>NW_009650103.1:4943319-4970897 GCF_000708025.1 Charadrius vociferus | reverse complement strand
GCAGCGAGTCCGGCGGCTTTCCTGGGGTTGGCTCACCGGGGCAGCGACGCTCCGTGTTGTAACCCCTCCTTTATTTCTTCCACTAAAAGTCCGTGGTAAATCTGCGGGATGAAGTAACGTGTCACGGCGAAGCGTGAGCTTTTGCCGTGTTGGAGAGATGTTCCGGAGGGTACAGGGGCCCCAGGCCGCCCCGGGCGCCTGCAGGCCGGTCTGCCGCCGCCTCTCCCCCGGGACCAGGCGGGAGCACCGGCCCTCAGCGGAGCAGGACCCGGTCTGCTGCGCTGCACCCGGCGAGCTGAGGCTGGGGAAACAGAACAGAGCAAATAGCAAAGTTTGAGGGGAAAAATAGGTAAGTGGAACGTGCAGGTAGAAATCGTAGAGTTGGGCCTGTGGTCGCGCAGGCAGAGAGGTGAGGGAGCTCCAGGGGCTGCGCGGGGAGTGCTCCCTGCCTGAGCAGGGCTGGGGCCGCCGTGTGCCGTGGGGTCACCTCATCCGCACCACTGGCTGCGCACTCCACCACTTTGTCTGTCAGCTGCTTCTGCAGGTTGTATCTCTGACTGCTTGGCTGTTAGCGAGATGAGCGCTTTTAGCGTGGTCACGCTGAAATCTGTTGCTGGATTATGTTCTCGTTTTTTCACATGCGCGGCGAGTGCTGATCAGAATTAGCCTTCTCACTGCAGGAATGTAAGTGAGGAAAAGAGAAGGGGTTTCTAGGAGGTGCAACAAAGAGTTGATTTCGGTGTTAGTGGAAGCTTAGTGATTGTGTAAACAAGAAATGCTACAGCTAAGCTTGGATTTTCCGAGTATGTTCTACACAATTTGAGGTTTCAGGCGATTGTCAGGTAGATGCAAGGTTGGGAATTGAACTCTCTCAGTTATTTTTTCAAATTCAGAGCAAAGCTGTTCACGGACACTTTTTTTGGGTTAGATTAAAAAAAATGAGATCATTGTCTACATATAGACTTGTACAGAAATAGCTGAAACAGTGAATTAGAACCAATTTAGTCTATTTCTTTCTTAGTGTGTTTCAGATCTTTGTTATTAGATACTTTCATCATGTGTTTATTGGTTTAACTGTTTCAGCCAGTTGCAACATATAACAAATGTGTCTGTCAGCTGAGTTGTTTTGTAGGTTTCCCTTTTGATGAGGAAAGGCCTCAGCAGGGGATGCAGCTTGGCAGAATGATCTGGGTGTTATACATTCTGTAGCACAAATTTTCCCAGCTTTCCTAAGCTGTGAGCATGAGAAAGAGACCCCTGTGTTGAAAGGTCAGTTGTATTAACAAATGGGACAGCAAATAACCAGGGTGCAAAGTGGCACAGCCGACAGCAGTGCAGCCCCGTGCAGGACCAGCAGATCTCCTGCGTGGCAGCTCTGTTTGACGCTTTGCGTCAGAGGTGGACGAGCGGCACTTGCTGAGGAAGGTGGAAGGAGAGCTCAGGCTTTCTGCAGTCCTTCCCTTTTAACTACCGGAAGGGACAGGCTGTGAGCTTTGGTGTAGGGGTGTGGAAACAGAACTGTAGCAGTGCTGGCCCTGGCAGGACACAGAATGCTCTTGCAGGGTCAGCAGTACTGCAAAGTATTGCATCATTTGGTATCGTGGTGGTTTGTGGTTGTGGTACTGCCAAACGAGAGATGCCTGACAGTGAGTTTGCTGTTTCAGGTTTTGCTAGCAGCACTTCTCCGTTTGAAAGGAGTGACCAAGCGAGGACTTCTCTGTTAGTCAGTACCTCTAGCAAAGACCCCAGGATGCATTTTAATATTAATTGTGTGTGTGTTTGCTGAGAAGCTTTATTAAACTGAAATATATAACTATTATAAGCTCAGTTTCTTATACAAGACAGCACAAGGCTGATCCTTACCTTGTTTCCTTACGGTTCAAGAAGTATTGTATCTAAATCAGTTGTTCTGAAACCAAAACAAGCTTGTTGAATGTGTTTTGTGTGCTCTTGAAGGAGACAGACCAAAAATTTGTCAAGACAAAAATTAAAAGCCTGAGGAAAGGGAGATTCCTCTGTTGTTGAAGAAATGTGAATCTCTCCAGTTACGTTTGACGTAGAGTCCCAAAGGGGCTTGAAGTCTCAGAAGCTTTTGAAGTAGGTATTATCCTCATGAGCGTTTGTGAAGTCGGAAGCAGCTTGCGCCCTGTTATATTATGAAAAAATAAGACTATAATCATCCTTTTTGTGCAATAAAAATATTTTCATGCAATCAGAAGTAGAATGGCAACAAACTGAAAAAAATGGCAAATACAAAACTCTTTGTTTTGGTATATTGCATCTGTTTATTAAATAAGTCCTACAGAATGTATAAAAAAAAGATAAACACTGACCTGTCATTAGCTCTGATGAGAACAACTATAGACAGGAATTAGAGATAGTATTGGTAAACTAAACTAAGAGTGCAGAGGAAAGTTGCCAGGAATTATTATTTTTAAATTAAAAAGTCAATACTGAGAACAAAGGAGTTTTAAGAATTAAATTCAAGTAGTCCACTCTTCTTCTGTATCCCTTTCATTTCCCATTTACCACTAGTGTGTGCACTGCAGGAGGTTTTATTCATGGCTAGATACTGTTTACATTTAGATTTACCTGTGGATTTAGAATCTACATTCATGAGTATACTCTGGCTCTGTTGGAGCGTGTCCAGAGGGAGCCATGAGGACGCTGGGAGGGCTGGAGCCCCTCTGCTATGGAGACAGGCTGAGAGCGTTGGGGTTGAGCCTGGAGAAGAGAAGGCCCAGAGGAGACCGTAGAGCTCCTTCCAGTATCTGAAGGGGGCCTACAAGAAGGCTGGAGAGGGACCTTTTACAAGGGCATGTGGTGATGGGATGAGGGGTAACGGCCTCAAACTGGAAGAGGGTACATTTAGAATAGATATCAGGCAAAAGATTTTCACGCTGAGGGTGGTGAGGAACTGGAACAAATTGCACAGGGAAGCTGTGGCTGCCCCATCCCTGGAGGTGTTCAAGGCCAGGTTGGACGGGGCTTGGAGCAACCTGGGCTGGGGGGAGGGGTCCCTGCCCAGGGGCAGGGGGGTGGACTAGATGAGCTTTATGGTCCCTCCCAACTGTAACCACTCTATGATTCTATGATTATTGTTGATGTACGCAAAATGAACTTTTCATATAAAATACTTTTAAGGTTATGTCACGATAATCTATAGTTACATTTTTTTCTAGGACTGAAACATGATATCATGTTGAAAAGCTATACGTGGAAAACTGTTACGAGAAGAAAGGGTTATTTTATGTATGAAAACCACTAAAAAATTCCGTTTTAGCCTAAACTACAAAACTAAGTTATCCAGCAAAGATAATACATACTGTTGGTGACATCTGACATTTGTTTTTTCTCATAGTCCAGTTGTAAGACAGGAACTTAAAAATACAATTCTGAAACTGTCAGGTCCTTGGAGGGGTAGTGTTCTCTTCAGTTGAAAATTTGATGGTAGAGTTGCATAGCAATATAAAAGTTTTGAGAGTGGACTAATGAATTGGGTCAAAGAGATGCAGGTGGGGTTTTTTGGTGTAGTCAGGTAGGTGACGGGGTTCCAGCTGGACGGGCAGGCGTGTGTGTGGTGGTTCTGCAGTGCCGCACAGAGGCTGTTCTGGAGGTCCCGCAGTCGGGCCGTGGCTGCAGCAAGTCCTGGGTGCAGCCGGAGCGAGCTCCTTAAGGCTGTGGGCCTTCACATGCTTAAAGCATCTTTCAGTCGAGTTCGGCTTCAGCTCATCCAGGCAGGCTTTCCAGAGCAGCTGTATGAGCGAAATGCAGGCAGTTTGGGAATAATGCCATACTTCCATGCTCACTTGCTAATTGTGGCGTAGACCTAGCTACCGCGTCTCGCTCGGGAAAAACCCAAACAACGCGGCATCCCTTCTCAATAGTCTGGAGCTTATCTCTCTCCATATTATATAGGCAAAAAAAAAAGGTAAAATGTGGAAGCTTTCTGGGGTTGTTTTTGGTGTGCAGGCAGTTTGGGAATAATGCCATACTTCCATGCTCACTTGCTAATTGTGGCGTAGACCTAGCTACCGCGTCTCGCTCGGGAAAAACCCAAACAACGTGGCATCCCTTCTCAATAGTCTGGAGCTTATCTCTCTCCATATTATATAGGCAAAAAAAAGGTAAAATGTGGAAGCTTTCTGGGGTTGGTTTTGGTGTGGTTTTTTTTTTTTTTTTTAAGATTGAAGTTTGTATAGGTGTTTGTAAAGTTTATGGGGTTTTCTAGGCTTTTGAATACCACAATGAGAAGAGCCAAAATAGAAGTTCTAGTCTGATACTTGAGCAGCCCAAGCCTATGCCGTTACCCTCTTTGCAAGTGGGTATTTTATTCGTTCATCTTAGGAATGTGAAAGCTTAACAAATTGTCTTTAAAGCATTTTAGGCATATGAGTGAAAAATCATGGTTCTGTGTAGAAGTGCTGTGCCATTGTTGAAAGTATTCCTTTCCAGGTTTTTGTACAAACAAAAGTACAGTTCCCCAGTTCTGGAAGAGAGTGTTCATCAGGAATAAAAATAAACCAGAAATTTTAATGTGTTATTTAAAAGGTACTCTGTTTTGTTATTTTAAAATCAGCAGTTAAGCCTTAAAAATGAACTCAAATACTCATGTTTTTTCTGGGTAGTAAATTCGCATGAATGCATGCTGTGAAATGAGGTAATGGAGATTCCAGCGTGGTGGGTCATCACAATGTGACATTGCAGATGTAATGTGTGTGTTAGGTAGTGCTTGCTAGCCAGTATGAGAAAATAAGCATAATCATAGACATTAAAAATTAAGCAAAGTGTTTGCACATATTTAGATTAGGCAAAAACCAGGCAAGATGCCGCGTTTCTAAACTGCTTCTATCCAAACCATTCAGTACAATATCAGAATGAAAAATGACAACACTTTGTCATCTGTTCAAATTGATATTGCACTCTTTGCAGTGACAGCTGAAAAGGCCCACAGGTGCCATATAAAGAGGTGACCATGTTGTCATATTTCATTTAGGCATCCCTCTGCAAAGCCATAATTACCTAATTAGGTTGTTAATTAGGAGATTAGCATTTCACTATATTGATAGAATGCTCTTTGCAGGCATGAGTCTAGATACAGATTTGTCTGCCCTAATTTATAATCTCTGCATTTTTTATACTTATTTATTTGCTTAAAATCTTGATGCAAGGTAGCTCAGGTTAGCTGAAAATCAACTTGTTTACAATTAGATGAAGATGTGACAAGATCTGGAAACAAATCGAGGAGAGTATTCAGTTTCCATACGTACTCCAATATTCTCTCCCTCCTTCCCTAAAGCGCAATAATTAAAAGATTGGAGTTGGTATAATTTACATTGTGATTAGTATGACAACAAAAATATAGCCAAATTCCATGCAGTTCATAAATACAGAAATACATAGCTGATCCCAGATTGAGTTCATAACTTTCAAATTCCAGTTTCACCTGTGAAAGAGTGGCTCTTTAAATGACTTTAAATGATTATTTCCTTTTTAATGATAGGACCCAAAGCATGAGTGACAGCTTCTCTAGATAAGTATTCATTCTAAAATGCACTTGAGCTTTTGTTGAAACATAAACTTGAATTTTCATATATTGTGGTTCACTTTCCTTTATCCTGCATGCACAGGAGTCTGTCTGGCATTCAAGGGTTTTGATTATTTGTACTGCTGCAAATGTAGATAACCAGAACCATTTCTTTTGCAATTGCAGACAGAAGTTAACTGTGAAATTATTTCATAGAACCTGAATCATAAATTTTGAAGTATGTTCGCACCGTCCTATTCCAGCTTGTATGATGGGGGGGGGAATCAATTTTTTTATTCTAATCTGCCTATTTTTTTCATTTGTTTTTAAGATCACTTTAAGGAGCTACAGGCAGAGAGGTGTTTAAGTCCAGTGGCTATGGAAGCTCTGGAGCGATAAGGTGACCTGTAACATTAAATAATTCTTCCAGTCTTCTGTATTTGGAGATTATTAGTAATTGCTTTAGATCCAGGTTGTACCTTCCAGCAGTTGCATCTTTTTGTCTACCTTGAATAGGGCTTCAATTGTTTATTACTTCCTTAAGGAGGACAGTCAATTTAAACATATTTTCTTCTAAAAATAATTAAAAAAAGCTATAGCTTTGCAGAATAAGAGAAGAAATTTTTTTTTCCTGCTTCTCACTTTTTACTTTGATAATTTAGAGAGCAAAATAACCTTGCGGGAATTGGCTCAAGAGTTTTGTGGAGAATTTACAGCTGCTTTTAGCCATTTGAACTGAAGTATTCTTAAAATTATCCCATTAAAATTGGTAGAATTTCAAAGTTGTAGCTCTCTCCTGTAGTAGACATTTGTAGTTGCTTACAACTTGCTCTGATTTATATCATTTATTCTAGCTTACTTAGAGGTCTATGAGCAAATTTCCGTGTGTGCTATACATTTCGAAGCATCGAAAACATAAATACCAAAATGTTCTGTGAGGGAAATATTTCTTGTGCTTTGACCAGCTGTGGCATGTCATGAAAAGGTGTCGCCAGCTTGCGGTGGTAGGAACAATTGTCCTGAAGTCGATGATGAGCAGCGGCGCAAGAAAACGTGCCTATTGTTGTTAGTTTCGCTTTGCCAAGCAAAGTCCATAGTTCCGCCAGAAATCGTTGCCAGGGTCTGCGGGTGAGAGTGGGGAGCGGAGCCGAGGGCTGGGTGCCGTGGGGGTCCTGCCCCGCCGCCCGCCCGGGCTGCCACTGCGGCTGGTGTAGTGACGGACCACCTTTCCCTGACAGGGAGGGGTTTGGTCAAACTCAACCATGTGTATGTAAAACAAACCAGAAAATTCAATCCAAAATAACTGTGTTTTCCCAAAAGGAAGGTAACCTGCGCTCAGCATTTATTTCATGCTCAAGGTCAAACATTTTCCTCTGAAGATAGCGGTAAGAACAGGGTGGCACATGGCTGCAGTCCCACAGGTCTGTGTGGTCCAGCGCTGGGGAGGCAGGAGAGCACCTCCAGCTGTGCCCACTGCCGTCTGCGCCGGTGCGGGGTGGGTTGTAGGATGGGTGGGAAGTGTGGCAATTGTAAGAGGTGCGTGTTTAGATTGCCCTTTCCCCTTACCAGGCTTGCTTGGCTATCTCGTTGACACTTGAGGTAGGATAACATGTGACTATAAATCAGACAGAGTTTTGGGATATGTATGGGTTCTCTGGTGGGGAAAGAGGAAAGTGAGAAAATCGTCCTTTTGTTTAAATAAATACAGTATGTCAGACAAGTGGGAGGGTCACGAGAACACTTGATACGTGTGTGAAGTTGCCTCCCCGAATTCAGATGAGCTCACCTGTGTGTTTAAGGTGTAGCCTGTATAACTACAGACCCTCTTTTCAAGACCTTTGTGTCACCTACCGGGAGCTGAATAATTTGTTAGACCATTCTGCATTACTTATTATATGCCGTATTATGAATGAGGCTGATGTGCGTTGCAGCCTTGCCTCACCTGCTGTGAACGTCTACAGATGCCATAAATATAGCAGTGGGTTACTGGAAGAGGAATACTTCTGATAAAAATAGTAGACTGAGATCCAGCTGTCTGGTTTTGCGACAAAGTTCCTGTGGAAGCTGGCAAGGCGTTCAGCCTCTTGATGGTGCAATTTTACATCTTTGAGGGTGTTCCCAGTCTGCAGGAGACGAACAGGGGCTGCGCTCCCCGTGGTCTTTGGGGCACGTCGGTGACGCAGCGCCGAGACCGAGGAGGGGTGAGCGAGGGCTGGCACATCCAGAGTATACGCACAGAGTAAGACAGGTGAACAATAAAGATCAAGAAGAAAGCAAAGGGCTGATTCGGCTCTGTCCACCTATGCGATGAATCATGGAAGGTGTTTGTTGATAAGTAGTACATCATTGTAGCTCTAACCTGTATATCATGTCACACGTAAATACCGTTAAGGTTGCATAGGTTTCACATTTCTCTTTTCATTTTTAGTGTTCACACAGAGCGTGCTTGACAGCTGTCTGCAAAGTATTTTATTTAATAGTAGAATAATGTTTATATAGTGCAAGTATTAAACAAACATTTATTTTTTTGTTTATGATTGAAGAATGTATAAATTGCTGATGCTGAGAAAGTCCCCAAATTCTGTTAAATTCACGTACTACACGTGGATGTGGTGATGGTGTGTGGTGTAAGGAATGCGGGAGAGGCCGTATGCTGGCAAATCTCAGTAGGTCTAGAAACTGATCTCCGATCTGTAATTTTCCTGAAACTGATGACGTGGAGACTTAAAGGTACTCATGTAGAGGTTTGCAAAATTGAACTTTGTTTTTCTGAATACTTTTACTTTGTTGGAGGTCATTGTTCCTCAGACCGGGGCTGTGCCAGCTTACTATGCTTACTATGAAAGGAGGAGCCAGTTAGAATTGTGTAGATAACGACTGCTAACTATGCCATAAAAATCTGAACTGAATTTTGGGGTCTGAACTTTTTTCCCTTTTTTTTTTTTTTTTTTGGAGGGGTGTTACCTGGTCATAGAATTCCCAGTTAACATTAATTTATTGAGAAATGAGTTTTAATGTATCCTTTTGAAAATTCCGAAGAGGAGGAAGAAAAAAAATATGTTTGTATTAAACTTTAGAGTTTGAAATAGAATTTGTGGCAATTTTTCACTGTTCACGTTTATGGGCAAAGTGATTGGGTCTGTGAAATCGTGAAGAAGCTTGGGTAATTTAGCACACGGACTGTTAATAGCACGAAGTCGGGGTGCAAAGTATAAAGGTAAAATTCTCGCATCTGCTGTTACATGTTGTTAACTCCCTTAGCAGACATTAAATCATTTCAAGTACAATAATAGTGTGGGAGGTAAATTAACTAACCATTAACAATCTTATAAATACACAATTAACATGCCAGCATTTATATGACACATTGATGGGGCAGCAGTAATTTTTGATTGGGAGTTTGCAGACCTTTCAGAAGCCTGAGGCGGGTGCTCGGTTAAACAAGTTCTTGCTGCGTGCAGGTAAGCGCGGCCTTTCCTCGTAAGCGATGTGTAAACAGTTAAATTTAATGGACATTCTCAGTCCACTTTTTTAAATACCCATCCATTGCACTTCGTGGTGTCTGTGCTCTGGAAGCGGCACACTGCTGGGCACACCGCTGGGGCTAAAGGCCCGTGACACGTACGTTACGGGGGGAGACGGTTGCCTTATGTAGGATATTTGCCTGGTGGCCTCTCACGTTGAGGACGATGAGGAATCCTTGAGGGAGAGCAGCCCTACTTTCTGTAATGGAAATAGTCAGAAAATAAAAAATAGAGCTTGCAGTGCCGGCGTTGCCCGGGTTAGGAGGGACCTCGGGAGATGTGGTCCAACCTGCCGGCTCCGAGCGGGGCCGGCTAACGCGGGCGGCGCAGGGCCTCAGCCAGCCGGGCTTTGAGTATCTCCAAGGATACTGATGGACCGTATTTCGCTAACAGCGTAATTTATTAAAATGTATGGTAGGAGTAGTGTATTAATAACAAGCAGCATGTCAGTTTTATTTCTCTACCATTCTTTTATTGAATTCCTTCTTGCTGCTGGGTCTGTTGTTCAATGTAATACTTTTGAATTTGTCTATATTTTTTTTAAAGCAGAAAAGACACAGTCTCTCAGAAAAAAATGGCAATATTTGTGACCAAGGGAGCAAAAAGAGCCTAAAATCATGAAGGATGACAATATTTATTGAATGTTCTAAGTAGCAGATGCTGATGTTTGGTGGTAGGGAGGATACTGGTAGGGATGGTCCGATTTACTATACACCTTCAAAATTTTGCTTTTGTCATGATGAGATGAGTGTCCAAGTAAAGTATTGCTTTTGCTTCCAACTTTTTAAATGCAGAAGCTGCTTTGTGGGGCTCTGTATATTAATACACTTTTCCCCTTGGAAGCATACAGGGTCAACAATGAAGTGTGTTTGCTGGTCCTGGAACAAGCCTGTTCGATGCTTGTGTTAACTTCGTCCTGTTAAAATCTGCCAGACGAGGCCAGCTGCCTTTACCAGGTTTTCATGGGATACAGCTTTGTGTGATTTAAAATTGTTTCTTTTCCTTTGGTATTTTCTTCTTGCTGACAGAAGTTTTGCGAACAGCAATGATGGGGTTTTTTTTGTTGTCGTTTCTCAAAATACTAAACAAACACGTTTAATTCGACAGTTGAGGGTTTTTTCTCAGGTATGCAAATTTTTAGAAAAGCAGTGGCGATTTTGAACTTTGGAATTTATGGCTAGTCTTGCCTCTCTCTGTGAGCTTCGACTTAAGACCCCACCAACCTCCTCCATCCCCAGGCGGGTTTTGCCGTCGCTCTGCCGGCCGGGAGCACCGCTGCTGGGAGGGGAACTGGCTCCCCTCCGTTTCTGGATGTTCCTGCTGCCTGTCTCATGTTGGTACTGCTGCTCTTCCAGCTCTTCACGGGCAGACTGGTGGGCCTGAAAATTAGTGATTTTTTTTTTTTCTTTCCAGGTTATTTGCAGCAGATGATTATTTTTTGATCCAGCTCCCCTCGCAGCCACCCCAGGGCTGATGCCAGCCGTCGGGAGGTGGCGGAATGTCAGACAGAGCCAGGCAGGAGCATGGAGTTGTCTCTTTTGGAGGCAGCCCAGGCTTGAATTAGATTAATATAACTATAAATCCACAGCTACCGTAAAATAGGATAACAGTTTGAGTGTGGTTTGGGTTTTGTGGTTTGGGGTTTTTTTTCTTTTATTTTTTCGCCCTCTACTTCGTTTTGTAAGGCCACTTGAGTACTCTGAACGAGATATTTTAGGTAAGTGGCAATTACTGTTGTTAAAGTGGGCCGGGAGCCCCGTTGCTGGGAGGGGACCCGGCTCCCCTCCGTCTCTGGATGTTCCTGCTGCCTGTCTCATGTTGGTACTGCTGCTCTTCCAGCTCTTCACGGGCAGACTGGTGGGCCTGAAAATTAGTGAATTTTTTTTTCTTTCCAGGTTATTTTCAGCAGATGATTATTTTTTGATCCAGCTCCCCTCGCAGCCACCCCAGGGCTGATGCCAGCCGTCGGGAGGTGGCGGAATGTCAGACAGAGCCAGGCAGGAGCATGGAGTTGTCTCTTTTGGAGGCAGCCCAGGCTTGAATTAGATTAATATAACTATAAATCCACAGCTACCGTAAAATAGGATAACAGTTTGAGTGTGGTTTGGGTTTTGTGGTTTGGGGTTTTTTTTCTTTTATTTTTTCGCCCTCTACTTCGTTTTGTAAGGCCACTTGAGTACTCTGAACGAGATATTTTAGGTAAGTGGCAATTACTGTTGTTAAAGTGCTTGAGAATTCAGGCGTGTGGTATATGATCACAGAGCTTTTTCTGTATTACTGCAGTTGCCCTATATGAAGCACCACACAGCAGCAGATGTTCAGTATTCTGCCCTGAGATACTGATCTCAATGTTTAAAGTTTTTCCTGGAAATACAAAACCTGGGGTCTGTAATAAAGTAATCAAAGAGTCGGTATGTAGAGGCAGAAGAAAAACAATAACACACTATTACAATGAGTGAAAAGAAATTCAAAGCCCAGTCTCTTTGTAAATTTTTTAATTTGAGTAGACAGGTTTCTTCTGTGTATGTTCTCTCTGTCCTTCTGTGTGTAGTGTGTGTAGAATATTTTGCCTTATAGCAACCATTTGTTGTAGAGTAATGGGACCAGTCTGGAGGTGTCTGGTTTCTTCTGTTGTCTTGGGATACAGGTTTCAAACTGTCTTCCAAACCCGCTGTTCTTTAAGTGGATCTCAGCAAGCGGCGTAACTTAAGTAAACTGGAGCAGAATTAAAATAATTCACTGTGCAAAACTGAGTCAGTTAAATTTAACCGTCTTGAATCTGGGGTTTTGTGTTTGGTTTGGGGTTTTTTGGTTTTGTTTTGTTGTTGGTTTGTTGTGTTTTTTTTTCCTAAAATGCTCTGCACATTCTATTTCTAGGTACATGTGTCCATGGAAGAAGATGGAGAGAAGATAGTATAGTGTAGTGGTGGACTTGGGGACAGAATGGCTTTCCTGGACAACCCAACAATTATACTTGCTCATATTCGGCAGTCACACGTGACCAGTGATGACACAGGGATGTGTGAAATGGTCCTGATAGATCACGATGTCGACCTGGAGAAGTTTAATCCCTCGTCAGCATATGGGGACAGTGGTTCAGAAACACAGGGAAGCAACGGTGAGACTCAGGGCTATGTATATTCCCAATCAGTCGATATTACCTCAAGCTGGGACTTCGGAATCAGAAGACGATCAAATACAGGTAAGTGGTATTTGCAGCAAAGATAATGTCAGCCTTTTAAATTGAGTTTTTATTAGTCTGGCTTGCATGGACAAACCAGAGCATGGCTAGCTAGGGATCTGTCAAACTTTTCCTTTTGTAACGTCGAGACGCTTTTTATATAAGGACATGTAATGATTCAGTTATGCCAGTGTGCTGTCAACTGAGTTTTAATTGCTGTTTTACTTATTCATGTACAGAGGAACATTGAGGTAGTCAGTTTTATATATAAAAAAAAAATTAAATTGTAAAGACATCAAGTCTAAATCCAAAGTACATGAACAGTCTTTGATATTTCTATTGTTAATGTTTGGAGGGGTGTTAACTTTTGAACAGGATAGTTATTTTCTGAGAAGAATCTACCTAGTGAGGCATCGAATCTATTTGTTATAAAAGAGAGGAATGAAGTTTGATGTGAGCCAACGAAGTGAATGATTTGGCTGTATTTTGTCTTCTTAAGTTTTATTTCTGAGAACAACCTTGAGCTAGGATTTAAGTTACCAAATTAGGCAGTTTTAAAGGTGCACACCACTTCAAAATATGCTTTGTCAAGTTTGTCTTGACTGGGAGAAAGCTGTCCCATTTGTTGTTTCCTGTGAGGGATATTCAAACTTCTATGTATACCCGAGGAGTGCTATGAACAGAAGTTCTGTGATATAAAATATACATGACAATGTTGGTGTGGGATAGCCAATACCAATCTTCTTTTTTTTTTTTTTTTCTGTGTTACAGTATATATTTTTTTCAAACGATTTCTGAAGGTATTATAACACCACCTAGAGCTCAGAAAAAACATCTGTGCTCTACCTAACAAGTAAAATGTTGTGTGGTATTCAATATCTTGAAATACCTTTTGTAAATAAGAAGTTGGGCACTGCTCTCTTGTAATGGAGAGTCAGATTTGGAAATCAGCTGAGTATATAGCTGCAACTGACTTTAAGGCATGGTGAAAAGTTTGTTTGCCAGACTGCCTAGCGTTGTCCTTGAGGTCTTGCTTCGTTCAGTTGATGGTATAGTTTATGAGGAAGGAGAGGCGAAGCTTCAAGTGGTTTAGAATTGCTCCAAAAAATAGTCCTGAGGGATTCTTTCACCAAGTGAGTATTGATAGATACTGATAGAATAATAGAATTGATAGACTGGTAGAATAATCTCCACTTCAGTTATGGATTTCAGTTTCCAAGTGGTGGCATATTCTAAAATAATGGGTAGGACACTCAGTCCATTGGGGAGCCAGTTTTTTGCCTTTCTTCATCTGACATGTCTTTTATATTCCATTGTGTGTGCTGGTACCACCAGGAACCTAATGCAATTATCAGGGCAATTGGGCTATGATTTGAAACAGAGCAGGGTGGAAAAAAGCCTACAAAGAATGCAAGTTGATCAATACTAAACCCTTTTCAAAAATACTGGAAGAGGAATAAATTAAATAGAAAGTTAACTATTTTTAATATAAATACTTTTTGCATAGCACAAATACTTAGATATCTGAGTTCTTGATGGAAGGAAACAGGTACATGCATACATAGAACAAAGGGTTCATACATCTCATAACTACAAAACCTCATTAACTGTGAAATCTGCAACTTTTGCTTCTAAGATGGGCAAATGTAAGGACTTTCTTTTAATTTTTTTTTTTTAGGTATTCCATAACCACTTGAGTAGATTTAGCAGGAGCAGAAACACTTGTTAAAACGGTTTTTAGGTTTGGAAAGAGAAGATAGTATAGTTTTGTATATCAACAGGTCATGGTGGCAGACTTCTCTGACATATAAGCTCGTCTCTAGTCTCCTTGGGTTATGCCCTGCTAAATAGAAATAGTACAACAGAAAGTACCTTACCAGGAGCGTATCTTTTTCACAAATTGTCGAAATAACGCGTTGTTGTAGAATGCTCAACACATCTCTGTAGGACTACAGAAGTGTTGGTTATTGGGTAGTTCTCACGTGGGCATGCAAATTTGGAAATGGATTTTATGTGCATTCTAATATCAAAGCTTTCCCCTTCGCCCTGCGAGGGATGCGCAGTGGGCGAGACGCGTTAGTGTGCTGCACGTCACGGCTGGGGAGAGCACGGGGGCGGTCTCCACTGAATCCTTCCTCCTCTTCTGCAGGAGCTACATGGGTCATAGGTGATCTTTGGCTCTGGGCCGCATCTCCTCGCTGCCCCTTTCCGCCACAGCCAGAGGGGTTAAAAAAACCTAAAGCGGAGAGAGGTCTGTGCAAGGTGTTGGGTCTATGGGAGAGCAGCAAATGCTCCCAACCCTCATGGCTGGAAACAAAGGCTCATCTCGTTGCTGATAGTTAATCAAACAAGAACTACACGTGGTCAGTGACATTTTTCACATAGAAAGCTTTCAAACTAGCATGCTTCTTGTGAGAATGAACCTTAAATAATTCAGACTTCTAATAGGTACTGATAATTCCATCTAATTTGGAGTTGCTATAATACAGTCCCACAGTAAATGATCGTTTGTGATCAACTGTAGACAGAAGAATAGGATGGAGTGAGTGAAGATGGTGAGTGCACGTTAATATGTTTGTTTTGACAAGGGGTGAAAATATCAGATAGGATAAACTCATGCATTACTCTAATTTCTATTCTACATTTTTTCCTGTATCTGTTGTTTACATAAGAATCTAACATATTTTATGATGGCCCATTTGGGGAAAAAAGGATTTTGGAAAGAACTTTTGAGCTACGCTCTGGACAGCAACTGGAGAAAAAAAATGTTTTTCTCTTTCAGAATAAAACATCTGCATTGCCCCTTTTACCCAATATTTAAACTTATAAGCAGGGATACTCCTTTTCTTATTTCATTAAGGGTAAGATACATAGAGGTATTCAGGCACTAACCTCATGTTGACTTAAATGGAAAATAGGCATCACAGTCCCTGTTTGTGTTTGTACCGTAAACCGCTCGTTGCAGCTGTTAAACCGCAAAGTATTATTTTTTCATCAGTTCCCGGGTTAGGAGTTTTTATGGGGGCAAAAACCATTCACTTTTGTGTCCACAATTCAGTTCAAAGACTAAATGTAAAAGAATAATAATAGGAGAGAGAGAAAATATTTATTAACATCTTTTAGTTGGTGAAATGGCTCAGGGAACTCAAGTTGTATCTAAAAATTGTCAGAGTAATTTAGCATTTTAGAATCTCTTCTGCAAACCCATTTTAGTTAATGAATGATCTCAATACATCAAAATTGCTAATATATCCAGCAAATTGTTTCCTTCAGTGATCAACATTATTAGCCCTACTTTCCAGTCTAATCTGCTTTCTTATTTGGAGTGGACGCTTCATAACATCCCTTATTTCTTGTGGTGGTTGCCTTGGGTAGCTCCTGCCAGCTTTAGCTGACCATTTCCTGGGAGAGATCTTGCTGTCAACAAAAAGATAATTTAAGGTATTTTCTGGTACCCTGGTCTGCAAGTTCTTTGATATTATAACTATTTGAGGCTTTTTTTCAAACCGTATTTTGAAGGTGGAGTCAAAATATACGTAAAGAAATATTATATTCATTTTAAGATTTGACTAATGTTGTGAAGATACAAATCATTTATTTTACTACCTATAAACTGTTTCAGCACACTGAAGAAAAAGCTATGCTAATTTATATAGCTTTGACATTTTATAATTTTCATGATTTTTAGATAAAGGATTTTATATTTAAAACTTTAATAGTCTAGTCTGAGTTCATTTATCTTTAATTTTTGAAACGGGTAGAGTAATTCATAACAGTAATTTTATTCCTGTAATGTAATATTCACTTCAGTTCATTTGTGCATTAAAATTCCTTTAAGACCGTTATTAATGATTTATATAATGAAATGTCATATTAATCACAGAAGTTTTCACATTTTATTATTCTCTTCCATGTTAATACTATCTTTATGATCTCTATTAATGTTTTATATCCTCTAATTTCAATTATAAATCAAGAACATTTTCATGTTTTTGTTGGTATTTGCTTTTCAGGGGTGCCACCTTTAAAATTTTATGACTTTTTCCCCTACACATGCAGTATAAAACATCTTTATTCATATAAAGGTAGTTAATTATGTCTTTGTTTATAGTAAACTTTCATTGACAAACTTATAGTTATAATATTTCTTTTCAAGCTCAGAGACTAGAACGTCTGCGGAAAGAGAGACAAAATCAAATAAAATGCAAAAACGTTCAGTGGAAAGACAGAAATACTTCTTACTCAGGTAAAAATAAAAGATCTTCTATTTTCCTACTGTGGTTATTTGTACTTTTGGTGGTTACAACGTTTTCAGTTTGTAATTTTCACTTAAGCTTTCAAAGCGTAGAGGGAATTCTGATTATTGTATTTGCCAGCCATTCCCCAGTTACGTCTTTCCCATGGTTTATTGCTTGGGGTCGGCGTGCCACAGGCGTCTCGTTTGTTCTCAGCTGGGGCGTTCCATGTTGTTAATAAAGGCAAAGTAAAGAAAAAATGTTTAAAACCTCGTTTACCGGTCTGGACTAATTCGAGTGGCTGCTTTGGTTTTTGCAGTATAAGGTATTGCTGCAGCGTGCGTGCATTCTGCCGTCCTGTAGCTTCATTATCTTCTCCGGCTTCTATTGTCTGAGCGCGGGAGCGGCAGAGGCAGCGGAGCTCTGGGTGTTGCCGTGGGGTGCGTGAGGAGCAGGCCGTGGGGTGCGTGAGGAGCAGGCCGCGGGGTGCGTGAGGAGCAGGCCGGGCCTCTGCTCTGGGCAGGCGATGGGCAAGTGTCTGCCTTCAGAATGCAGGATCTTTATGGCCCTGCAGGTTAAGGCTTTCTGGCTGGTTCCAGTGTCATTTGGTGTACTGGATGGGACGAATAATTTTGTAGAGGTTACTTTTATAGAATACCTTTGTGGCTACTTTTCTAGATAAGGGGAAAAAATTCTTGAGAAATAATGTGTATATATGATCTACGTAAATGAAAGCATAACGAATGCTGCCCTAGCTTTTCCGTGGAAAAACTAGCATCACCGATTTCTCAAAAAATGTGCTATTCTTGTTTTTAATTATTATGTAATTAAGTATTTCTGACTGGATGGTCTACATAGTTTAAATTGTAATGTACGAAATGAAAAATCTGTCTCAATTCTCTTTATTTCATAGCTCAAGCTAGCATCCATTCCTGTTGCATTTGACACACATTCAAATGTATGCTCTGTCATGCTTCCTTCTTTCAAAATTACTGTATATCTTAATGAGGTCCCCGTGTAATCTTTTTTATCCAAAATCCTTGTATCTTCCTGGCTGTCATCTGCAGAACCTTCTCCAGCTCTATAATATCTTTTTTTTAGAGGAGTGAACAAAGCTGCTCACATGAGCAACACAGTTGCACTAATCCTTCGCACAGTGTTCAGCTATGTTTGATACCTCTGTTAATGCATTCTAAGATGCTTTTGCCTTTCTACTTCTGTAAGCAGAGTTGTAGGTTTTAAAGTTTAATCTACCGTAACCTCCAACCCTCATTGCTCAATATTTTATAGCATTTGACCAATGATGATGCAATTCCCTTTTTCTTCTTTATCCCTAACTGTATACCGCCAGGTATTTCTTTACACTGCGTTGCGCTCAGAATCCAGTTTCCTGCTGTGTCTGTGCTGTTTGTGTCGTCTTATTCATGTGGGCTCCACCATGACATTTAGTTCCTTTTATGTGCTGCCCTGAAGACAGACCAGCAGCGACGGAGGTGTTCCCCTCTGCAAGAGTGTGCTGGGGCTGCAGGCAAATAGATTATCTGCTGCAGAACAAATTTAAATAAAAAAATAAATTCCATTAAAACTCCAGGCACTCGGTATCTCCCTTTATTGGCAGAGCTGGTTTCCTCCTCTCCTTAGTCGCTGAGATGCTGCACGTTTCTCACTTACTGACATGAAGAACAACACAGCAGGAAGAGGCCAGGAAAAAGAGGAGCCCTGAGGGGTATCCGCTGTATCTTCCTCATCGTCAGGATAGTGTGTGTATGAGACTTTGTCTGTTCTATTCCGTGAGTGTGGCATTAGTGGAAAATGCGTATGAAGGCAGTAACAGCAGTGATAGCTGTTCTCAGATGGGGGAATTTGGCTGCCCTCTTCTGACTGTTTATCTGAGCTCTAGACAAAGTCGAGCCCCCGGTTGACACCACGTGCAATGGGAAAGGATGTGGGAAAGTTGCTGTTTTGCCGGTGTTAGAGTCTGATGGCACCACCTCCCGAGACCCCTTGTCGCAGAGAGGCCTTGCTGTAGAGAGAAACTCTTACAAGCGTTGCAGCTGTCCTCCACGTGGATATGTAGTCGTAATTTGCGCCATTTAGCAATTGAGTATTTTTTGTGATTCCCAATTTTTAATTACTCTGTGCAGAAACAAAAGTACTCTAACCATGATAAAGGGAAGTGACAGACAAGTAATTATGTGTATGGTAATGAGAAGAAAAAAAAAAAAGAATATTTTTTACTAGTCATCCATTTGCCTGCTGCCATGAGCCAAGCGGTTTGCTTTGTCGGGAATGAGTTTGAAAGATAAGGTGGTGGTAGTGTATGGACTTGAAAAAGAAAATCTCCATGCATTTGGAGTTGGTTAGTGGATTAACGAACACAAAGATGCTCCAAGGGTAGTTGGCTGCCTGGAAATAAAGTGTAACATGTTGGATTTTTGTTCTGCTGTGCCACCAGTTCACATCGGTGCATCTGGTTGTTTTTTTTTTTTTTTTTTCAGTAAAATGCAAAGAACGTTTCAGCTTTATGCATCGTAGAGATCAAATTATGTTAGTTAAAGTCTGTGGGTCCTATAAACCAAATATGGATATACATACAAAAGGTTACACCTTTTCATAAAATACTAGGTAGTTTTAGATAAAAGCAAGAAATAAGGCATTGTATTTACATCTTATGTTCATTCATGTCACAGCATATAAAATGTAAATTAACAATATATCAAGGGAATCTTTCAAAAGATTCAGCCCATATAGAACAGCTTGTATAGTTAAAAAAATCACGAGAGCTGAAAACTACATATACTATAGACTAACAGCAAAACTTGGTTTTAATTAAGAATTAAAAAATATGCAATTAAAGCTAGTTTAATGTAAAAATATGAGCTGTTTTTTTCCCTGAAATAAATTTGAGAATTTAATTTATTTTTTAAAAATATTTTTCATTGGAACTCTCACAGCCCAAGGAATTATTTGACAAAATGCTGAATGGAAGATGGTAGTTTTTCAGAGATCTCATCTTTCTTCTAGCTTTTGCAGAAATCTTTCAAAGTTTTTGGGCTCTTCTTCCTAAACAAGTTGAATTTTTTGAAATGATGAAGTTTTCTGGGAAAGGAAAACTGTATCTCAGCCAGCTGAATTTACAGTCTTTTAGAATGTACCGTTATTTAAACTCTTCAGTCATGTGAGATTTTTGACTTGAGTAAAAGCTATGAGAAACTCAAAGCAAAACAGATGTCGCACTAATGAACGCAGAGAATTCTTGAGATCCTCTTTTTGCACATCCCAACAAAGGAAACAATAAACAAATCGTCTTAACATTTCCCTAGAGACACTACTTGGAGATAAAAGACTTGCTTTTTCACTTGAACCAGTAAAATCATTATACTGGATTCCAAAGTACAGAGGTGTGGTGGGTTTTTTTTTTCCCAAATGCCCAGGAAATACCAGTTAAGGGTAATATTCTAGCATAATTGTAATTGAGGTTATTTAAAAAAAAAAAAAAACAGAGATAAGATTGTTACAAAAAACAGAATTCCTAATGGAGTTTAAGTTGCCACATTTAAAAAGGATTTAATCAAGCTTTTTTGGTTAATCGCAGCCTCTCACAAGACTGTTGGGTATCTCTTAGTGCCAGTATTTAGCACTTTTGCCAACTGTCTGCATTTTCAGGCAATCTGCTGATAAAAATAAACTGAGCTTTTGACTAGTTATAATTTGTCAAGTTTTAATTTCATGTTTTAAGAAATTAACCAGCTCCCTGCGGATCAAGTCCCAAGTCATTCTGCCTTAGGAGCAGGTTCATCTCCCTGGAGGAGCAACACATAAATCTTTGAGATGTGAGAGAATCCAAACGTGGGAGCACAGAGCAGAGTTGGTCCGGGAGAGCTGGTGTTGGTTCTCAGGTAGTGATTGATGGAGTTTGGGGGTACTTGGTTCCTAGAGCAGATGTGGAAAAAACTTGTCCAGATTCAGTCACAGTTTCTTGCAGATGAGACCAATTGGTACTAATATGCTAAAACACCCCAGGCTCTGTCCTGATTTTGTCGTGTCCTTATAAGAAGCCCTAATTTTTAAGGTTTTTTAAGTATGCCTGTAAATTTTGAGTTAAACCATTGCTGGAAATTCAGCTCTTCATCTAAAAAGAGCTTGCTTGTCTGAAGCTTTTACGAAGCCTTCACAGACCACACAAAAAACTCATTAACTCTGGTCACCTTTGTTTTTAGAAAGCTTTTTTTTTTATTGTCCAGACTGTTTATCTGGAATGGTGTTTTCTAGTTTACCTTTTTTTTTTTTTTGAGGGCAGACCGTATCCAGTCTACCATGAGAAATAAAATCCAAAGAAATGATTTTTTTTGGATCAGATGTAGTCCCAAGCCTACTGCTGGCAGCATAGTGACATTGTAATATTGTAATGGGGTAGTGTAATATTGTTCTGTAATATAGCATAATATCGCGTGTTACAAGCTCAGCTTGAAATGCTTGTGCATGTCGTATTGTAGATGTGTCAACAGTTCTTTTGCAGAGGATTTACTGTTCATTTAGAAAAAGGTAGGCAAGCAGAAAGACCAGGAATGGGTAATTCTCTCTTTGAATCTTGATTTTTATCTTGACTCAAGTGGATCTTTTAGTGATCAGTTCCATTCTCTGTATCGGAAAAATTCATCTTTTATTCACCCTAAGCAGTAGCATCATTCAAACTTATTATATTTTCATATCTTTGGGCTATGAAAGAGTGGTGGTATGTTCTGCCCTGCTAAAGCATTTGTTGTTCTATGTATTTGATCTTGTTCTCCCTCTTACATTGTTATCTTTCTGTGGTAAAGAGTAGTCTCTGGACATCCTCTAGTACAACTACTGTCCTCTCTTTTCTGATCTACAGCAGAGGAGCTGAGCTCACTATTTGAAAAAAAGAATTTCAGAGTAAAATCTCCGTCTTCTGGGAAGCAGTCAATACTGTCTGTGCGACTTGAACAGTGTCCGCTGCAGCTGAATAACCCCTTCAATGAGTACTCAAAATTTGACGGCAAGGTAAGTGGACCAGATGTTTTTCTCTCATATCCAGGTGGTCCCTGACCTGAAGCTGATAGGCTGTTCTCGCGTCCATTTACTTGTTCAGGCTTTAATTGGACTTCACAGTAGGCCATCAGTTACTTTAAAGTGGTTATCTAGAAACATGCTTTGCTCAGTCCTGAATACGGGTTCCAGGTTCAGTAGAACCGTTTCTCCCGTTGTCATTCCAAAATTCTGCCTTACCATTAGGCTTACCTTACCTTGCTCTCTTCTTCTCCAGCAGGTTGCTTAGGTAAACATTTAGTGTGGCAGAGTCCTAGGACATCTGTCTGCACAGTTGATGGTGAGACCCTTTGTAGACATGATTGCTTATTTGGCATTTAAAAAAAAAACCCAACCTGTTCTGTCTAGCCACATCGCAGCATTTGCTGAATCGTCCATGATTTATACTGTCTTTATCCTCAAAATGCTCCCATGAGAGTGGGAAAAGCCACTATCTGTTTTGGGGGTGGGAAACTGAAGCATCAACGGGTCAATATCTGGGGCAAAAAGAGGACTAAACGAGGTAGTGCTGGGCAAGTACTCATTTATGTAATCCATGGAGGACGTTCACTACAAACCTGGTAGGTCAAATTCATTCCTGACTGCGTTAATTTTAAGAGCTTGCATTTGATATTACTCAGAATTGTGGATAACTCTTTCCTTGTATGCAGTGTAGTTACTCTGTATTGTCAGGTACTTTTCTCTGTCATAAACCCTGGAAACTGAATATAAACATTGGCGTGATGGATCAGTGTCATATTGTTCCAAAACAATTATAAATACTGCACGGATCTGTTTTCTGCTGGATTTGTTTGTGGAGTCTCCTGTGGGAGTATGAAGTTTGAGCTTCATTACCGTTGTGATGGAAGAATTTCATATTCTGTTAAGTGTTCTTAAAGTGGAAAGTCAGATACGTAATTCCATGAGCATATCTAGAAGTATTTAGAATAGTTGTGAAATGGTAACTTTTAAACTCTGAAGTCCATGTAGCAAAAGCTGCCTCTACTGTTATTTTATACTTACTAGTGTGTAGTAATTAGTGCTAACTCAGTTTTTCAGAATTTCTGGCCTCAGTAATAAATGATAGCAGTGCTTTCACCAAGATGCCTTTTTCCTAAACTCAAAGCTTGCTGTTCTTATGTCGTGACGTTTCAGTTTAGCAAACATTTAAATGTAGTTCCAACAGTCATGCACAGAGGAAGTAAAAATAAAATAAATACTTCTTTATTAAAAGAAATTTATTGTAGTTCAGTGGTGTCCCAGTCTCATGATTTGGGCTACCTGCTAGAATTTTTCCTCAGGAACTTGGGGAACTTAATCATGTTCCCTTCCCGCTTTCATAATCCAAACTACTTCTTACTGTATTAATAGGAATTATAGTTGACTGTAATGAGCATCTTAATTTTCTATTTAAAAGTCTGATATATTTAGCAGGTGTTTGGTCCATTTGAAGGAAACTGTTCTTTTCATAATAGTTTGAGAGAGTAATGAACTACCTCGATGTGGCTCAATTGTGATTTGTAGAGTATGACATGAATCAACTTGGTTGTGATCTAGAAATCAAAATACCTTTTTAACTCCCAAAAATAACTCGATTGGCATTTTGTTAGAATATAATCTCACTATATTAATTTTAACAGCATTGTTTACATTACTCTGGTAAGTTTGTCAATAGTATGCTTACGAAATTTATTTTCTATAATTCTGTATGTGTTGTCCATTTTTTAAATACCTACTTTGACCATCTGAGATATAGAAGAAGCATTATAGTGCAGGAGTTACTTATTTTATTTACTTCAGTTTTGTTGTATTTTCAGACAGTAATGTAAATCGAAAACCATCCAGCTTTTTAAAATTCTTTTTAATGAAATATCATAGGTCTCGTATTTATTTTTATTGATAATAGATGAGCAGTATTTTTCACATAAATACAATTCTTTCGGGGAATAGTGCATGACTTATTTACATAATTAACAGAGCCGCATATCTCTTGGGGAAATAGTACATAATTGGGGAGAGGCAGGGGGGATGAGGAGGGGCTGGGGGCCTAATTAAACATGTCTTAAAAAAACCCTACTTAATTATGTATTTACTCAAGGGATCGCAGTGGCTCTGAAATCTTTAAGATTATAACTAGGCCTTTGGTTTGTGTCTATATATATATATTTGAGTTTTGTACCACAGATTTTCACCTTGTTGAATAACAGGCGCGTGGTGGTTCGCTGGCGAAGCGTGAGGAGAGCTTCGACTCGCTGCGTGGAAGCTCTTTGTTCGTGAGTGTACTCACCCGAACTGCTTCCCCGATGGTTGCAGCTTGCCACTGGGTCAGCTCCCTAACTGGCCTGAAATCACATAAACCCGTTCTCTTGGGGGTCCTTCCCGCCCCCTCCCTCCCTTCTTGTATTGTTTTAAACTAATCAGTTAAGAATAAGAAAACATTGCATGCTTACATCTTGCAGGTGTTTTCTGCCAGATTTAGTGGCTTTTTCATAACCACTTCTGCAATTTTATGAAACAATAAAATTTTAAAGCACTCTTAATTTCTTCTTGTTCTGATCAGTTCATTAATTATCAAAATAGTAGAGAATATGTCTTGTGAAACGCGACTACAATGGGAGCATTCTAATCAGCTCGAGAAGTCGGGTGATTCTGGCCGCACACCTTCACAGGACAGACCTGTGGATTTCGCGTACCTTGTAAAAGTTCGGCTCTTAACAAAGGACACGCACGCAGTAACTGCTCTGGGCTGTATCTTCAAGTTTTTCCTCAATATAGTTCAAGTAAACCGAACCTCTGCGTCTGTCAGCGTGGTTTGTAAATCACGGGGGTAGTACATGTTGGTTAATAAATCCTGAGAAGTCTTGCTAAGGGTATTGTATGAAAAGAAGCCCTTAGTTATTTATAATTACTTCAGTTGTCATTTGTACAGAAAATTACATGAAAGCTTAAGAAATCAGTGGCAAACTGATTTCCTTTATCTGCATGCAAATGAAATCATCATCCATTTTATAGATAAATTCAGGTATATTTCTGTTTACAGAATTTAGAAAATCAAATTCTGATGGCTTATTGTTCCAACCTGCTGACTGTTGGTACAGTTGGGAAAATAAACCTGACCGTCAGACGGACTGGAAAGGCACCGGCGGGTACCGCACATGAAACGCGGGAGCGCTGGAGTGGCTCCTTTCAGCACCGCAGCTGGGAGGTTCACAGCATCCAGTTTACCTGCCTGCTTTCATTAATTGCTTTAAAAGCGCGCGTTCTCTTTTCATTCTGTAGAAATTCAGAATATTTCTTTTCAAATCACAAGTGTAACTTGCATGAGTTGCGGGAAAGCATGGCAATAAGTTTCCTCTGAGATACTAACCTTAAAGAATACTGATTTAGAACAGTATTAGTGTCAGAGCTATTCAGCAGCGTGACCATCCCCGCTAGTAAAAAAAAAATTGTTACTGAGATGTATTTAGTTACTGGAATAGAGGAGAATCATGCCAGAATCAAACGTTCAGCTTTGTAGGAACTGCATACTGAACACGTAACTCCTGAGGCCTCTGTTTACGTTCCCCGTGAAATCCGCTCTGAGGCCAGCCCACAGCCGGTTTTCTTCCAAGTCTCTGCTACCTTTAAGAAATGTTAATCACTAAAATATCTTGTCAGTTCAATCTTGACACACCTGCCACCAAACGGCCGCTCCTACATCCCCAGAAGAATGTTCGCAAACACAGAAGTGTTACAGGACAGTCAAACAAGAGATGCTAAAGACATGCAAAATACTCAGAGAAGAAGGTTGGAAAACCACAATCAAACTGTAAGGAAGGGATCGTTCGGCTCTGGAATGTGCTTGAGTTACAAGGCCAGAACCCGTTCCCGCATGCAGACTAGAGGTTTCTCAAGGTATTTTTATTTCTATTTTCATGACTACTAGTTGAAAATGAAGACCTAAGGCAGTCTGGCTTTTCTGACCCCATAGCGGGTTTGTGGGCTTACTTGACTACTGGAGATAATTTAAATAAAAACAAGTCAAGGGGATTTTTAGCTGGACAGATGCTAACGATGCTGTTGTGAGGAGTGGTACCTCAGTATAGTGTTACAAGGTTTCTTGTGGCTAATTTTGGTAAATGGTTAAAAACCAACAATTTCTCTTGTAGCAACTGTTTTTAAAATGATGCTGTAGAAAGCATGGGGGAAGGGATAATTCATGAGTGCTAATTGCTTGGCTGTTAATTTTCATAAGTGTTGATAGAAGCAGTTCCTTAAATTAAACTTTGTTTAAAATGTATCAGGGGAAATATTCCACAATGTCGGGCCTGAAGTGAAAATTAATATGAATGCTGTGGCAATTAACACGTACTGGTTAATAGCTTTTAGCAGCATTTTGGGATGATAGTCCTTAAATACATTTTTGCATGCTGCTCTTGTTTCAGTCTTGTTTGCCCGTACGTCTGGATAATCATGAACAAATGTTTTCCACAGTCTCCAGTATTAAATAGCTTTACTCAAAGAAAGTAGATAAAGAACTTAAGAAAGAAGCAATGCTGCTGTAATTAATATGGAAAATGTCTAAAATAATTAATCCAGGATTAAAATCTCAGTATTGAGGGGGGGAAAAAAAAGCATTTTTTTCTTTAAATGTTTTGCCTCTAAGCTGAGCAGAATGATCCTCATCTGAATCCTGAATAAGTTTGCATAGTTGATTTGGGGGGTTTTTTTTAAGCATTTGCTTATTCTGACAGTTTTAGTGGTTTACATACCACCTGCACTCTACTGGAAGAGTTGAAATAAAGATTTTCATCGTGGTGTCATTTATGTTATATAGCACATAAGTTAACATAAAGTTTGTGGAACGGCCGCTCAGTGTTGTGCGGGGAAGCCTCCTGCTGTCGCGGTACGGACAGCCACGGCACCGGCCAAGCGGCGCTGCGCTGGGGCAGAGCCAGCGGCGCTGAGCCCTCCTGCGGCCTCGGCAGCGCGGCAGTCTTGTTTTGCTGAAGGGGAAGCGTTCCTTTCCCCTGGCCTTTGTCGGCATTGCCCTTTGCTGTGGAGCCAGCCCTGGTGGGAGACGCTGGAGAGCGGGCAGCGCTGTGGCTGCTCCGCTTTCGGCCTTTGGCCATTGGGGCTGTGCCTGTCCCAGCCCTGGTGGCCCATACGGGCGTTTCGGCATGGCCCACCTGCCTCCTGCGCAGCCGCGCGCCGTGGAGGACGCCGCACGAAGCCGGGGTGCCGGGGGAGGGAGCAGCCTCGGGACAGGTCCCCGCACACAGCGGGGGCTGCGGCGCTCTCAGCCCCCCTCGGAGCCCACGTGCCGTTCTGCAGCGCCAGAAACACGGCGTGGTGCTGTGCTTTCCCTGTGGTGTCCGGCAGCTCCCGGTAAAAGTTCTCACCCAGTCAGGAGAACTTGGGAGAGAAATCTCCATAATCCTGAGACTCTCTCGGCATCGGCCGTGCGCGTTGCCCCTGACGAAGGGTTTCAGAACTCCTTAGGTGGAGCGTCACGTACAGAGGGCGAGTCCGGTAATGCCTTTGTTAGGATGAAGATTCTTAACTGAAAAATTGCCACTTTCTAAAATAAATTTTCTTTCATAATAGGTGATTAACACGAGTCGTGCTAATAGCGGAGTTGTATTTAAATAAAACCCCCCGGTATTATGAATGCCTGGTTTGTTCTTTGCTGTGTCGAAGCTGTAACGATTTTGACGACTAATCGGCACACTCAACTGTTCCTCTGCGCCTGCGGATTCGGTGGGGTTTGCTGGGGAGAGGGCAGCCCCGCGAGGGACCCCTTACATGCTGTGACGGAGGTTAGAGCACAGCAGTCCTTGGGTTTCCATACAGTGGGTAAAATACATTAGGCTTGACTGTGGCTTAACTTAAAATACTTCAAAATGTTGTTATTTCATACAGAAAAGCCATTTACAATGAGATAAGGAAGCACCTCGTGATGGTGTCGGAATGCTTATTTTAAGTAACTGGAAGCACAGACAGAAAATTCCTGTGAGTTCTGTGGTGGGAACAGTCACTGGCAGAATCTGCTTTGCGTAGGTCCCGCGGGGACGGCGGTGCGG
>NW_009650103.1:4933319-4938319 GCF_000708025.1 Charadrius vociferus | reverse complement strand
AGTCCGTGTGAATTAAGTTGGATAGAGATATTATTGTTTGTCCCTTTCTATGGGCATTTGGTTACTTTCATAATTTTAAGTAGCACCTTTTCTTTCCCTAAGACATTGCTATTGTTGTCTAGGTGTTCTTATTTTGGGGTTGGAGGTAAAGGAGAACTTGAAAATGACTTTCAAATGAAAGAACTTTCTATTATATTTATCTGTCTAGAGGCAATAAATCTGTTTCAGCAGATTAAATACTGACTTCTTTATAAAACCCTGTTTTCTCAAACCTCTTATCAGCAGCACTTGGCAGTAATCACACCTAAGGAAACTTATAATTTTCCTCAAGGAGGTGACACTGACAGAATTAAAAATGAAGGAGCCCCCTGAAAAGCCAGTTCATTACAAATTAACAGTGGTCCTAGCAAAGCAGTGGGCTAAGGCGTGTCAAATAGCGATATGGATAAAGAAACCCAGCATTTTAAACTGTCAGAGCTCGGAGCATAGCTAGCCTCAGAACAAATTAATCACATATTGTCAACGCAAAGTTGCATCAAATTAACACATCGGATTCCAGCATATTAATGTGAGAATGCTTTCACCTGATTATTACTGCAAACCATTGCCACTCTCTGACTGCAAAGATATAATTAAATTGCTAAATAGAAAGTGCATATAATATCTCTGCATGCATTTAGGATGCATGAGCTGAAAAGATCACATCCTAGGAAGTGACAGTTTCTATTTGTAGGAAAACTTTACTTTTTTTTTCCTCTCTCTTATTTACTTGGGAGTACCAGAGTATGAAATTAGAAAAGTTAGTGATGTTGTTTGCACTCCGTACAACTTAGGTGAAACACGGGTTTAATTTTACTGATTTGCTATGCTGCATGTGAGGGCGTAATTATCTTTGCTCTTCTCCATACTTTCTCGGGGGCAAGGAGAGGGAAGAAGAGGCACTTGGAGTTTTGAAAGAAGAATATGAAAAAGCGGATGTTAATACCGTACGAAAGATGCTGTTGGTTAGTCTTAGGTTGCTGGTGGATTCGTTTAAAATTAAACTGCACTTAAAATCGTTTTAGATCAGATAGTGTTTAAATTGGATACAGGTTTATTACATGTGCGGTGTCTATTGACGTGTCTTTGCTCATGAATTTGATACTTGCAGAAATGAGTCTCGGTGTTGTGCGTTCACCACAAAGTGCTCAGTTTAGTTAATCCGCCGATGGACAGAAGGCAGTGCTGTCACAAAAACAAATGTACTCTTTAATTATTCTTTGTAGGATACTTTAAGTAATACTATAAAAGTAATTGGCTGAGAGTTTCCCACTCCTTGCTCCGTACCCTTTCGCGTACCACCGGCTGCAGAGCGATGCTCTGCCCTGTCCCGGCTCTCTCCGGTCCCCCCACGCCTCCTCTGTCCCCTCCTCTGACCCTCCGCACGCCCTTCCTGTGTTCATGTCTCCTTCAGTTCTTACATGAACCAGTGTCAAAAAGATTGTGTAAGTGCCTTTTATAAAATGCTGTTCTCGACAAAGGTCCCTTTTCCCTCAGCCCTTTGCAAACGGGCGCGCTCCCCTCGGAGGGGGTGTGAGCACTGGAGACACTTGGAAGTTTATGAAACTTATGAATAAAATAGTGTGGTGTGCTATAGTTAGTAAGGATGTGTGTCAAACACTAAATTCTTCCTGTAACGACGAAAAAAAATCTCCTGCTTGCTGTGGTGAGAGCGGTGCTGTAAGGCACGGGAGTCGTCGTGGAACTCTGCCGGGGCTCTGTCCTTCGGCCTCGGCTGCGGGGACGGCGGCGTGCCACCCCTCCGGCTCCCGCTCGGCGGGACGCAGGCACCACAGAGGGCAGCTTTAAATACCTTTTACATCTTTAAAAGTCCGTTTGTCAGTAACGGTTTCTCTAAGCCCTGAACGCCCTTTGGGGAGGTTGAGCCCAGAGTGGGCTGTGGGCGCCTCACCGGGCGGTCGTTGATGGAGGAGTGACAAGGGGAAGGGCGCTTTGGGCGGGAGGTGCAGGCCTTCGGGTTTGTGGGAGAAATCATAATTCTGCTCGAATATTTTAATTTCAACAAATGCCGTGAAGAGCGTTGTGAGCACGACTGGGAGCTCATTAAGCGGTTCTGGCTGTGCCCAGGGTCGGTAGAGGCGCAGGGAGTTTGGCGGGAGCGCTTCCCAAACATCCCAACTCCTCTTCTCAGCGTGAAATCTTACTTTTATGGAACGTTGAAAAGGAGGAAAAACAGCCACTGCGATGAAACATACAGGAAAATTTTAATGAATGGCCGGTCTGGTCATGCATGTAAATAAAATGCATTTTTAGGCCATGGTCATTTAAAGCAAGCTGAATTAGAATTAAAGAATTTTAAAGTAGTTTTTATGATGCATTTGTTGATCTTTTGGCTGAATCATATTGCATTTTATTCTGTCTAGTTGATTTTTAGCAATTTACTAATGTCGTTATCTTTCCCTTAATTACAGATCAAACCAAATGAAAAGCGTATTCACAAGTTAAGGTTCTTAACAGCCAAAGAAATACGAATCTGTTTTATTAGCAAATGTTTTTGATGTCTGCGGTTTGCAGGAGGATTGGATGTGTACATTTAACAGACGTGTTTATTGTGAGAAAAATTTCTGTGGGAGATAAGTATTTTTTTTCAATTTCTCAGAGGATAGGCTTTTACAGTATGCCTTTGACAGTTATACTTGAAAAATAATTTTAAAACATTGGCACTAATTGTGGAGTAAGGACTCTTTTATGGGTCTGTTTAAGCACCATAATATCGCTAACCAAAGAATTCCAGGTTTGTACTTAAACATTAAATATAAATGGACTGGTAATTGTTTTATTTGTGTTTCCATTATAAATTTAGATTTTATAATATTATTTATTTATTTAATGTTTTATTAAATATTCCTCACTCAGAATTTGTAAAGGCAATATAACGGTTTGGGTTTTTCCATTAAGATTCCTTTATTTGCCTATCTGAAACAAATAGGAAAAAAAAATTCTCATTAGCTTCTTAATGCTAATAAAGCTTTCATTTAAGATGAGGAAAATTGATTTACTAACAAAAAGAGTTTCTCAGCTCTGGGTGGAGATTGAATTTGTTGTGCCTTAGGCTGATACAGGTCTAAGTCCTGGGGAAAAAATGTTGAAAACACTTTCTATCAGAAATCTGTGAAGCCCTCTTACTGTGCCTTGCGTTTCGGGGGGGTGGTGGTGTCATCTGCAGGAGAACAGGTTTTGATCCTGCACCAGTCAGTCCCTGCTTGGACTCGCCCGTCGCGGCGTTCTCCGCTGCAGGATCTTAAGGGCAAAACCTTCCTACGGCTGAACTTCCGAATAGTCTTTTTAAAGGTCCGTCCCAAACGAGAGGTGGCTGTCGCAGCTGAGTGGGGGTCAGCTTAAGAGTCCCTTCTTAAACTGGGACTTTGTGGTGGATGAGAAAGCGGTGTCCCGGCACCTGCGGGCTCTCAGGGACAGAGGTGCATTGGTAGAGTTAAGAAGTCAGCGCTATTACTCCTGGGCTGCTTTCCCCAATATCGTGGTGATCTGGAAGGCTGATACAGATTCCCTGCCACATAGGGAATGCATTTGTTTGGGTTTTAAGTAATTGCTGTAAATGGCTTTTGGCTCAGAGTGACCCCGAGCAAGAGCCCGGCCCCGGCGGGACGTGGGCTGTGCCCGTACCTCCTGTCGTGCGCGACCCACGCTTTTGGAAGGAGCGCTCTCAAAGAGAAATGGAGTGTTAGCACTGAAAGAAAGTAGTTAGGAGGAGGAAGAAAGGTCTTTTCTGTGGTCAGATAAAACATAAAGAAAATTTATGGAGATAGGGTGTAATTATCAGAGAGATTTTGGCCATACTGAAGTTATTAGGCCAGTCTTCTGAGAAGTTTCTGAAAAGTATCATGAGACTATTAGTTCTGTGGAAAGCCGGAGTCCAGGTTTTTTCTCAACTCAAAAGTCTGAGTCATTTGTGTTGTTTCAGAATGTATGTTATATGCTGTGCAAAATACATTTATAAAAGTAACTTTGTGGGCACAATAATACAGAAAACTACTTAATTAGAAAAATAACATATAATTTCTGTGCACATTTATATCTAATGTAAATATTATTTTCCAAAAGAAGTGGTATAAAATTTTCACAGCCGGTCAATTCTTTCTGCGGTCATTCTGCCAGTAAAAACAGAGACAAGTCAGGCGCAGAAAAGCTGTTAGCTTGCTCTCCGTACAGTTAATTAGAACTTCACATTTCTTGAAAGGATAAATCCAGGGTCTGAACTTGTGTTGCAGGTTTGTGGAATTTAAATTTTTTTTTTTTAATTGCTAGGAAAGGATAGAATTAAGTCTTCTGTCTTGCGATTCTTTATTCGATACACTAAGATCGTTTTTGTGAGCTGCCTCGCTCTTGGTGGCCCTGTTGGTGCTGGGAAGGCAGCACGTCCCCACCGTGCTGCTCGCGGGACGTCCCCGACCCCAACTGCCCCTGCGGCTGCCCTGGCCGGGGGCGCTGCCCGTACACCTCGGCAGGGGGTTCGGCAGCGATGAACGCGATTTGGCCATTGCCCCTGGTGTCGCAGGGTTGCCCTCTTTCTTCAACTCTGAAGAGAAACCATCAAAGTGAAGGAGACGGCCACGACATCTCTCGCTGAAGAGGTTTTAGTATTATCTGGGAATTGGATTCTGTTCTTGTTGCGGGAAGAGCAAATAGTTTCATTTAACAGAGCACTAAGGCATTTATTCTCTTGTTAACCAACTTTTGCAGTACAAAAGCTTTGACCGTGTTGCTGGAAGCGCAGTTGTTTAAATTTGGTTTGATTAAATGAATATACCTCACTGACAAGTAATATAACCAAGTCAAATTCTACATAATTTTTCTTGGTGCGAGACAGCCCTGGGATCATTTATCACAGGTCATTTTCTCCAGGCTGCGATTTTAATCCTGTGACTTTTTGCTCATAGTAACAAAGCCGGAGGGAGCGAGGCGCAGGTCAGCGTCCTGTG
>NW_009650103.1:4931651-4933271 GCF_000708025.1 Charadrius vociferus | reverse complement strand
CGTTGCGGCGGGGGCACGGCGGATCCCACGGCGTCCCAGTGTCCCAAGTGACGTCCCCGTCCAGGCGGGGCGTGATGTGCTCTTTGGGCGCTGCCGAATAATGCAAATACCTTCCCGAGTATAAGGGAACTTCGGTGTAAGGGGCGGGTTTGGTGAGTGATGCTGAGAAAGAAGTCACCTGGTGGGGGACACAGAGCCCCGTCTTCCCCAGCAGCCTGACTGCTGCGTCGTTCGCCATCTCTCTGATGGTTTTTAAATTGAGGGGGAAAAAGCTGTTGTGATAGTGTCACTAAACACTGCAGAACATATTTCCATATAAAAACCTTCCTCGATAGGAAATTCCAGTTGATAATAATTTGGCGAAAAACCTGTAGTAAAACTTGAACGTATTAACTATTAAGAGTTTAATTTGAGCTCTGGGGGAAATGATCTATCTAGATAGGCACAGTAAAAATGATGAGATTTCAGGCAGGTTTTACAGATGATTTTCTCTATCTTTTTAAGAATAATTGAGTCATTTTAATGATAAGCCTTGCTTCGCTTCTTTGAATGGACTGCATGTAATTAGTTGTAGCTTCAACTTTGAAATGTTTTGACAGAAAATGTATCATTTCGCTGGTAAATTTTTTCTAGCACCTGCCTGTAATATTTGTTCATTTTCTGCAACATACAACTTCGCTGCTTCAGGTCGAATTCCAGATACAGCTCTGCTTCCTTTGTTATCTCGATTGTTTCCTTCAGGATGAGGGAGAATAATTGCGCGGAACATCTTTCCCAAGCAGCTGGAGTCACATTCCAGCTGACTGCAGCACCTGCGAGGAGGCGGCGGTGCCGGGGCTGCGCGGTGCCCTGCCAGCCGGGCGGCACGGTGACGCCGCAGCGCCCGGGCTCGTCCGCGCAGCGCTCCTGCCCTTCTGTGAGCTTCAGATGGCAATAATGCCAGTGAATGCAAAGCGTCTGGTTTAGACTAATTAGAGGGATGATTTGTGAAACGCTGGCTATTTATTTAATTAATCACCAGCGCAAAGCTATAAAACCCATATTTTAAAAATCCCTGTTAGTTTGCCATGTGGTTAATAGATTGTGGCACATTAAAAAGTGACACGGTGATGTATTAAAAATGTTCCACCTAAGGTTGGCTAATGTCCTCGAGGAACTTAAGCTGTCTGCTTTTCGCAACAGAAGCATAGGATTAGAGGCTGATCTGTTTGAGGATTGAATATTTCTGAAAACATTTATCTTTTGTATAGCATCTGTTCCTGAAAATATATCGCGGCGTATTTCTTAACGTACAAATAATGTTTATGGTGTAGTTTTAATTATAAGTTTTTGTTGCATTTTGTTATTACAAAGAATAACTCTGTTCCTCTGTATTAAATTGTAATGTTTATTACTAAGTAAAAAATAAATAATTCTTCTAAAGTAGGCCATTCCTTCTCTCGGCTGCATGGGAACCGAGGACAGCCCCGTGTAATGAATGCGTTTCTGCTGCAGCTACAGCGATTGTGTTTTGATAAATCTGAATGTGTGTTTCCATTCTCCAGCAGAACTGTTGGAACGGAGCAGATGAGGGTTTCAGAGCCGCGGTGAGCCGGCTGCCGCCGCGCGGGCTGGGAAACG
>NW_009650103.1:4924661-4931572 GCF_000708025.1 Charadrius vociferus | reverse complement strand
CTCCCTCCCTCCCCTCCTCCCAAGTGAGATGTGTCAGAAAAAAGTGATAACAAGAAATCAGATTGATAGCACTTTAAGAAAAACAGTTTTTAATTTAAAGTGCGTTGTATGAATGAATGCGTGTTAATGCGACTGAAATATACTGTTGCGAGAATTACACGTCTTACTCTTTGCTCAGGACTTACACAGTTTTATTAATTGCGGGAGTGAATGCCAAGAAAGAGCAGGCAGTAATTTGGGATACTTGATTATGTGGTTATATTTGTAAATCATAGTTTTGAGGTGCATATAAGAATTCGTTCAGGTGGAAGCGTGGAAGGAAACTGTCCAGCTCTGGAGGTTATGTTTCTCAGCTGTGTGTTGTATAATTAACTGGTACATTAGGAGGGGGGCTGGAATAAAACATGAGCACGTTAACGCAGCCTGGAGCTGATGTTGTAGTGATCATTGCAATGCAGATAACACATTTCTCATAACTGCTGCTGCCTACTGGAGCCTTTGAAACATCTGGACCTTTAATTGAAAAATAGTGTGGTGCTATACAAAGCAGACACGCTAAGTGAAGTCAACAATTTAGAATAAAAAATAATAGTGTGTTATTTACCTTGTAGTTAAATATTCATACTTTGTTATGCTTTGCGTAACGGGAAATTACTGGGTTAAATTTTTATGAATAGTGACAGTGCGAATAAGATAAATTAAGTATTTAAGGATGTTAATGGAATTTTACATTGTGATCTGCTAACTCAGCAGCTCAGGCTGGGGTGATGCGAAGGAGAATCCCCTCCTCAGACAGGAACACCTTTGAAGCCTCGCTGGCCGGCGGTGCGGGAGGGCTCTGCCGGCGCGCCGAAGGCAACCGCGCTCCTGCGCCGCTGCGGGGCCGGGTGTCCCAGTGGCCTCACTGGTGGGGTCTTCCACGAATTTTTCCGACTTAAGAATAACGGAAGCAGTCATACGGCTGTAGCAATGAAAAATACCAGCACTGGCTTAACCACCTGATGCAGTAAACGTGCTCCCTGTTTTGCCGTGCGAGGGTACAGTATGGTGCGCTGGAGAATAAAAGGGGCAGAACTACCCCGGATTTTGACACGGACACTGAGCCGTAGCGTCACGCCGCTGAGTGTGACTGTAATAGGCAACTGAACAGGCGTTTTCTCCAGATCCGTTATAATGCTCTGCAAATAAAGAGAACAGACTATGTTATAAATATTTAAGCATGGTATTATGTGAGATGCTGTTGTGCTCACCGCACAGAGTCTGCCCGTTGCAGCTACGTGCTCCGCTGGTGGGTGGTGTGGGGCTCGGGAACCGAGCCTGGGAGACGTGTTCACCATCCTGCTTCGCTGCCAGCGGGTTTGCGCTGAGCCGTATGCCGACGGGGCCATTGTATTGCGCTGCCGCATGAGGGTTTCTGCCACGTGCTTACTGAAAGCTTTTAAGATACTTGATAACCTAAACTTAAAAAAACTACCGTATTTTTTTTTAGATGACCCTTCTTTTTCTACTTAGCCCCTCAAAAGCTGTTTTGCTTATGAGTGAATGCAACTGTTTTATTCCCACTCATTTTGGATGATGAAATAATTGCTCTAATTTTATCTTTTTTTAAGTCAAGAGCTTAGAAAACGATGCTTTTCAATGGTTGTCTTATAAAAATGTTGCCATAAACATCTGTGCTCTGATCTGTTAGAACTTTTGTTTGTCTTGAGTTAATATATTTCAATTTTTCCCCTTCATGTACTTTCTATATGTTGTTTAAATACCTATGTGAGTAACTTCTGTTTAGGAGGCGATTGCTGGATCATGTAGTATATTAAATAACCTGTCACCTAAACCAAAAACCGTTTCACTGAGTTTAAAAGTGAGAAGACATTTTACATTTGGAAGAGGATAAGCATTTTTTTCCATTCTCTGTAATGTTTAGCATTGTTTGCTGGGAGGTGAGTCAATGACTTAAATTAATTATAATTACTGAAGAGACATATACTGATTGAGCAAATAAACTAGTAAGCTCATTCGTGCCAAGGCCATCTAATTAAATGCTAACTTTGGATAAGCTAGATGTGCATGAAAGATTAATTTTAAGAGGTTTTTATGACTCCCACTAAATAATGATTCAGTAAAATCTTTGCATTATATCATTAGAACATCTAATCTTAAAGTGATATAACATTTAGTCACAGAACTCTATCGTACAGGAAGATGCAGTAAATTATTATTGTTGAAAATTAATCACTTTTTCTCTGAGAAATGTTTATGGACTTTGTTTTAATTTTCTGCTGTGGTGTGCAGCGGAGCAGGTCAGAAGTGGGAAGGATACAGCGTGCGCATTTTTCTCAGTGACTGGCTCGTTAGCTCCCCATCATGCAGGTATGTCAGAACTGCGCTTGGGAGTGAGCTGTCCCGGGGACGGACACACTGCACCAAACTCCCGATGTCGTGTAGAAGAATATAGCGGCCCCACAATAGTCTATTCAAGATATACACCGTCTGGTGAGGGAGGGAGGTATATATTTTCTCATGGACTTTGATTAAAAGTTGATTTTAAATCTTAGACGTATTGTGTTGAAAGGATTTATAGATTTTAAATATGTATTTTTTTCTCTTTTTTTATTTAACATACTGTGTTTATATTTAAAGCATATTAATTTTATTACAAAATATTATTTAATGATACAGATATTTCTAAAATTATATGTAGCCGGTAAAAGGTCATCCTACATGCAATTGTCCTGGTTTGAGGTAGAATAGAATCAATTTTCTGTTCAGTAACTTCACTTTTTAGCTAATTTTTAGTTTAGTTTTCCCATCATAGTTGTAGTAACCAGTATTTATATAATTAAACAGCACGGCTCACAAATACAATCCTAGCAAATCCATGAAAATGCATCGTTTGAGTTGCCTATCGTATCCTTCACTCATACTCTTGTGTCTAGAAGTACCAGCAACATATGTATGTTCTTGTAATTAGCCCGACTACTGTTACATATCACCAACTATTACTGACTGTTTTGCGACTGTCTTTATTTTAGACAACATGAGAATCATGGATTCACAGGAGCAGTAGTCTTAAATACCGAGTTATTCTTTCAGGAGAAATTCGTTTATTAGTGGGAATAATGTTCCTAAGCTTAGCTGCTTATTATCAAAGTGCATAAATATACATTGATCTGCTTAATTTAAATTATAACAAACAGAAAGCAGGAAGTTTCTGAGTTCAGCAGACTGTACTTTTCAGCAATGTCAAATAATGGGCATAATTCTGCGCAGCTCTTGAATAGCAGCAGAACAGAATAGCAGTGATGTGCCAAAGGACTACGATGTGCCAACCACCGAGAATGCCGATGACAGTGGTAGAGAAAACAGAAATATAAAGGAATTAAGTGATTTGTTTATGTGCACACCACATTAGCAGTAATTTGGGAAATAATATCCCTGGTTTTTCGCCTCTTCAAGCCCGTGTGCACCGCACAGCGCCGTGTCTCCTCCAGTGGATTGCAGATGATGAAACATCATCTTTGCTTTGAGCGAGATGAAAATGCAGTAGAAATAGCAAACGGAAATTTTCATGAGCTCAGAGTGTAGGAGAGCACTAGGTAGCCTTAAGAGAATCCATTAATAAAAATACTAAGAAAATTTTCTATGATTTATTGTATGTTTTCTGTGTATCCAGTTACTTCTCACTTCCTTAAAGGATTGGTGGAATATAACATATCTAACAATAAAGGCTTAATGGAATCAGATTTGTGATTTCCTAGAAAATTAACGAGATATTTTGTCAATTTTATTCCAGACTTCATTTGTCAGAATATACAGTGTCCAGTGACAAGCTAAAAGAATTTTTTGACAAATTAACTATGCCACAGGTGACAGATCAGGAAAATGTTAATTTAACAGCCCCTTTATGCTTCCCAGATTTATTGGAGGCTATTAAGGAAACTCCAAATGGTAAGGCCCCTGGCCCTGAATAGATTTTCCATTGAATTTTATACAGAATCTATTAATAAAGTTCGATGCTGCCTTTTTGAATATAGGTAATTGTACTTTATCTTCTGGGTCTCCTCAGCACTGATAGTTGGAATACAATTTTTAGTTGAGAGAAAAAAGTAATTATGCTTCCAGTAGTGCCTGTGATCGGGTTCCGAATGATTCCTCCTGAAGAAGTGGCTGCACGCACCCTGTAAAACCCACCAGTGACTGCTAGTCAAATCCAGCGTGGTTGAGTCAGGGACTCGGCCACTGGGACTGGTGCTTGGATGGATCCCTTTTGTTCCGTCCCGCCACCCACAAACCCTCACCTAACGAGCTGCACACAGGTCAGTAATTGGGCTCTGGGGGAATTCCCACCCAATTAGTATTTTGCAGGACAAGACTAAGAATATGGATTCATTCCGTCCTGTCGACAGGTACCTGATGGTTTGGATGTCTAATGCTGGTTCAGAACTGGTATCGTCAATTTGCAATGAACACCGGGGAGATCTCCTCCAGACCCCTCGACGTGGCCATCGATCAGTCTGAGCCTCCGCCCGCATGTGTACGGGCCGCGCTGATGTTTCCTACCTAACGTGGCACTGGAAGTTCTCGTTACTAATAGAAAGGCTAATCGGCTTCCAAATCTCAGGTGTCAGCCTCCCTAATACCTTACGGCAATCGGTTTTACAGCACTTCTAATTAATAAAAATATTGTGCTCACTTTTGTAGAGCTCCCGAGTGCAATAGGGATGCTTGCGCGCCATTTCCCAGTGCTGCTGCAGTTGGTACCGCTCCCCTCGCTCACAGAGCCGCTGGGATCCCCATCCGGGTACGAATTACCCCGGGTTTAAGTCACCGGTCATCTTGATGTTCACGGGGAGCGTCTGCGCGTAAGAGAACAAGGACATCGGTAGTGGAGGGAGTTTGGACAAGCAAGGCAGTAAAAATCACCTGGAGGAGGTAGAGGAGACTTAGAGATGGGGAAGAACAAAGAGAAGTTTATTTGGAAAACAACAAACGCCAGGCGACAGCACAGGGCAAAGAGGAGAGAGAAGCACCGTGAAAGGAGGTACAAGGAAAGTTGCCGTCCTGTTTGTGATAATGGGGAGGTCGAGGTCCCCGGGGTGTGTTTGGTTTATAAATACATGTGTTTATCGGATTATGAGCTTATAAAACAGTCTGTACTTGTAGCAGTGGCTAATGGAATAATCGGGTCTTTTTGGTGATTAGTTACAGTTGTGGGTGCGTTTGGCCGTTCTCTGGTTTGCGCTGTCTCCAGCGGTTGTAACCTTGGCGTCGGCTCTCACATCTGGTTGTCAATTCTTCTTGGATTTTCAGTTGTCAGGACTAAGCATTACTTATGATTCTGCCATCCTTGGATTTAACTATGTAACTAACTTGGCGTGCCAAGGCGTCACATTAATTTCCGTGATAACTGCTATTTGCTCATTCAAATGCAAATGTGGTTGAAACAACAGGTCTCCGGTTGGGGCCGGTGTCTGCAGTCGTGGCCGTGGCGTGAGCGATGCTCACAGCCTCGCGCGGGTCCGCGCAGCCCCGGCTGGTGCTTGCGCCTGGGCAGGACAGGGATGGACTTTGAAACAGGTGATTGATTACCTGACACCGACTTAGTGCCCCTTGAAAATATCTCCTGTAGGTAGGAAAGCAAGAGGAGAAAGAAAGAAAGAAAACAAAAAAAAACCCCTTATTTTTTTTAGCAGTTGTAGTTCTGTTGTGTTGCTGATTTCCGAGGGGAGGTGGGGTCGTGGGTGCGGGTGGGATCACGGAGAGTCCGGCACAGAAAGCTCAGGGAGAGTCCGGCACAACACACCAGCTCACGGGCTCATCCAAAGGCTTATCCGAACAGGTGAGGGAATGTCCCATATTCTGTTACAAATACAACATTTCCTTTTAATGGAGTAAAGCCAATTCCTTCTTACCTTAAAAACATGGGGAGAGGAGGGATCTGCACTATAAAAGTGCTTTCTTAAAAAACAATTTCATTATATTTGGATGGATTTTCATAATACTTTTAGCTATGCTAGTATGAATAACTTTAATCTTTAAATTCCTATTATTTCTCTAATTTATAATCACACTGAAGGATCAGATGGTTTTTAACAATATATTGAAATTAGCACATGGCATTTAACTCCCTGTTTTATACTCTCATCATAGATTTATAGTATTGAATCCTTTTATTCTGTTACTTAGAATTCCGAGTGATTAATTCGAATAATACTTCCTTCTCTCAAGGCCCATATACGTACAGAGACAGACAGAGATGTGTGGTTACATCGGGGGTGCTCTGGAAAAGGTGATCGGGATGTACAGTCTTTTGTCTGTTTAAAAGATTACTGTTTAAGAGTGCAGTCCTGTCCGCAGTAGATTAAACATTTTTTCTCTTGTAATGCAAACTTTATAGATCTTTATGTTGCTATATATTTTATGTTTTATTTAATTGTTAATCTCCACAGTGCCAAATAGATTTTTTTAATACAGTAAGTTCCAATAAAACCCAGTATTAGTTAATCCTTTTTGGTTGTCTTCAAATAGTTGAAAATAGTTCAATGGCGGGGTTGTACGTGCAACTTTCTTCTTCTCTTGGCAAACCAAGGTCAAGCCTCAGGTTTGTTTTTAAACGTCATCTTAACCTCCGCAGATGATTGACGTTCATTTTTGCCGCCGCTGTGTGCTCAGGCTGTGACTGCTTTGCCCCATGGCACCCTGAGCTGTGGCCGAAGCGACTGTCTCTGGGTCGTTGGCACCTGTAGGTTTGGGTCCCGCTGGTTCCTGCGCACAGGGCACTGCGCGCTGTGGAAGGCTCATCCTTCCCCTCCGTTCCTCTCCGCTCCCACCCGTGCCGAGAGTTCCCCGCCGTCACCGCGCAGCGTGTGGCTGCGCCCCTCGGGCTGCGGCCGGGACGGCGGGGGGCCGGG
>NW_009650103.1:4911399-4924622 GCF_000708025.1 Charadrius vociferus | reverse complement strand
GTGCGCGGGTGGCAGCGGGGCAGGGACGGTGCGGGGACAGGGCGCGTGGGACCGTCGTCCCGCAGCGGAGGGCGGTGGGCTTTGCGGGCAGCGGGAAAGGGCTGCAGAAGAAAGCAGAAATGTAGAAACGGGAGGGTGATGCTTGTGTTAAATGGGGTTGAATTTTTCAGTAGGCTTGTTAGCCCTCCTCCCCCCGCCCTTCTTATACTTGGTTTTTTGACCCTGCGAGAACATGGGATCTTAGAGTGAAGCTCAGACTTTTTATGGAAATCTGTGAAATCGTTGCCAAATATTTCGTATCGTTTTTACAGATACATTAAACAGCAGTAAAAGAATTGGAATTTAAATGTTCAAGCTTCTTCCAGTTTTAAGTCGTAGCAGTGTATTTTAATCTTTCTGCTGAAACGAATTCCATCCGTACCAGATTTTGTATTAGCTCTGTCATACTTTTTCTTTTATACATTCTAATGAAATATATTTTCTCGACAGGGTCATGTTGGTACAACGGCAACCAAAAAAATTGATGTCTACCTCCCCCTGCACACAAGCCAAGACAAACTGCAGCCCATGACAGTTGTGACGATAGCAAATGCCAAGGTGCATGACCTGATTGGACTAATATGCTGGCAATATACAAGTGAGGGACGGGAACCAAAACTGAAGTAATGTTCTTTCTTTACTACCTCTTGATCTCTAATTTTCTCCTCTGCAGCCTTTTGCATAATGAAGTGGATTTCCATGTCAATGTTTTTATAGATAAATCTTAGAGAAACCACCTACACGTTTATCAGTGTTCCCTTTTGAGCAGTACACGTGCGGCTGCGGCCATTTCTCTTGCAATTAAACTGCCGGGTACTGTATAACGATAAGCATATGAAGCCACGGATCTGTAATAATATAAGTCTTATCTCTTTTGATGTTGCGGAGACATTGTTTGTTTTATGTCCCATCTACTTTTTGGTAGTGTTCTCAGTGACTGAGATCACACAGATGGGAAATAAAATCCAGAACCCATCTGTAATTCCTTCTCTTGTTCCGAGAGAAGGTTCCCAGATTCTGACTCCTCTGCACAGCACCGATTCCTCCTACAGAGTCGCAGGGAGAGGAATCGCTGCAGGGGGTGACCGTGTGCCTTGGAAGCCCCGTCAGTGTTCTCCTGAGCCCGTGGAACAGATTGTAGCCGTAGCGCGTGTGCCTGAAAACAAGTCAGAATTCTGCCATAGAACTTCAGCGTTATCACTTACTTGATTCCTGCTGTCACTTTGCTGACAAAATGACTTTAATTCATTACACACGTGTTAAAATATTTCTGTTTTTCTAAGAATTGACAGATGTAGGGGCTAAAGGTGCTTTTCTTTCCAGGTTATATTCCTGGAGATAGCACTAAAATAAAGATATGCAAATAAGGATCCTGAAAACAAAATAAATACCAGTTTTCTTTGAAATTGTGACTAAAATTGCATTCTTTAATTCAAAAACATCTGTCATGCAGTATTTTATAATTTCTACAAGACTTTGACCTCTGTCACATTGGTGCTTTGCTGTAAAGAGCAGCATCTGTGTTGTCCTCAGAAATTTCAGCTCCAGTTAATCAGTGGCTTTTTCAGTATCTTTGGTAACCCTCACTTACGTCTGCATTGGGAAGGAGTTCTGCCCGTAGGATTTCTGTGAGTAAATAGCGGATTGGAGTTGCTGTGCTGGAGAGGTGGTGGTGGTTGGTAAGAGCCGTTACTTTGTCAGGGGAGGTGACATAAGGTCTATGAAACGGGTACTTCAGAGCCACTCATCTGAGCAACTTTGGTTTTAAAGCAGCTCTGTACAGTACTTCCCTTTTTGCTGGGTCATAGAACATAAAATAAGAACTTAAAATAGTTTATTATGGAGTTGTGAGTAACAGATACTAGCGGGTGACTTTTCTGGTGCAAAGAAGGTTAATAGTTTTGTTCGTTTTTTTCTATAGGAGACGATTTTCCCGTTTTTGTTGTTCCTGGAATATTTGATGACTGGTGGGGGTTTTGTACTGAATTTCACAGTTTGCTCTTTCAGCATTTTTCCGAGTGTTTGAGGACTCCGAAGCCTTCTCTCCCGTTGCAGCAGGGCTGTAGGGGCAGGGAGGTGTGGGGGCGCGGGACCTGCCCTGCTCTGCGACCAGTGGGTTTCTGTTTAGGAGGTACAGGACGGCCCAGAAACACAGCCCCTCTTGAGAACGGTTCCGCGGATATTGTTGCCTTGGATATAGCGTTTCCCTCAGCTCTTCTCAACAAACATATGAGATGTTGCAGAGGTTAAATGCTTCAGTTTGATTTATCATTTTTTTACTCTGGAGAAGAAATACAAAATTATTTGCAGATGGTGCCATTTCATTTGCTGTTTTTAATTTCTGTTCATTATATCATAAGCTCAAAACAGTGTCTTTTGTTTGATTAGCTTATTTTTTATCGAGTAAGACAAGCTTTGGACACACACATTTTTCAGGAGCACAGCACACCTCAAATGGAGCAGTGCCCGTGAGTAGAGGGATTCCATGAACCATCACTGCCCACGGCAAAAGTCAGCAGTGGGAGGAAATGAATTTCCCTGTCTGCCGTGAAGGATGAGATGTTATGATGTGTCAAAGAGTGATCACGACCAAGGAGGCTGTCTAATGTAATCAAATCTCAGGACAGAAATAATACAATAACTAATGGAGGCACGAGTTCCCGAGAACAGCCAAACAGCAGCTATTGAATTGGGTGCAAGTGCTCGGAGGACGGGGCAGAGCCTCAGGATTACGAGAAGTCTGTTTTCTTGTGTAGTTCTTCATTATTTCTCATGTCTCCATCATCTTTTTTTTTAGCATTGCCGCCTGCCCATCCTGTAGAAGGACTGATGTAACTGCAGACTAATTCCCATCACTTCCAAATAAGGAAAGGTGTCACAGCCTACATTTGCTATTTGTGCCTGATTTAGTCAGTTTAGAGCATGAAAAAAGAAAAAAATTGGGATCATTGTGACACAGCACTAAAATACGTATAGAGAATGCTTCAAATCTGATATACAATGCGTGCAGAATGACAAATATACCTACTGGTAACACAATCTGAGAATAATGAGGAGGTTGTAGACCTTGTAATTAAGAGAAACAACCCCTCTGCCTTTAGTAAGAGAATATATTACTGCCTAATTCGTTTTCCTAAAAGGTAGATGCAAGAGTCTGAAATGAGTGAGTACTAGTTGACAGCTTTGAGAACGTTTTGTATTGTTAGGCTGCCTTTTTTTATTATAATTGTATTATATTTGTCTCTATTCAGTGTCTTGATACGAGGCAGCACTGACAGTGTTAGCAACTCTCTTCGGGCCTCTTACATACGAACGTTGGTCATAACCCACTGGACCGTTCTCTTGCCAACCCCTGACAGATGTGCTGTAATGGTTCCGCCTGCAAAAAATAAGATCCCTTTCTAGGAATAAATAAATAGTGAGATGCAAAATTCAAATAAACTTCCTATTTTTCGAAGTTAAGAATGCCATTACATCTGTCAGTTGTATTAAATATTCTGTCCATAGCAAACTCGGATTCTCAAGACTGCACCTTGTAATTTGAAGCATAAAGTTCAGGACTTTGGTTTCATCCTGGTGGAGGTTCAAAACACAGAACTGTTTTACCCGTTGGATGTGGGTTTTCAACAGGTTGTGACAATCTGTGTTAATGTTCAGGAACCCACTCCAAGTTTGAAGACATTTGTAACCCCTTTAATTTCTGGGATTTTACTGACATGGTGTATTTTCAGTATAATTGGTGGAAGATCCGTTGTTGTCACCACCACCTACTTTTGGCACTGGGATTGCTTTGAGACCGCACTGAATGTGCTGTTGCCGGCACGTCTGCATGTTCCTCTGCCTTCAATGAGAATTACGCAAATGCATCAAATACCAAATGAAAACGTTAACTTTATTTATACAGAGCTTTAAGTGCGCAGCGGGCTGCAGACAGAAGGTCTGTGTGGGGCGAATAGGTTAGCGAGGGAGCAGAGGCACAGAGCGCAGCCCGGGCGCGGGGGGACTGTTCCGGCCGGAAAGTCCCATCACGTGGGGCGACGTCGGGGTTACGCTGGAGTGGCCGGAATGAGCACGCAGAGCTCGGTGTGCGTGTTCGCAGAAACAGAGTTAGAGAAGGACCCGAAAATGGTGCCAGGCATGTCTCTTAGGTAAGCAGGGTCAGCTGTACCTGTATTATTCACAGCCTTTTTGTTCAGCTCGTTGCGGGAAGCCTGGCACAGCGCAGACCCCGCAGCCGCCTGCGGCACAGCCCTGCTGCTGCGCCAGTTCTCCTCCCGGCGCTACCTTTCACCAGTTTCCCTAAAAGTTACTTAAGTGCTCTTGAAGAAGTTAAAAATTAATTCTACAGCAATATTCCGGCTCTTCACAACAGCCCAGAGACTCATGAAAGTTTCTTTAGTAGTATCGCCGAATTTTCAAAATTCACAGTGACAATCCTTGCCGGATTACCTTGCCGTTAGCGAATTTACAGCTTACAGTGATAGTAATGCATCATTATTACCTGTTTTATGTAATAAATGTCTTAGTTGTGACAAGGTGCGTATAGATCACCTGGACTAAGCACTCTCAATAAAGTGCAGTTGCAACCAAAGGTTTGTGGATTAATTGAGAAAATTGCAAATCAGGTAGTCAGCGAAATAATTCATTGTCACATCCAATCAATAAACTTTGTAAATCAACTCATTTAATTCAAAAAATGATCTATATAGATCAAGCGACCAATTAAACAATTAGCATACACTTTGCAATTAATTAATTTAAGCATCAATCATGCAATTAAAACTCCAAATTTAAACCGCAGAGTTTAGAAACACAGTGCCACGTGAACGTTCAAGCTCTACTTCATGGCTGTGGAAAATGCCGGAACGCTGGCACATTTACAATGAGAAAGAATACTTATTTTCAGCTCGATAATTTAAATATTAGCATTTGAAATATATTTTAATACTAGGAAAATGTGATTAATACTCAGGTATACATACATAGTTATTTCCCTGTGGGCTTTTGCTTGTGGAAAGGAAGAGGCTTAGATTTTTCTTTCATATTTTCTTCACAATGTATCCGTTTAAAACGTTCTGTGGTATTTAGTTCTCCTTGTTAGTCTGTACTATTTTTTTGTCTGTTTTTAGTGATTGGACTTTTTAGCCATTTAGAAAAGGTAGCTTTTCTCCTAGTCGTTGCTACTAAGTTGAACAGGGTTTTCACTTTTCCCGTGGTTTATCACAGCGTTCACCGGGAGAGCCTGCTCAGCTCCGCCAGCGCACCTTCAGTAAACTCCTCCGCAGTTGCCTGAGCTGTGAAAAAACAGACAGACACTGCGTGTTGCCTTTAGTTCTAAAATGTAATGGTTGTATAAATAAACAAATTTTCACAAATGGAGAAATATTGCTTTCAGCTTTTTGAAGTCATGAAACTTTTATAGACTGGTGTATTTTGGTGACTGCAGTCCTTTGCCTGCAGTTCGGTTACTGGTGGCGGAGACTCACTGCTGTACGCCGGGTTTGGGGGGTTTCTGTTACCACCTGGTTATGGTAGCGAGGTATGTTGGGGCTTTGTTGGGACACATTTATGGACATGCCGTCGGTGGCTTTTGAGCATATGACTCCTGCAACAGGCGTGCCCGCTGGTTTGTTTTCTCCAGCGTTTAGCAACTGGGATCGATCGGGTGAAGCGAATTGCGTGTCTGGCTTCCCTCCTGAATGACCCGGGTTTGTCTTTGTTTCAGCGACAACGTCAATGCCTACTGTCTCCATATTGCTGAGGATGACGGGGAGGTTGACACAGATTTTCCACCCTTGGATTCCAACGAGCCCATTCACAAGTTTGGCTTCAGCACCCTGGCGCTGGTTGAAAAGTACTCCTCTCCCGGCCTGGCAGCGAAACAGTCACTCTTTGTTCGCATGTGAGTATGGATGCTAACATTCCCCATCGCTGGGAAACATCTGTGTCTCCGGGCCACCGCCGCGTCTATTTTCTTCTCTACTTTTCTTCATCTGAACGTGGGGGAGCTGAGGGGGCGCAGGGGCCGGCGGGTCTCGGCGGTCGGTGCGGGGCTCTGGGCGATGCCACGGGGCCGCGAGGGCGGTAAACGCGGCTCAACTGGGGTGAGCCCATCGTGGGGAGAAAATACGCCCTTCCGCATAGGGTTAGTGGAGAACATCAAACTGTTGCACTCCCGCTAGTAAATATTTGGACTTTACACAAAGTCTGAGCTCATAATCTTCGTTTTGCTCCAGCCGTGCTGCCTATTTATGAAAAATATCTTCTGAGTAATAAATGAAATCGTGTCTATAAGACCTTCAGAGAGTTAAAATTATAGTCATTCATGTTGGATATCCAGAGCCCTTTTCAACAGGTGTTAAGAACTGACCCTGCCAGAGACTTTTTATTTTTTGAAAAATTTACTGAATTTTAGCAGAAAAAAGTGTACTCATGGTGTTTGGGTATTCCACATATGACAGACTTCAAAATCTTCTTTCAAAGCCTAGTAGACAAAGCAGTAAGTTTGCATTTTAAGACTGGTTAGTGGACTGCAAAGCAAGGGATTTTACGTGCAACTGGTTGCAGAGTGCATTAGAAGAGTGCAGCGGGTGAGGAGAGAGATGAGCAGTAGCTGAGCAGGTCAGGCGGAGCAGCGCTGCGTGCACCGCCCCCGGTCCAGGAGGACTTTGAAGACAACGACCCCGTCCACTGCTGGAACTTGAAGCTGTCTGGTTTGTAGCTCAAGAAGAATTCACTATATTGTGACTAGTGAATTAAGCTTGTTCACTTTTATTTTTCTTCTCTTCTGAGTGAAAAACCTTTTAAACCATCAGAAGGCCTTAATTACTAAAACAAAATACTAGTAGCACAAGCCACTTCTTACCTGGAAAGAATATTTAATGTTTGGATCTCTTGCAATGAAAAGGCTAATAGGGTTTTCCTGGCTGTTGGGCATTTTTTGAATTTATAAAGGACTACTTACATTTCATAACCATGCAGCTGCTCCTGGTTTTGAATAATCAGACATTTAAAGAAAATTCTAAGCTATTTAATTATATTTTTATACTCGTTATTGTGGACCGTGTTTCTTGGAGACGTTCTAAAGCATCCTACTCAAAGAAATTTTCAGAAATCCCGCGTGCATTTCCCGAAGGCCCATTCACTTCATTCCGCCGTATTAGGTCATTGGAAAATAAAATATTCTGTCAACAGTATCTGCAAATAAGTTATTCAGGGTAACCATACTCGGCTGTGCCGAGCTGGATGCAGTCCTGGGGAGGGAATGAAGCAGCCTTGCCAGTCGGGTTGCAGGGTCCGTTTGCGGTTTGTGCGGGTTGCGGTCACGCAGCTGAGCCAGGCAGCGGACTTCTCCGTCTGTGGGACCGGAGGGTGGTGCGTTCCTCCCGCCGGACTGAAGAATGCCACACGTTTTACCTGGGAGAGGGAATATCTCTTTCACCCGCGTGCATTTCCCCAGAGTCGGTGCTACTGCCATGACTTTGTTTGGTTTTTTTTTTTAATTTTATGATTCTATGATTGTTTTATCTTCAAGATAATCCTGCGTTATCAGTATCCCCAAAGAATTCCAGCGGGTATATAGAAACTTCTATTCTAAGATCACGGGTGTTTGTTGCAGGTAGACGAGTTAAGAAGCCCATGTCATTAGAAGCTTCTGAATTGTTGATGATTTCTCATCATCGTTCTTAAATGCAGTGAACACATGAGGTCTCAGGTTTTGGACATCGGCTCGGAGGAGGTGGAACGGGTGTTCCCGTGGGGAGCGCAGAGACCTCAGCCGGGTCCTGGCCTGGCCAGCAGTTCTCTGGCTGCCGCTCGTGGCAGGATTAAGGTCCAGCTGCAAATCTGGCAAAAGAACTGTGAAATCTTTTGGTTTAACGTAATTTGTGCTCATATGAGGACCTTCCTTCCAACTTGGGAAGCCCTACGGATTAGAAATAGGACAACTGCATCGTAAGAAGTAGTGCTTTTCCGAGAGAGATTTTTTTCTATGTCCACATGTTAATTTGAAATCGCTTGTAGTTCCTGTGTAAATAGTTACTCATAAATAGTTAGTTTTAAATTAGAATTTTTAATGTGTCCCCTAGAATAATTACTTGATCATCACCTGATCAGAAGGTTGTTACTATTGTGAGTTTAAATGTGCATGCTGTCTTATTTTTGTAGGGGTTTGTTGTAAATTCTACATCTTCTTCCTTCCCTGTCATCCTACTAGTGCATGTAATTGTGTTTTTATATTTTGCATCTCTTTTTTTTTTTTCCTCCTCGTGCTGAAGTATTTCAGCTGCTGCTGTGTCAGGCTTGTGCTGTGTGATGTTTATTAATATTGAATCACTGTTGAAAAAAGTTGATGCTTCTGAGAAGCTTCACGATGAAGCATGGTGTTTTATTTCAGCTCTCGCCCGTCCTGCATGTTGGATATATTTTCAGATGTTGTGCAGTTACCGAGCTGACAGTTACGGAACCTCGCTGGGGACCCCGTAGGACATGTTTCAGCAGAAACAGTTTGCAGAACTTCATACGCTTAAACTCCTGCCAAGGCAAACTCTTACCCACTTGAGTTAGTTATAAATACCCAGTGGCGGTGGCTGGAAGTAGCCCACGGTGCATTTTATATTCTGAGCTGAATGTGAATGTCTTTGTGGCGATATAGAGTAGTAAATAATTGAGTTTGATTAGGGAGAGGGACCTCATTATCCCCCCACCTGTGCCCAGCTGGTAGGGGAGGGTCGAAATGAAGCCATTAGCTGTCTCTCTTACTGGCATCTCAAAGAGCTCAAATACATCTGTGTCTTATTTTCTTTTCTGGCACAATCAGTCGAGCAAGCTAAGCAGGCATGACCGAATTTGGCAAGTTCCAAGGACTCTGGCAAAGTTACACAAGGAGAAGACGGAGGGCAGTCATTCTGGCTTCTAACTGCCCATTAGTCTGGCGAGTTATGTTTTTGGAAAATGTCTGTTGTGGAAAGCAGTACTTTGTCCAATGTCAAACACGGCGCTCGCAAACAGCCCTCTTTGATGTCGAGTGTGATTTGTCAGGAGGAGTCAAACAAAGCACTGCATTCATGTAAATGCAGACTTCTTGAGATGATGAAGTAATACCTGAAAGACTCCGAACGAAGGTAGCTGAGAATAAATCTGTGCTATCATTAGGGGGTTTTCCCTTGGAAATTTTATTATCGCAACTTGACGTACTCGATCTGATGGTGTTTCTAGGAGTTGAGCTCAGCTGCCAGTTGGCACATAGACAAAATTTGGCATACAGCCCCCCCGCTCTGTAGCACTTTTTCCTGTTTTGATATTGTGCTTAAATTGCTTTGACTATTATATATGTATTTTTCAAAGCAGCACCTCTGCTATGCCTGATAGGTTGAGGTTTGAAACACTTTTAAAATATCAGGCTTTCAGAGTACATTTACAGATTCAGTTCAAAGCTTTGAAATGTGGTTTTTATTCAGGTTACAGAAGCGCTCCCCAAAAGGCTGCCATCAGTTTTCACATGGGCGTAGGTAACCTGCGAAGTGTATTTTAGAATATTCATAAAATGCAGATTTAAGAAGGTTGAGCTAGGTGCTGACGTTAAGGCGGCAGGCTGCCGGGCAAGTGGACAGGGCCCCGAGGAAGGGCGTCGGAGCGGGGAGCGGGGAGCTGGCTTCTCCGGCAGTGTCTCAGGGCAGCTTGCAGTAGTGTCACGGTACAGCCAGGTAACCCCCAGCGCGTGGAGGGACCATGGGCTAACCCGAGATGCACAAGCGCAAGATCGTTTAGGCTCAGAGTGAAAGTTGTGGCTGGCATGGTTATTCTGGTCCTTATCACTGGCCACTTTTATCTTAAAAATTACCCAGCTTAAGTTAAGTACCTTGCGTCAACTGAGGTTTTCAGTCGTAACTTTGACTTTGTGCTGATGAAGTAGAAATGGTTATTAGTCATTCACAGACACGTTCAACCATGCCAACCATTTTTTGCATCACGCTCTAAGTGCTGTAAATTCCACTTCAGTATTAAAAAAAAAAGAGAAAAATTTGAAATTAAAAAAAATTGGTCCAGATTGGAAAGGCAGCGTTTGGAAAAGTTTGTTTCTCATTCCGAACAGAGGCCTTTTGTGCCTTCAGCGTTGGGTGTTATTCGGTTACACAAACGGAGCCCGTGGAGAGGAGGACGCTGCCTGTTTCCGTGCCTTCCCCCCAGGCGACACCCCGGCGTCAGCCCGCCGACGCTCTCGCCTCTTCTGTTGTTTTCTTTTTCCTCTTCTGAACCTTGCCACCCTGGCTCCGGCGCTGAGGCTGTAAAAGAAGATGGAAAGCCAAGTTACCGCAGAATGATCACTATCATTAACATTCACGGGTGGTTCACTTATCATTCCTGACTGCACAGACATGGCAGCCGTTATGAAACGTCCACAGGTGTAGCACGATGATACATATTACATTGTGCCACAATGGATTTATGTATTCTGTAACAAAAGAAAAGTGTAATGAAAAAATACAGAAGGTAATCCTTTATTCCTCCACTGCACAATTTATCAGTAATGCCTGTGGATGATAAGTGCCAGGGATTTCCTTTGCTTGATTTAACCTTGTCACCCAGGTATGTTTTTGCAAAATGACGGAAAATACAAGCTAAGGAATTTCTTTGGCTTCCAATTTGTAAGCAAGGTTTTAATTGATTGAATAGCATCTGCTTGTCTGTCCTGTTTTCTAGCGTGTTGATTTAAAATAAAGGTATCCCACGTTAGCAGAGTAAGTTAAAACATGTAATTTATGATGGTAATTAAGGGTATGCCGGCATTAGGTTGGGCGCGGACAGTGTGGGTGCGGAGCGTGGCTGGCGGGGCGAGGGGGCTGTGCGTTTCCCCGCTCTGCTCTTTGCGCATCCAGGCGGGTCGCGGTGGATCGCTGATGTTTTAGGGGTCGCGGTGCGGATGGCGGCTCCACGATGCCCTGCCTGTTCCACAGCGCTCCAGTGCGCCCGGGGCGGCGCGGGGCTCCTCCTCCTCCTGCGCGGCGCAGGCGGCGTGCTCCGCCACGCTGCCCTGGCCCCAGGCTGATGGCAGAGTCCCTTTGGTCCGGCCTTAAATCCACTCTCGCCTCAGATTTGGGGGTTTACTGAGTGCTGAAATGCCGTTGCGGAGGTTCTGTGGTTGTCGTTAGAGAGAAGCAGCGCTGAGCGTGGCGGGCGCGGGCAGGGCAGAGCGCTGCGGCTGAGCCTCCCAGACCCGCTGGCTCCGCTCCAGAGCAAATATCCCAAAGTTTACAACGCGGGCTGCGCTTTGCGTTGCGCTGCTCTTGCCAAAGTCTTGCTTACTGGCGAGCACACTAAATATAGTAAAACACAGAGGTTTTTCTTACTTTGCTTTGATCAGTAAAATAAACTTTTAAAGATTGTTCTGGGACGAGATCCAGCGTCTGAGGCAAAGAACGGCCGCGGCTCAGGCATGAGTTAGTTATAGAGTGTCGGGAAAATCAGTCTGACAGCTCTCAGGCCAGCTGCTCGAGGGAAGGGATCGACCGAGTCGGGATGGCCGGGAACACGAGCGGGATCAGCAGCGGCGTGTGCTCCTGAGCAGCTGAGGTGTTGGGACTCGAAAGCCGCCCTCCCGTTGTCGGGGGGTGCCGGGGCCGTGTCGGTGCGGGCAGCCCTGAGCTGGGCCGGCGCGGGGGGTGCCGTCAGGTGCCGAGCCGCGCTGTGGGCTGCGGGTCCCGCTTTGTTTGGGGGAAAACACGTGTGAAAAACATTCTGTACTACAGGGAAAAAAAATAAAATTGAGACTCCAGTTGTTTTGGCCATAGAAGGTTTTGGAAGACTTTCTGCACCTTTGCTGGTTGTTTTTTTCTGCGGTATTTTAATTTCCTTTCCTGTATTTTGGTTGCAGTTCTCTGGAAACCTCCTTTCTGTATTGCAGGGCACTACGTGAATTACCTGAAGGCACCAGATGTCTTTTGAATCAGTGTTGCGATGGTGGGGTCCAGCCTGCAAGGCTTCTCTTGTGGCGCTTCACTGTCAAACACCATGGCATTTAAATAAAAGGGCAAAGGGAGTTTCCTTTTTGTAATTATAGAATAATTGTATAAAGTTATATAATTGTAGAACTTTAAAAAATCCACCACCTTCGGCTCCGCGGGTCAGTTGGGAAGCGAGGCGAAGGCGCCGGAGGCCGGTGGGCAGAGGCGGGATGCCGTGCGGTGCTCGTGCCCGCTGCAGGGCTCCGCAGCGGCCGGAGGGAAGGTGTGCTGGGCAGGGACGCGTTCGGGAAGGGCTCTGCGGGCTCCGTGGCCTTACGCAACGCCCTGGAGGGAGTCCTTGGGCTGGACCTTGGCAGTCTCAGCGCCGCGGCAGAGGATGGCACTCCCTCATGTGGAGCGGTGGGCTCAGTTCTGCTCGTTCTGTGTTAAACACGTGGCAGAAAGAGAGAGGGGAAAAGTAGACGTGTGAAAAGGTTTGGCTTGAAGACAAGTAAGATAGAGTTATAAATAATAAATGGTCTAGAGAACATAAATTTGGGGCTTTTAGGCAGTTTCATTTTGCCAGGAACAAAGGGAAGTGAGAATGAAATTCAGATGAGAACTCCCAGCGGCTGAGGAGGAAACGCAGGTTTGTGCTGGTGGCGGGTTTGGAGCCCGGTGGGGCTGTCTGGGAGCAGAGCCGTCTGCGGCCATGCTGGCGGGGTGGTGGGCGTTTGTGGGGTTTGTGGTGTGTAAGTGCCCACCCCATGTGGGTTTCTTGACCGTCCCTTCAGCTGTTCCGGCCGCTCTCGCAGAGGATGCCGAGCTGGAGAGCTGTGCTGGGAGCGGGGTCCGAGGGCGCAGTGGGCGCTCACTGCTCTGATAGCCGCAAGAGGAGTGTGGGAGCGCCGCGGGACAGCAAGCCGGGCGCCAGCACGTGCCCAGGCAGGGACCTCGCTGGTCGTGGCCATCTGGGCACAGGCCATGGCCAAGAGTGGGTGGTGGGGGCTGAGGAGGGCATTTATTGTCGGAGGAGGTGTCACGGCGGGGCGAGGGATGCTGCTGAGTGACCTGAGCTCTTAACGTGTACTCCCAGCGTTTGTGTCTTAAAGCGACCTGTAATACTGTCTTGTTTTTAATGATGTAATTGTGCTGCTTGGATTGCTGCTGACTGCCGGTTGCTTTTAAAACTATTCCAGCGGTGATACTCATACAGAGCTCTATTCCCTGATTAGCATTCCT
>NW_009650103.1:4903326-4911325 GCF_000708025.1 Charadrius vociferus | reverse complement strand
AGACAAAGCTCTTCCTCCTGTCCAAAGAGCTTTGCAAAACAGTTTTTGCCGTGCAGTGCACACCTCTCCCGTGGGTGCCCAGCAGCGCTCCGGTTCCTGTGCTGGCTGTCTGCAGTGACATCTACTGACTGAGCAGAGATTGACTGCGAGGTCCGAGGGGCAAAATTTACTGATCTGTTAATCCCGCGTCTCTTCTATTACGTTGTCACCTTCTCTGCTTCCCCAGTGATGCCACTTCCAGTCTTTGGCTGGCGGTACCTTCCCTCCCCGTCCCCATCCCCGTCCCCGTGCCATGCGGGCTGTCCGGCGGGCGGTGGCAGGACAAGGACCCCACTGTCCTAAACTTCCCCGAGATTTTGTGCCATGTTGTTCACCGAAATGTGTCCAAAGAAAGCACGTTACTTACGTTTGAGATAATGCTATACGTCAATAACGCTGAAAAGCTGCTGTTATTTCTCTGAGTGTTGTTCTTCCCCTTCTCCTTAATGATTCGTTACGTCTGCCACCGGGACACACATGGAAGTGGCGTTGCAAACTGTTTCTCCTGTATGCGCTGTGAAACACCGAGCAGATAGTTAATAATGAGTAGTTGAGGAGCTCTGCGGGTACATTTGCTCATTTTTCTTATTTAATGATGAAAGCAAATTCATCAAAAATAACGATAAATTAGGAAGGCCCTTACGCACCTTGAATCTCAATCCATTTTCTCCATTTTTGTCTCTGCCTTTCTAAGGGAGTTGCTCAGTTTCTCCTTTTGACTTACTTTTACAGCACGACCGCGCTCGTTGTTGTGCCTAACAAGTCCTTTGCTTGAAACTAACAAAAATTGCAGTGAGCTGCCTGGTGATGATTATTTTGTAAAAATGCATGTGCATCTGTCTTGCAGAAATGCTGCTCATGGATTCTCACTTATTCAGGTGGACAGTATGAAGGTCACCATGAAGGATATCTTACAAAAGGCCTTAAAGAGAAGGAAGGGATCACAGAGAGGCTCAGGTGGGTTATTTATCGTATTTTCTAGAGGGTAGGGTGTTTTTCCACGAGCATATTTTCTGTCGCTTTTTAACTGTTGTGAAAGAAGCTCTATTTGTTTTGGTGGGTGTTGTGATCTCCAGCGCCGCTCCGCAGCAGTTCTGCGCACAGGTCTGTGCTCTGGGTGCTGGCGAAACGCAGACAGCGGAGGAGCCGCATAATGTTTGCTGCAGAGCAGTATATCCATTACTGCAAATATTTATGGTAACAAAGCCATTTGCATTCAAGTCCAGCGAGTGGTAATTTGAGATGATGGGTGGAAGTACAGTAAGACCAGTCCTTGATAGAATTTGTATACTTTTAATTTATGTAAGAAAATGATGCTTGGTATGATTTTAAATGATTTAAAGGATTCGTTGTTAGTTGCAGAGAAAAAGAAAAATTTACTTTCTGCAATGTTGTCAAAATAGTACTTTTATAGTTAAGACATATCAACATTTAAAAAAAGAAAATTTACAGTACTTGCATTTATGTTTTAAAGCAATGCTTTGCCAGGGTGTAAATGTGCATTCACGTACACGTTAGTATATATATTTCAAAAGTATAAGGCTGGGAGATCTTTCCAGCAACAAGAAATAATTACTGTGAGAAATGGCACCGAGTCTTGTCACGCAACAAAGGAACTTTAATATAAACCTATCTATATACTAGGTAAAGATAAGGATCTTGTCTTTGTAAATGAATGAAACCTCCTTATATACCCTTAGTTTTAACTATGGGAAAAGAAAATAAACCCCGTTCTCTTTAGAAAAAGTAGTTTGGCGCAGTTTTTAAACGAGTGTATAATCTGTCATGGATTTAATTAGCTATCTTCAGATGAGAGCTGAAGTTTTAATAAAAGTTAGAAGAGATAACACAGTGAAGGACACGGATGAGCTGTCTCAAGGCCATATTCCAAGGGAACGATAAGAGCTGTAAAAAATGGCAGAGGAGAGCAATTGAATGAAGCAATGAAAATCTGATTCTCGTAAAAAGAAAAAAAAAAAAAGGGCTGGGGGGGAGAGAGAGGAGAGCTGCTGGTAGGGGTGGTTGTAGATGAGACCCGCCAGCGTCTGCAGCAATTTGGCCGCTGGCCAGGAGTCATTGTTCACCCTCGGCTGTGGCGGCTCCGTCCAGATGTGCCAACTGCACGTTTCGGCTTTTGCCAGCTGACTGCGCCGTTTGATAACCAGCTCTCTGGATGCCCATCACTGGCCGCAGAGATAGAATTAAATGATGATGATCTTCCCACAAGTTGGGAGAGGAAACAATGCATATAAATCTTGATTTCATCTCAGCGTGAGAAGTCTTTATCCATCATCACTCATAATGAACAAGTCGTTAGCTGCGATGAATGGTGTTCTGTTTTTTCAAACACCTCTTTTGTTCACTTTTTGGGTGACTTTTATTTATTTCCTGGGGTCAGATTTCTTTTCCCTGAAGGGAGGTGGCTAAAGGATTCACTTAGCTCAGTCTTCAAACTACTTTCCTCCTTCGTGTAACAGATGTTTTACTATTTGCCCATTTGAAATTTGGTTTTGCCTTTATTTTGTTACTTTTGCACAGTAGTTTAGAAATGGAATGGACCTGTCATTTATTCTTTCAGCTAATACGTTCATTTCTACTGTGTTGGTGCTCCTGCTCAGAAACCTTTGTAGTAACAGGGTATGTAAGCGTGTATGTTATCATTGGGGGGGGATGTTAATTAGTTATAAGAAATCATTTAAGTTTACTTTTTGTAAATTATCCATGTGACATCTCACCTCTTTGATATGACCATCATCCCTGCTGTGGGTATAACCATAGTAGAAATCGGAACAAAATATAGGTATATTTACTTTCAAACATGTAATTGGTTTTCTTGAAACAGTGAGTGTTGCCTGCAGATTTCAGTTTAAGGCTCTGCATAGATACGTCCCGAGTGAGGACCTGCAGGTGTAAGCTTCATGGGTTGCAGCCCCTGCGAGAAGAGTGATCGCTCCAGGGAAAGGTTCCTGCTTGAAATCCCGTATCGCTGTATTTCATAAATGAAATATTCAATTTTTTGTTTTATTTTTTAAATGTTAGTGAGCACTCAGTGCGTTATTGAAGTTGCGATGTAATACTGTCACGTGGGTGGAGGCACTTCTTAGATTAGGTATTTATGTACTAAATTGGTAAATCATGAATTAAACTTTCTTATTAAAATTGTCTTCCCTCGTCCAAAACTTCCCTTATTCCCAGTTGCTTCCCTTACCCAAAACTGCGGAGCGTCAGTCAGCAGGCTCTGGGGGCAGGGGGCTGGGAGGGTCCTGCCTCTCGCCTGTGCACCAGCAGAGAGGGCAGCTCTCCCCTCTCGCCCCCGCACCTCCGGGTGCGCGGCAGCCTGCGCCCTGCGCCCGGGGAGCGCATGGGGGGAAGAGGTTGTGTCATCATTCGTCGTCTGCCGCCGGGGTCTTCAGATTGGGAGCCGATGTGCCCTTACTTTCCCTGGGAGCTGCACAGATAAGCGGAGTTTGGGAGCAGACTACGGCACGGCCCTGTGCCGCGGTGCCTCACGTCACTGTTAAGCAGTGGATTGGGATGTCAAAGTTCTGAATGGAAGATGAGACATAATTTAGGAAAAGCATTTCTTCTCATTCAGCAATGTGTCCTTTTAAGTTGGTTGTTCCGATTTTCAGAAAGTGCTAACCAAAAATAGACTTAACCTGTTTATTTAAAGCTGTTGTAATAGTTTAATAGAACTGAAACACCTATGAACTTTTCTGCACATTTTCAGCGTGCCTCCAGACCACTCTTCACAGGACAAAGGAATTTATTAGGTTTACAGCTTACGCTGTTTTCAAGTACTTGTATAAGAAATTGCTTTCTGACTTATTTTCACCACTGGCTTAGATGACATTTTTTGAATTGGTCCCATGTTTGTAGGAAAATGCAAACCTTGATTGGCTGCTTTGGGTGAGGAAGAAATTGAAGAATTCCCATATAGTCAGGAAGGGTACGTTCCACCATGACCAGGGCTAAAATACTGGACTAGTTTTCTATAATTATTTTATCCAGCCGGTAACCTGTACCTCACAAGTAGGTTTGTCAACGAGCAATTGAGTCACAAGTTCCTGAACATTTTTACGCCGTGGTCACCTCTGTGAGTCGGTGACCTTCTGAGCTTCTCTGGTTTTGACTTCTGTTTGAAAGTGCCGTTGCCATCCTTGCGGCTCCCAACCCTCGCCTCCCTCCAGGAGCACGAGGCTGAGGGTGGCACAGAGCCCTGCTCTCGACGGATGGTTGCGCAGAGCGATTTCCCCGCGCTCGGTGCCAGCACGTGCACCGGTGTTCCCGTAGCTGCGGTGCGAACTGCGTCTGTAAAAAAAAAAATCAATGTGTTTATTTCAAAATCCCTTTTGTTGAAAAGATTAAAGCTGAATAAAGACTTTTGGCTGCGATTTAACTTCAAGCCAAAGATTATTTGTTGCAGGAAGATACAGGTCAGTAGAAGGAGATAGAAGTGGGGTACGACCTTTGTTTCATAGAAAGCGGCATGAAAAAAATGGCAGCAATATTGTGATTGTGCCCAGCTCTATTTAGATGTTATGTCAGATAAAATCATTGCAAAGTGTTCAAAATATTTCACGTTCCTTGCAGTTTTCCTTTCTTGGTGTCACAAGGCTTTTGCTTTAGTCGTATGAACTCTGACCATTTCTGAATAATAATTTTTGAGTCAGTCAACAGGAAATGCAGGTGGTAAAATAACCTGTATGTGTTAGCGCTGAGAGAACCGCGGCCCCGAAGTCGTTTCGTAGAGGACACGGTTGTTGTGAAGCAGTGCTCGGGGAGCCCGGTGACCCGTCCCACCGCAGGCAGCAGCGGGGGGTTAATGGGAATACTGTATCATCTCTTGCCACGTCCCCACATAACCAACTGGAAGAAGTAGATGGGGATGGCTGCAAGTTAGGGCAAAGCCTGCAACAACCAGTCAGTGCTGCATACTGGAGAAGATAAATCTGCAGAGGAAATTGTTGAGGCAGATGTTTAATTAGTTGGAGTCAGGCTGGATAAATCAGGATCGGAACTGTCTGTACAGATATGCTGGTGTGCCTTCCTTTTCTCTGGGCTGGTTTCATTGTCTTTAAAAACTAACTGTTCTTTTAGCTTAGGAAAGAAGCAGCAAAACCAGTCACATAACCTCTCTGTTATTGTAATGGATTCCCTTGTGTACACTCATAAAATAGAAAATGTAATTGATGTTTTCCTATGGTAATGAAAAATAACTAAGTAGAATACTTTATCATCAATTTGTTTAACCTATTGCGTGCTCAGCAGCATGTATTGCGCATGCATATTTTACGTGAGAGCTGGAAATAAAACACTCTTGGTTGCGGAATGAGCTCCCAGAGGAGACTGGTCTAATCCAGCGATGGACCACCTAGAGGGAGGCTCAGTGACATCTCCCGTGCACGAGAATTTTCTCGAAACATCCAGAATGGGGGAGAAGGGGACTGCGGCTGGGGTGACACCCCGACCCGGGCAGGCAGCGGCGAGGAGGAGAGGAGAGCTGGAAGTTCTCCAGGGCTGCGGGGACCCCACTGGGCACGTCCCGTTGGCCTGGGCAGTGCTGAGACACGGGTAAAGGGCCTGTGGAGAGCCCCGACGTCCATAGGTAGTTTAAGGATTGCTTTGTATGAACTTTGTGTCTACGTCTCTTTGAGAATGTGTTTGGACGTTGTGAGCACTCCAGCAGCTGTTGGTTTGGTCCGCAGTGTGGCAGATCTACAGAAAGGGGATCGGATGTGTGAAATCACGAGCATGAGAACTTCTCTTTCTCCCTGAATTTATCAGTGGAAATGTCAGATATGGTGCTGTCTGGATTTTGGACAGATATAATAATGGACTCTTGAAAAGCCTTTTTGGAAGGGGAGATTTGGATGGTTTAGTACTTGCTATAATTCTGCTCCCTAGAAATCACCAAGAGTCTTAATATTAACTTCTAAAAAAGGTAGATATTAGGCATGCCGTTAAAATCCCACCCTCATGCTTTGCAGAGGAAGTTCTGTAGGTCGTACAGATCATGTTGCATAACTGTAAAATACCATTTTCAGTATAACGTGATTTACTTTACTACGAAATGATTTTCCTACACAGCCAATGTGGTGTGCGTTTCTGCTGGTCTTTCTTACTTTTACAAATACCAGTTACTAATACCACTTAGCCTAGGAGTTTAGGTTATGGTAGATGTACATTTTAAATCCTACTTTTTAGGAAGGCGCTCGGTTGGACCAAGGAAAGCACAGTTTTTCCAAGATGGAATGCAGAGACCCTCATGTTCAGACACCCCGGCACAGCTGAGACCGCTCTGACAGCATCCCACAATGTGCAGCAGGCGAGTAGATCTTATCAGGCGTTTGATATCTGCACTAAAGCCTGCATTCAGTATTTTCTATAAAATATGTTCACATGGCTTATAGTTTTAAGAACATAAGCAAGATGATGACTTCATTCTTGATACTTTGTCTATCTTGATGCCATGGTGATTCTCAAATTAAATATGTGCAGGAACTATACGTACACTTGAAAGTTATCTTCCTCGCCTTCGAGCTGTCTCATTCCTTTTGCTCTTCAACAAATATATTCTCCGGGATGCCAGTTGCCTTCTCCTCCAGAGCTTGACTGAATGGACTATAAATACTAATACAAAGTAAATAAGAATGCAGAGAGAATGTGTGCAGAGGCTTTGTTTTCAAACAAATTAAGCATTGATGTCAGTATATAAAAACCAAATGTTCTTGGAAGGGAATGAGAGACAAAAGTAAACAGTGTAAAATGCTGAAATGTTAGAATACTGCTGCCTGTTCCTGGTCCATGTCAGCCTCTCTTCATTTGGAATTTCTTGTGAACAGCGAAGCCTTGTCTGATTAATCTTGTCTGATTTCAAGTAGAAATTCTTTGCAGGGTGAACATGCTACTGATTATTATTTAATAGCTGCTTCAAACTGCAAACAGCCCTGAACCAGAAATGCTCAACCCTTTTAAGAACAAAATGCTATACAAGTTTAATTGTTATAAACAATACCTTCTGCCAACATTTCACAGACATGACCTGTATTTTCCGTAGGTTAGAGTGAGAGTTATTAACTTAGTATTCCGTTCACTTTGGAGAAAGACTAATACTTTTTCTATAAATGAAAACAGCTGCTTTACAATAACATTCAAGTCCCTAACAGCTGTCAACTAGTGCTTTTTGCATTCTTTAAAATGTGTAAAGTGACCAAAAATAGTCTAAAATAATCTTACTAGTCTGGATAAGTGTATTATCTCACTGCCACAGGAAGCTGAACAATAAGGAAAGAGAAAAATTCAAGAAACGGGGGTGGAACATAAAAGTCTCCATATCATATTTTAGTCTCTACAACAGAATCAAAGGAATTATAGCTGCAAAGCCCAGTTAAAATCATCGGTTCCATCACCAGGTAACTCAGAGCTGTGGCAAGCAGCACAACCTATTACAAACCCGTGTTTTGTAGTTGTTTATTATTCCTGTATTTCAGATTTGTTCACACAGAGCTGTTAAGTTATCCTTCAGAACTTTGGGAACAGAAGCTCAAAGTACAGAGTGCTGCTGCAAAGAGGAGGCTCATCTTCTGCTCAGAAATAACTGGGGAAAAAAAAATCACTTTCTAACAAAGCGGTCTTAGCACCACTTTTAATGTCAAATTTCATGTCTTAAACATGCTTCTGAAACTGTTTATAAACGTGTTTTATTCAAAACTTAAATGGGAGATAAGCAGAAGCTGCAATACAAAGAAATTATTTGGGTGAAAAAGCACTTATTGCCCAGCGCCCCCCCGGCCCAGGGGAAATCGCACGGGTGCTGTGAGACTGGAGGTTTTCGTTTTAACCTGTCCCGTGATTTTCCCATTCCTGGAGTATCTCAGCAGTTGTGTTGGTAAATACTTGGTCTGGATGCTGCGGTGCCGTATTCGATTTGTCTTGTTACCGCCTCCCGCGAATGCCG
>NW_009650103.1:4900741-4903200 GCF_000708025.1 Charadrius vociferus | reverse complement strand
GCAGAGGCAGCGCTGTGGGGCTCGGGCGGTCTGGTGTGTGGGGCGAGGGCGCGGGGTCTGTGGCACGTGCAGCACCCCTCCCCCGAAATAACCCTGAGGCTTCGGATACGGAACCTGCTCCCCATCGTGTACACATCTCCGTTTTCATGTCTAAATTATTGAAAATCAGGTCTTTAAAGAAATGTAACACTGTGACTTTGGAAAATATCCCCAGTAACCCCCAGAACAGAATATAACTCTTGCAAGTTCCTAAATAGATTAAACTCCTTGGACTCGTGTTGGTTGCCTTGAGATGACTGTTGGCATTAATGAAAGATTTTCTTGTTATTCCCCAGCAATAACTGTTTTCCTTTCATCAGAAGATTAAGACCCTGGTGCTGGGAGCTCCGAAGGGACCTTGCTGTCCGCCCGTGCTCTCACGGGAGCGGAGCCCACTGGGGAGCCCAGCTCCGGCCCCGCAGGACCCTGCCTGGCTCAGGGGGTGTCCCTGTGCCCCTGGCACCCTTCGGAGCAGGGGTGGTGGCTCTCCCTTCCAAGGGGTGGTTGCGTGTGGCAGGAGAAGACAAAGTATGGGAAAAGTGCTAATTCGGAGCATCTCTGGAATGGTGCCTGCTCTCCCCGCTCAGGGTGGGGGTTATGGGGGTGTTGGGAGAGGAGGAACTATGGGGCTGTAGGTGTGAAGGGCAGGACAGAACCGCTGGACGCTCTCCTGAGGCAGAGTGGCGTGCTGTGCGGCTCCGGGCACGGCATGGCCGGACACGGAGAGTCCCACTCCGGGGACGCTCTCGCTGCCCGCGAAGCTGTGGGGCTCACGTGGGCTTTGCCTCCTCCTCTCCAGCTTGTAGCCGGGGAATGGGACAAAAAGAAATGGCCGGAAAGGTATAGGGGGGTATTTTTATTGCATATATATATTTATGTATATAAAAAAGGAGAATTAGGAAGAGAAAAGAAACCTTTTAAGACCACAGCCCTGTGATTAAGGCATTTTTAAGAGATGACCCACAATTAGAATAAACTGCCGTTAAAGTTTGATACTGTCATTGAAAGATGGTAACTGAGGAGTTTAAATTTAAAAGTAAATATGTTAGAGTAGGCGGTGCATATGTTTGCTCTGACTCTTAAAGAGATGGAAGCCCCAGCATCTGTGACAGTGAAAAGCCAATTAATTTCTATTTCCTTGTGTTTACAAGCGGGCTTTTCTGCTTAATGGTAGTTCTGAGTTTCTTTGGCTTTCAGTGCTTTGTTTTGGATAATTATAGCATCCCTGCAGAGTCTTCTGCCCCCAGTTATGGATGGCTTTACCTGGAAATACTTCAGAAATCCTGGTTTTCCTTGCATTAAGCTGTTTATGTTAGCAGGATTTAACTTAACATCAGTATTTGTAGATCCTTGGTCAAGACTCTCCTTCTTGCTGCCCCCCTTTCACCAAAGAGGCAATGTAGTAACAAAGGCATAAGTGACAGTGTGGCTCCCCATGGTCCCAGCTGTGTCCCCGTCCTGCCGCTGCGATGCCGGAGCGGTCCGGAGCCGTCTGTCCTGTCCTGCGGCTGCTCCTCGGAGGGGGTTCCCGTAGCCCTCCTGCTCTGCACCCTCCGCCCCGCGCTCCCCGAGCTGCGTGTTGTTCTGACACCGGCGTGCTCTCTGCCGCGGAGCGCGCGAGGGGACGAGGGAGGAGCGCTCCCTTGTTGTGTTGGTGGCGGGTTTTCCTCGGCAGGGTTGGTGTTGTGCAGGTGAGCCCCTCTGTGCTGGGGAGGGGTGACAGAGGCTGCTGGGAATGATTTCCTTCTGCCTACAAACCCCATCTCTGCTTTGCAGCGGTAATAATTTATTTCAGCAAGCCCTTTCTCACCAGCCGGCTGACGCTGAGCAGACGCTGATGTGCCGGGGCCGCGGGGATGCTGGTGTTGGTGGAACAGCTCACCAGGAATAAAGTTTGTGAATAGTTTGTCAGAATCGAAATAGCTCGTTAGTCGTGTGCGTTTGGGCTGATGGGATTCTGGACATCAGCCCGAATGGTTGAGGAAAATTTTTCATGCCTGGCCTCTGAAATGAAAGTGAAATATTGAACTGAGTCTATTTTAGAGCTGTTGGTATTGAAATCATACATTTATTGGTTCTTCTGGATTGGTAATAAAGCTGTAATTTATGTGACATTTTAAATTCTACAGTTCAGTGTTTGCATGACAGAGACGTTTTTGTTTATTTTACTCACTCTGATGGCAGAAGGTACCGCTGTGCAGCGGGTGTGTTCATGGGGGCATCTCCTTCATGCTGGCGTTCTGTGACACCCAAAATCCACTGTCGGGGGCAGGTATTGCCCTCGCTGCAATACCATGACTTATGTGGCTGTAACCAGGGGAAAGCACCCTTCATAGAATCATAGGTTTGGGTTGGAAAGGATCTTGAAGATCATCGAGTTCCAACCCCCCTGCCATGGGCAGGGACACCTCCCACCAGCC
>NW_009650103.1:4874056-4900489 GCF_000708025.1 Charadrius vociferus | reverse complement strand
GCTCCAGCCCTCGGGTCATCCTCGTGGCTCTCCTCTGGACACGCTCCAGCAGGTCCATGTCCTTCTTATGTTGGGGACTCCAGAGCTGGACGCAGTACTCCAGGTGGGGTCTCACAAGAGTGGAGCAGAGGGGCACTTTGTGGTCCACGCCAGCGAGGTGGAGACCTCACGGTGGTCTGCGTCACAAACACACAGCTGAGCCGGCATTGCCCCGCGCACTGGCGCGTCCCTTTGGCCGCAGACGGCGGTGGCTGCGGCACGTGCTGCCCCGCCAGCACCCGCGCGGCTGCGTGCCCTGACAGCGACTCTGAAATTTGTGATATAAGAAAAAAAATCTGTATATTGTATTTCTGCCATAGGTACGTTATAGATCAAATGTGATGATTTCGTTCTCCTTTCAGCTTTATTTAGAGCTATATCTGGCTAATGTAAAAAGAATAAAAGTCTATAGTAGCAATTAAATAAAGCACTACTGTTAATGTTCTGCAGAGCCTGGTTTGATGCTAGTTATGCTGCATGTTTTCTATTCTACAAAAAAGCAATACAGAAATGAAGTGTTTGTTTCTTTTTAAGGGGCTTTTGACTAAATTCTTTAATTTCACTGGCTGTCAAGGTAGTGTTAAGTAAAATGGGTTTGAACTGCTGTAGTTTTTGTGTACTGGACTAGATGTCAGAAACCTTTGCCATCACTGGAAATTCTGTCACTCTGGATTTACTATCTGTTTCCCACAGCTGAATTCTTAAGCAGTGTGATTTAACACCTTGGCTCTCCATCAGCCGGTCCTGGCATTTATTTGAATGCATTACACCACTGGTTTCCATAAACTATTTTACAATTGTTTCATATAAATGACTGTTTATTTCTACAAAAACCATCTGTATTTCTGGGGAGAGCAGCAGATAAATGTATGTAAAATTCAGTAATGTCACAACAGTGTAAGTTAAGAAAAAACAGATTGGACTAAAAAAAAAGTCTCGTGCTTGTGCGTAATGTTCAAAGTTTGTTTTCACTATTTAAATATCTTTATTTATTAACCAGTATTTGCATTTGTAATGATAAAATCTTTATTCCACTTCAGAGGTGTTGAGGGGCTTTGGGGATTTTTAACAGATAAACAGATTTAAGATGTTCTCATAGCAGTAGGATTTGAGATGTAAACATTCTGGCTTTACAGCTATTTCCTCTCAAAATGTTTACATATTTTCCGTTGTTTTATTGTCATTGCCAAGCACACAATGGGATCCGTGCCCCTTCTGTCAGCTTCTAAGAAAAATCCTACAGAAGCAGGCCTGAGACCTCTCTCTGTTCCCAGTTTCTGCACTCTCCGCAGTGTATCGATCCCTCTCCTTCCCCGGTCCCTTTTGTGTATAACCCTTTCCCGCCCCGGTCAGGTCCGGCACTGAGGGGATGCCCATTTGCTGCCCGGCCCCTCCGTGGGCCCGCTGCGCCGCGGGGGCACCTCCGGGGACCGCACCACGCCGCGGCTCAGTGCTCCCAGCCAGCACCCAGGGAGCATCCACACTGAGCTATTTTAATTCTTCCATATGCTGCCCATGTGCTGGCAGAGGGAAAGCTGGAATCCAGTAGTCTTACACTTAGCGCGACTGATACTTTCTGACAGACTATTTGAAATGATAGAAATACATAAACCTCCTCTTTTTTATGACCTTGTAATAGCTGCAACATATTTCCAGCAAATATTTTCTATAGCAATAATAAAAAAGTGATAACAAAAAAATAAATATAAATATAGTTTAAACTCGGAAGAAATCACGCTTTCAAAACCTAGGGTTGGAGCAGTGAAGCAATAAATCATGTATCCTTGTGAAAGGAGAAACTTGAAATAGGAAAGTACCACAGACATCAACATTAAATGTTTATCAACTGTTTTCTTTTGACTGCTTTCCTGTCTTACATCTGTACACGGGCAGAGCCTGAAACACAGCTCGTACTCGATTTTGCATGTTTGCTGTCTGTCCGGCGTCTGCTGCCCTGGCTATTGGGCCGTCACTGCCGACTGTCTTACGGTTCGGGTTTTTCATGGGCTATTTTGGAATCGCAGCCGTACACACAGGAGCACTCGAGGTCCCGTGTGCCCGCCGGTACCACGGCGGTGGCAGCGTGCCCCGCTTTCCTCCCCGTTTGTGCGAGTTGGTGTGACGCATCCTCCGTCACCGTGCCACGCTGCGCCTGCGCCGCTCGTCCCTGCGCCGCGACGCCGTCCCTCGCCAGCGCAGCCCAGGATGTGCGGGAGCCCGACGGGGGCTGGGGCTGGCTGTACTGGGACGTGGAAATCCTCCTACAGCACCGTGTCAACTTCTGGGGTTGATTTGGGTGATGGGCCAAAATATCGCGTCCTTCCCCACCAGGGACGTTCAGGCGGTCTCAGAGCCCCTGGCACAGCCTTTGCTGGCTCACCGCGGACGGGGCCTCACCTCCCGTGAAACCACAGGAGTTTTACTGTTCTGCCGGAATGCGGCGGGCGCGTGCCCCTTTCTGCTGCGGGGTCTTGCGTTTGGAGACTGGAGATGTTCTCGCGCCAGAGCGCTTCTGTTGGGAGTTGTCTGAGGAGCTGTGCCAGGAGAGGAAGTTTTAAAACTAATCCACGAGCTGTAACAGACCCCCATGAGCAGAGAGTGGTGGCTGAGAGATCTGGTAGAGGTCAGACAGAAAGATGCTGTACCGTTAAACATGATGTATAATGTGTTGCTCGTATCTGCTGCTCTCTCGGGTGTGCACGGTGGCAAGTGTTGGTTGAAGGAGTTCAAGGAGAGGCCAGCGTACCTCGGCTTCCTTACTAGGCAAACTGCGAAACTGTAAAATGGAATTGTAGCAAAGAGCAGAATTAATAGATGATGTGGACAAATGCAGTATACTGAGGAAGAAAGTCAGCGTAGCTTTTGTAGAGCAGGTTGTGCCTCAGAAAGCGGTGAGCAGTCTTTGAGGAAGTCAGAGACCATCTGAATAAGGATGATGTGTTTGATAGAGCACGCTTAGATTTCCAAAAAAGATTTGACAAAGGCTCATAAAGCAATTAAGCTGTCACAGGATGAGAAGGAGGATCCTCACATGGATTAATAATTGATTAAAAGACAGGAAACAAAGAATAGGAATAATGGCCCTCCGTTATTAGTAACTAGGTTACTGGTGGAGTTCCAGTGGAACTGGTGGAACCTGCATTGTTCCGCTAATGTGGGGCATGGAAAAGGATGTGAATGCTGATGTGACAAAATGTGCTGTTGATACAAAAGAAGTAAGAATAGTGCAAATAAAAGCTGTCTGCGAAGCACTGCAGAGGTATCTCACAATGCTGAGTGACAGGACAATAAAATGAGAGAGGGAATTCAGTGTCAATGAGTGCAAAATAATATACATGCTGAAAAGGAACGGTAACTATATGTATACAATGATGGGCTCTAATTACCTTCTATCAGTCAGGAAAAGTATCCTGGAGTCGTCATGGGTAGTTCTCTGAACACTTCAGCTCAGTGCTTAGGAGCAGTCAGAAAGACAAATTGAACGTCAGAAATTAGGAAAGGAGCAGAGAACAAACCAGAAAGCATTACTGTGCCAGTCCATAAATCATGATGTGCCCACATCTTAATTGTTTATATTTTTATCTCAAAAAGGATAATACAGCAGTAAAAAGATACAGAAATGGATGAGTGCGAAAATGGATCAGACGTGTGAAATGAGGGGTAGAGGCTAAGGAGAGAAGATCTTTCCAGTCTGGAAAAGACAGGACTGGGTACAAGAGAAGTCTATGTAGTGCACAGGGTAGAGACGGTAAATTGGGAGGGTTTTATCACAGTTGTTCACAAGACAAGAGCTGCGTGCCCCAAAAGCGGAGGACAGGCAAAGGCTTTTTGAAACAAAAGGGAATTCGTTTTCTCACACAGTGCAGTAAATTCTGGAGGTCAATGTTACGGAAATCAGAAATTCAAAACTGTTTTGAACAAACGCGTGGACCATAAAGGGAACGGGAACAGCTGGCAGCGAGCACAGCTGGAACTGGGCTTCTGTGAGAATTATAGGAGCTCTTGAGAGCGGTAAAGATAAGGGTTAAATGGGATGTGGCGATGTGTTTTGTTGCAGAGACTAACACTGTAAAATGTAGGTTCAGTTTTAAACTATGTGGAGGTTTTTGTTTATACTGATCTGTTTAGGTTTGTCAACTCCACAAACATTAAATATTGAGGTAAGTCTGTCTATAATGCTTATTTTACCCTATTAATTAGTTTGGAGATGGAGATGGGGTTTGTTTGGGGTTTTGTTTAAAGCCTCATTCTCTTTTTAAGTGTTAGTGTTTGTTTATTGTGCAGATTCAACCCCTGACCGTGGTATTCTTCATTGCTATTGAAAGTTAATGGGGGAAAAATTGCATTCCAAACATTTGAACCTGTAGTAGCCATGGCTGAACTTAGTTGATCTCTGGTGATCGGTTCAATTTAGTTACGATTTTTAGCCATTAGGCTGGGGCTGAATGATGGTGATTTGGTTGAGGCCAAATGTCTGTAGAAAATTGGCTGTTTGATAAGAGCCCTGTTATCAGAGGGGGATACTTTCTCATTTACATTTAGATGAGTATTGATTATTTATTTACTCAGAGAAGTGAGATTCGTTCCCAATCTTATCTCTCTCGTCTCTGCTTGTCAGCAGAAAGAGAGATAGAGCTCCTGACATCAGCCCAAGATAACAGCACTTTGTAGTGAAGATAAAAGTTGGAATGGGCCTTTTTCTAGTCTTGACTGAAAGGATAAGTTTTAAAAATTAGAACTGATGGGTCATGCTTTCAAAACCCCATTCTGAAGGCTTTGCAGCTTAAATGGCAACAGAATTGGTTTGTTGTTATGCGGATGGCCATTCCCCTTTTGTAAGAGAGGCGCTTAATTTGATTATGCGGTGGGATTCTTCCTGGGGCACCTTTGTATTGGCCACTGGAAGGCTGTGGTGTGGTGTTGGGGTTGTTTCCTCGTTTGTAATTCCTGATAAAGCTTCCTCTGTGCAAAGGGGTGTCTTGAGATAACGAAGGACAATGGCTATCTGTAGGCAGTGACTGTGCTGTGGGTAGTTAAACGGGGATTTTAGGGGAAGGGACCTGTGCTACGGAGGGTCATCTCTGCCGGTGAGGGGTGAGGAGCAGCTCTGTCTGTTGAAGTTCGCCCCGTTCCTCCCCAGCTGCTGCTCTGTCAGGACGCCAAAACAAGTCCAGAAGGATTGTTGTTACTGGTAGTATTTGCAGTGTGGGGGTTAGGCACTCGCTCCTGCCTGTGGGACACTTTACCGGGAGTGTGGCCCAAGAATGGAGAAGACCCAGTGCCACCAGGTCTCGTGGAGAAGAGCCCCAGCACTCGCGCCCTCCCCTGTGGCCTGGGGTCCCTCTGGCACCCCAGCAAATCTCCGCTGGTGTGTGAACAGAAGAGTTTGCTGGGAGGTATAACCACTTCTCTTCCACCATTTTGTGGCCTGTTTCAGACCACTGCCTGGGTTCCCTCCTTCTTCTCCGGACACATGGACACTTGTTTCTCCAGCCCTGCTCGCTTTAACCCAGCAACAGTTACTCTCTCTCCAAGCATGTGTGGCAAAATGACAGAGCTAGAATAGGGGTTGGTGTTCATTAGCTTTGTCCTCTGAGTATTTTGCCCTGGTAACTTCCATTTCAGCATACTCACTCCCAGGTTGGTGGTGGGACACGGCACCCATGGTGTGCCCTCCCCGTGCTCCAGCGAGCAGCGCCATGTGGCGCCCTGGGCCGCTGGGTGCGGGACATGCTCGAGCTGCGGTCCCTGCCATCAGCGGGGAGCTCCGCTTGGGTCGCGGGCCAGGACCACTCCGTGCCAGGATTTCCAAGGTTTCTTTTACGACTGTGCGGAGCATTTGCATCAGATTACAGAAATCCATAAAATCCAGCTTTGGTATTACCACTTGAAATTCTGTTGAAATTCCCAGAGCAGTATTCCGTTAGGAGACCATTAAATTACCTAATATTTCTGCTACAATGACATCATTTGAACTCGTGAGAGAAGTCTGGTAGTAAAACTCCTCCACAGAATCCGCCTAACGTTTTTCATCTGTTGTAAAGTAGAGGTCAAGTAAATGCATACAGATATTTAAAATACATTATTTAAGAGTAGATACTATCTAAATAGCCATTTACACTTTTTTATGAATTTCTTAGTATTTTCTGTTTTAGAGGAGTTACCCATGCGGAAGGTTGCCTCGGTTTCTGGTCCGTAGCTTTTTCATTGCTTTATCAGCAGACGGGTAATACAGTCTTAACACAAACTGGATAAACCTGATCACAGAATTCTCAGGTTGCTCCAGATAAAAGTCATCCTTTGACATCAGTATGGCGGTGTCGAAGGTTGTGGTTGCCGATGGCTCTCCGCAGGATGGCGGGGAGTTTGCTCAGCAGTGTGAGGATTGTTTCTGAGCTGGGCAATGTTCTTTTGAGTGAGTCCAGCTGGTGGAATCGGATCCACGCGGAGGGAGGAGGAACCACTGCTGAGCTCCTGCATTTAACCTTGTCCCCTTGTCGTCGTCTGCTTATGGTTCTCTGCTAATTTTAAGGCTTTGGTAGCATTGACATCTGTCCTTTTTCCCTGTCCCACTGTCTCAGAAAGCCCGTGCGAGCCCGTCTCTCTGTGCTGGGGCTCACTGCCAGTCCCTCGCAGCAGCTCTGGCGCAGCACTGAGCCTGTGAAAGAAAATTGTATAAATAGAAGTGATTTAGTGGGGTAGGTGAAGGTATGATACTTTAAAACGTGTGTTTTATGGAATGGATGTGCTTGGCTCATCACACACGTGTCCTGGCTGCGTCCACGCACGCGGGAGGGCGCAGGCGAGGTGGGGGCTGTCGGAGCCTCCCAAGCCCTTAAGGGTTCCAAGAGGAGTAATTCCACCGCTGCCCCTGCTCCGATCTTAAATGGGTTTGGGGCGGGAGTGGGGGAGAGGCTGCAATGCAGAGCCGGGGAGCGGGGACGCAGGGCTGGGCGCTGGCAGCGGCAGATCCCCGTCCCGGTGACGGTGGGCTCAGGCTCCGGCGGGGGCACGAGGAACACTTGGAGTTACGGGTTTGGGAGCAGGTTCCAAGAGCAGAGATTCGGATGGGAACCCGCAGTTCTGCTGCTTCTGTCATTGCTGGGCGTCGTTCAGCATTTGGGTGTCGTTTGGGAACCTGTGGAAGGTGCTTCTTACAAACGGACAAAGCAGGCGGGTTTTGCTGTCACTGCTTCTGGTTTTAAGCTTACACCAGTTTTTAAATACAAATTGATTTACCACTTTGATATTTGTTTCAATTCAGTGTGTTTTGCTTCTGCCTAACAAGCCAGGCCTCTGTTTATTTAATTTATTTCAAATTTTTAATCACATTTCCAGTAGCTGGGAGAGGAGAAGCCATGGTGCTGTATCTCTTTGCCTTTCCGTTGTTTGTTCTCATGTGAGACGTCGCTGCCGTTTCTTGAGTGCGTCGCCCCACTGCGCCTGCGGAGGGTGGTTGTGCCGGGCCGGGGCAGCGGTTGGGCGTCGCGGAGAGCCCGTCTCTGCTCGGGGAGTCGCCAGGGTCGGCGGGCTCCATTTTACAGAGAAATAATGTTCCACCTGGGGAGCAGAACAGGCTCGGGCCGTGCGGTGAGCGCTTCACGTGGCTTCTGGGGAGGCGAAATGGGAAGCTGTAATTGAAATTCTGCTGTAGTAAATTTAAAATTAATTGGCTAACAAATTCCATTTCTTAGGCATGCCATCTGAGACTAAATTTTTTTATATGTTTTAAATATTTCATCATAGTTCAAAGTCAGGAAATATTCAGAAAAATTTGAAGTACTGATAGAGAGGGAATAGATTTCATTATTTCACAGAGTCACAGACTGGTCAGGGTCAGAAGGTCCCTCTGGAGCTCCCCCATCCCACCCCCCGCCAGAGCAGGGGCACCTCCAGCAGTGGCACAGGACGGCGTCCAGGCGGGTTTGGGATGCTCCAGAGGGGCCCTCCTCAGGTTGAGGTGGAACTTCCTATGGACAAGTTTGTGCCCGTTCCCTCTTGTCCCATCACTGGGCACCACTGGAAACAGACTGTTCCCATCCCCCTGGCACCTCCCTTGAAGGATTTATAAGTATTGATAAGATCCCCCTCAGTCTCCTTTTCTCCAGACTAAAAAGCCCCGAGTCCCTCTGCCTTTCCTCATAAGAAAGGTGCTCCAGTCCCCTCATCATCTCCGTAGCCCTTTGCTGGACCCTCTCCAGCAGTTCCCTGTCCTTCTGGAACCGGGGAGCCCACAACTGGACACAGTGCTCCAGATGTGGCCTCCCCAGGGCAGAGCAGAGGGGGAGGCCGTGTTCACAGCAGCCTGTCCGCAGGCGGTGGGAGCCACGGGGAGGGCAGAGCAAAGGGGAGCAAACACATGGCGCTTCATCATGTCAGGAAAGACGCCCAGGCAATGCGGCATGGACATCCACCGAGGTGTGAGCAGACACTTCTCACACCAGGCAATTCCCCCATCTTGCGGCATGGGCAGGGTGTTTAACACGGGCTCATCCAGTGTAGGAATAATGCAGAAGCGTTGGGTAGAAGCGTGTCAGGCAGTTGTGTCAGAGAGCTGAAGCCAACTGGAGTATGTTGTTTCCTTGCACATCATCTGCCACCTTTTTGTGCTAGGGCCCTTCCCTTTGGCATAGAGCTTCGAAACGTGAACATCTACCTGCCTTACTTCCAGGGTGCGAGTAATCTCATGTTAGTTGAACGTGATAAGCCATCACTTTGTTAGAAAACAGATGATTTTACAAGTTACTTTATGTTTCAGGTCCTCAGTATCGGCTGGAGAAGCAGAGTGAACCTAATGTCCCAGTAGATTTAGACTGTACCTTGGAGAGCCAGAGCACTTTGGAATTCTGCCTTGTCCGGGAGAACAGTATGTTTCCCCTTTTCACTTTTGCTCTTGTAAATTGCTTAAACTCACATAAGTTATGTATTTTGGATACAAGCTGTACTGTCTGGGCAAGTGAGTTTTGACGAGACTTTCTTTCCTGAGGCACTTCTCAGTTGTGCCAAAACAATATTCCAGAGGGAAATGATGGATTTCATACCTTCTAGTAAATAGTCTGCATCCTGTTTATCACTTCATGATTAATCTTTTTCTGTTAAACTCTGCTCTGTAAAGTTATGACCAACCCTGAAAAACACTGGAAATATGAAACTTTTTCTGTTGCAGACATTGCTTAGTGAATAAAGTGATTGGTCTGCAATATGTTTTGCCATGTCAGTATGGCTGTTAGAGGCACTGATTTTTTTTTCTAATAGAATTTAAAGAAATTAACCATGCAGATATAACTAGAGCAGTATAATGATTTTTAAAGTGCCAGACAAATAATCTCTCCAGCTATGCTCAAATATTTTTATTCTGTTATTGTTTTAATGGTCCTAATATTATTTCCTGGTTTATTTCTTTACAAGGAATTATATGAAACTTTAAAAAACAAGTCATTTAACATTGATTTGTGTTTGTCCTCCATAGCATTTTGGTCCGTCCTTCATTCTTTCCAACAGTCATGCTCTCAGTTCGGGGATGTTTTTTTTCATTCCATTTTAATTCAGCTGTAAAGATGTTGATTGTACGAATGAGGAAACCAGGAGCATTCGTGCTCTCAGCCAAGACCACGCTCAGAGCGTTTGCTGCAAACAGTCGCAGTAAGGGCCTGGTTCAAGGAGTAGAAGAGGGTTTTTTTCTTTCTTTACAAAGATTAGAGCTTTCCATTTATGCTTTCTGGGTACAGCATTTCGTATTTTATCCTAGAATGACAGCAGAGCATCCCCAAAGTACCTTCTAATTCCGGGGGTGAGTAGTAGACTCCTCCGGTTGAAGGAGTAGCAGAGGGGAGAGGCCGCTGCCGGGAGCTCTCTGGTGGGACGTCAGCGCTGGCACCGAGATTAAGCACTCACAGTTTTGGCTGCCGTTCTCCACAGAGTGGGACTTGCTCCCAAAATATTCTTGATGCTCCTGGTTCATTTCTTCATGAAATGGTTCAAAGAAACTGTAGGAGAGAACGCGGCAGAAGGCGGCAGGGGTGCTGTGCACGAGGAAATGCCGCAATTTTAACCTCGCTAATCAAGTTGCCCTCTTCCACAAGCCAGAATTCCCCGACGTCTGCATCCTAGCTATTATTTTTGCATTGATTTTTAATCTATGAAAAGATGCATACTAGTCGTACTTTCATAGGCTTTGCATGTTTTGATCAAAGATAACGTTTTTTAATCCGGTCTCCGTAATTAAGTGTATATTGTATATACTGCATTTTTAACATATTTTCATCATCTGCGGAGGAATCCATGCTGTGACTCGTAGCTTTATCTACTGATGCTCTTAGCTCTCACGAGTGACTAGGTTCAGGTTGCAGCATTACTTCAGTAGTAAATATGTCGAAAGTTTTGAGTGATTTAGCAGGAGGCATTCGGTCTACTCTGCATCAGTAGCAAATGCTCCAGGAGAGCCTCAGAGGCCTCGTCTCAAAACAAATGTCAGTCATAGTGTTGAGGGAACCCTTTTCCCTGTCCCTGAAGTTCTTATGCAGCGACTGCTCCTCTTCCCTCCTCGGCGAGGGGACCCAAAAGCACACTGCTCTGCAGAACAGGACGGGCAGAGGCGTAGGATAGATCCCTGGGGCTGCGAGTCAAAAGCACTCTCAGTTCGTGAGCTCTCCGGGCCCTCGTTAAGCAAAAGAGCGTGAACTGGAGCCCTGAGTAGGACGGGTGTTTCCCCATAAGCCCTGGGCTGGACCCCGAGGGCTCCCCGTGCTCCCGGTGCCGCTGCAGTGGCATCACACTGGTAGGTGGTGGCATTTTGTCCTGTCCATGGGTCTCGTGTTTGCAGCCAGCGCCTGGAACGTGGCAACGCAAAGGCAAAACCGGCGCTTTGACTCTGTGGGGTTCAAGAGCTGTCACTGTTGTAGTTTGTTCCAGGCTGACAGTAATCTAGGCAAAATAATAAGTGCTTACATGAATTCTGTCTCTTTGCTGCTGTGCTATTACTGAGTGTTTTCTGAATTGATACTAAACTCAAATAAGGAATGCAGGAGAAATCTTCTGCTTATAGTTTCTCCCCCAAATCTGGGTGAATTTAAAGTGATCTTCCATTGTCCCTGCTCGGGGATATATGTGGACACCCATGCAGTTAACTCTCTGCACACATAGATGTTCAAGGACAATACAGTATATAAAATCCGTTGTAATTCATGGATTGTACATAGTCTGGTTCCCCCAACACTAAGAAATTGGATTTTGTAGTGCTTAAGGAGCTATCTTTTGGCATGGCATTAGAATAGAAATATTGACACTTTTGCACTATTAGTAAAATAATAGCTTGAAAATCCTGACATTAAACCAAAATATTCATTTTGTGCATTTTGTTTTTATTTAAAATATTTTTAGCTTAGATATGGCAGTCAGGAAAAACTCTGTTATAACAGCTATTATTTTTAAATGTGCTCTTCATAGTCTCATATTCATTTATAAATATATATATATGTATGATGCCAAACATCTGCTAGTAAAATAGCTGCCAGTTTCCTTTGGGCAAATAGAAAGTTTATATTTCAGGGTATTAAATGAAACACAAAATGTTCCATTATTAAGAAATACATATAGAGAAAACCCGTATCTATCCAACATTTACTAATAGCATTCAAACTAATAAACTGTTTCCAGTATGCAGAACTTTTTACCTCGCACTAAGATTTATCTTTGAACTAAAAGCCTGCACTTTGTAATATGAAATGCTTTTATGTGTAGGAGCAAACTATTCATGGCTAATTTAGTTTTATTCTTACCATCTTACTTCTGGAAAGTTCCTCTTTCTCATTTTATCATTAGATAGTAATTAGTATTCAAGGGAAATTGGTCTTAATATATTAAAATTGGTTTAGTGCCTTTAGACCTGTACCAATGCCAATGTCTTATTGGAAAATGTAATTGGGGACTCTGTGTATGTAATTAATTGTATTACAATTAAGAACTCTCATTAAGCAATATACTAGTACATTAAAGTAATAAGGGACATTTTTGCAATGCAGTTAACTTTACATTTTGTTGTTTTATCGAGGAAATACAGGTTCACGTGCTCTTGAATAGGCTACATACGGCATTTCAATATTCTGATATTACTAATGCATCATTTTCATATGTCCCCAAGTGCTTACGGGAGTCTTTTTTGGATAAGGCTCCTTGTTTTAGCTTCTAACTTATTTTCAGACTTGTGCTTCCGGTGCCAGTTGTGTCATTACTGTTGGTCTCATTTGAAAATCAGGATTTTCTATGAGCAGATTGGACTGAGTTACAAATATAACTGTATTTCAGAGTAGTTCAAGTACTTGAACAAAAATACCACCTCTATACTGAACCTGGTTTAGAAAAATTGAAAGAAAACAAAGCAAAAAAACCCTCACAACAGAGTCAAGATGGATGACCATTAAATGTAGAGACTGCAAACTGGTGCCATGACTGACTTCTGAAACACCGTAGTGCTTCACCACAGTGGCCCTCTTAACGAGTAGAAGTATGTAGCCCGTGATACCATTTTTGCTTTTTATTCAGCTTCTGTGGACAGAAAACACCACTCTGTTTTTTAAAGTAGGGGCTGTGTTTTGATGTTTGGTATTGTTTTGCTGCCCACGCAATGTGAGCAGAGCTGAAGAGCCATCCGGCCGTCTGGGGCATCCCTCCACTGGTGAGGACCGAGATGGGAGAGTTCATAAGAATCAGATGGATAAAGAAAACAGACACGTAGCAGCACGGAATGCGTACGCATCTGTACGGGATCTCCCTCCGTCCAGCACCATGTGTTCTCACATGGTGACTTTGGGTGTAGGGGTTTAAAAACACAATTTCTGGGAGAACACCATCAGCCCTGCAGTGTCTGTGTTTCCGTCCCAGAGATGGAGTCAGCACACACAGACTGCCGCGCTCTCCACTGAACCAGGTCTGACTTCCCTGTACCCCCCATCGCCCTTGCGATGCCAGACGTCCCGGGCATTGCTCCGTGCCTGGCGTGGGCATGGCGGGGCAGAGGCACCGGCTCCCTCTCCACCGCCCTTTTCCTGCGCCCTTCATGGGTGTTCCTACCCTATCCTTCAGTAATTAACCCCCATCCTGTGCTACGGGAGGTGCCAACCTCAGAGCTCTGCTTTGGGCTTCATGCAGGTTCTTATCTTGGGCCTTGTCTGTCCCACACCTGACTCCAGCTTTTTTTGCTTTTTCTTTCACAAAGTAAATCTTAATTAGCTAGACTATAAGGCAAAAATACAGCGGTCATCACGAACTGACTCTCGTTGTCGTTATGAGAAGGAGTCTGTTCCTGGAACAGGAGTCGGTCCCTCCAGGACGGGCGGTCTGTGCCAGCAGAGCCCGTTGCTGGATCGGCTCTTGGGCTAAATAATAGACCTGGAGCATCCACTTTGCTTGATTGTCTTCCCGAGCAGAAGCTTTTACATTCAAAAGCCACACTGTGATCTCCATTACAAATACCCTGACAGGCCTGTAAATATTTGACAGGTTTATTCACAGCTGCTTGCGCGTGGAAAATATTTTTATGATTTTTCCCCCAATCAGCCGGTGGAGATGGCTCTTCCCTCCGCCGCGTCTCGCAGGCACGCTCGCAGAGCTGCGGGGTGAGAGCAATATGCCAAGTTCTGCAGTCAGGTTTTTCCCTGCAGGGCATTTCTCTCTGTTGTTACTGATATTACTGCTATTATCCCGTGCGCCCTCAGGGCCCGCGTGTCTTGCCATCTTTAGACAGATGATCTGTTTTGATGGTGGAGTTCCTGGCTGCTCTCCCAAGAGCAGCAACTGTAGAAATCCTGTAAACCTGAATCCATTCACAAAGCTTCATAAAACAAAGCCGGCAGAGGTTGCTGCTACGCGGAGGATCTGAAAGGCTCCCAGAGCAGGGTGCGCCGGCCCCGCCTGCGGCGGGTGGTGCTCCTGCCGCTCAGACACCGACAAGGTGCTCACGTTTGTAGTTACAGGGATGGTTTTCTCCCCCGGGTATGATCTGGCTGGCTGCTGATTTTCTTTCTAATACTTTTAATTTGGGTGTGTGAAATCTGAGAAGACTCAGCTTCACAGCAGCGGTGTAAAGTGGCCGTGCGGTGTCCCCGCTTCGCCGGTATCTGCGTGCGGAGGGAGAGGCCGGGGCGGTTCGAGGCCGGGGACACGAGGGCAGCGGCACCCCAGAGCCTCCCCCGAGACCGGATCCCATGAACTGTTTAGAGAATGTTTTGCAGGAGGTCTGGGACGAGGTTAATATGTATTATTTCTGAATTTCTTACTGCTACCGATGTGGTTTGTCTGTTGGTGCTCACACTTTTTCTGGTATAACACTGTTCTCAAGACCCGGCTGTGCGGCGTGCTGCCCGTGTCACACGGCTGAGAGGCGTCACCTCCTGTTAAAGCGCAGTCGGGCGCGGGGAGCACCGCGCACCCCGCCACCCCTTCGTTAGGGGCAGCACTAACGACCTCCCTGCAGCCCAGGGTTGCTCTCCCGCCCCGTCCAGCAGTGACCCCGCTGCCCTGCCTGGCTTCAGGCCATGGCGCTGTCTCGGAGCCACCCCGGGTCGTCCCCTGTCCCACCGTGTCCCCACCTGTCCCCAGGTGCCACCATTGTCACCGCATGCCGCAGGGACAGGGCCGGTGGAACCACCAGCATGGCTGAGCGGGCGTTTCACTGGTTTCCATGGGTGGAAGAGGGTCCCGGTTTGCTCTTGGCCACGGGGTGGCGGTGCCATTGCCGCCCTCCTGCTTCGCTCTCAGGCACCACTGTGCCACGGTGTTTCAAGATGTTCTAAGTGCACCAAAAAGTTTGACATATCTCAGTGTATCTCGGAAGTACTGCAGCATGAGGGTTTGACATGATACATTATGATAATCCATGGTATAGAGACATTAACACAGGGGTCTTTGACAAAATACATTGTAATGTCTCTGAAGGAGCCATTACAATTTATCTTGTCATTCTGGAGCATAGAGTGGTTGCAATGTTAAGATGGCTCTGCATAAATTCACATGTAGACTGTTTCATTTGATTTTTGGAATTCTTTCAAGTGGAATGGCACAGCCCCATTTGTAGGTTAACCCTTCGCCATCCCCTTCCCCGGAGGTGGGTCCCCGCGGGGGTGGGGGGGGCAGTGGTGGGCAGGGGGAGGAGTGGGCATCCCGCGGCCGCTCTCCTGCGGGCAGGGCGGAGGGCTGACGTGACTAACGTCCGTGGTAGGTGACTCTCCTGCTGTATGCTCTCAACATGTATTTTGACTCATTTAACAGCAAATGCCAACCTCACTTTGATGCAGACATGAAAGATATTTATCATAAGCAGCGCTGTTTGTTACTGAATTCACAGATAGAGAAGGGAATGCTTTCAGCCAGCAAACAAACCGCTCTGCGCTCAGGTGGGGTTTTTTTTCTCTCTCTCCTATGTTTGTCCTGCTTGTGGCCACCACCCCAACAGTTCCCCTTGCCGAAGCCAACGGGCTGTACTTGTGCTACTCTCAGTTGCTGTTAAAAGGGAGACGGGTTCTGCCCCGACAGCGCGTGTGCGAGACAAGCGCCGGGGTTTTCCTCCCCCGGGAGCTGTGGCCTTTCCTGGCAAACCATCCCCTGGTCCGCCAGGCCCAAAGATGGCACCCGCCATAGCTTCCCTGCGAGCCGAGGTCCCCGAACGGGACGGGGACGTACACCCCCAGCGGGAGGGGTCAGCGTGGGAAGCGTTTGCGTTGAGGCTGCTCCAACTGTGCAAAATTAACACAAAAAATCTGACAAGTTCTTTGCCGGCTTTGCTGGATCTTTAAGACCTGTACTAAAATTCCATCATCTCATCTTCCCATTATTAAAATTTCAGCAAAATATAAAGTTTTCATTAATCTCCTGCAGCAAATTTAGTACTCTGAACTGGCAGTTGATTCAGCTTTTAGGACTACATTAGCTGGGATATTAAACAAAACGTGTCATTCTTCAGTATCTTCTGTAAGAAGCTAAATCAGTTTTCCAACATATTTATACCACTTTATCTAACGGCATCTGAATGTTCATTTAGAGCTGAGATGCTTTATTAGCAGCTGGCATAGAAATTACTCTGCGCAAAATTATATATCGCATTATAGTAATGTTTAAATTGGTGTTAATCCAACGTCATAAAATGTAAAAAATCTTTAAAGTGCGTTATATTTTTTCAGTAATTGGCATTTTGGCTTAATGAGATGTTACCTTTTATAAAGCCAGTACCTGCGGTAGTAATGAGAATACTAATCAGTAAATAAAGCGCAGCTCGGTTACCGCAGGGCTGAGATCAGAGCGCCCGAGGTGTTGCCAGCGCTGCAGCAAGACACCAGCGTCACGTCCCACGCGGGGGGACGCTGAACGCGCGGGAAAACGGTGCTAGTGCATACATCGAGGGCGGCACCGGACGACCCTGCCCTGGCCGGGGACAGGCCGCCTTCGCCAGGCTCCTTCCGGGGTGAGGGGCTGTGGGCGTGCAGCGGCATCGCGCCGGGCCGGCCCCCGCCGTCTGCGCTCCCGGGGCGTCTCGTGTCACCTGGGAATCTGCCGCTGGGGTGCTGCACTGCGCTTCGTGTGGGACGCAAATGTGTGTGGTAATGTCCTCAATGAGTTCGTGAATTGGTTCTTTGGGTGGCGGGTGACTGTCTCCTCCTCCCAGAGACATGGACTTGAGCATTTTGTTCTTTCTTAAAAAGCCATCTGCAGCTGCAGACGTCACAGCTGTACTTACCTGCTCGCTGAGTTGTACGCCGTATTTTAAACCTCTCGTTCATTATTGTTGGCTTGTTTTGCAGGTTCAAGAGGAGAAGAGGTCTCGGAGGAGGACCCCCAGATCGATATAGCTACAGTTCAGGACATGCTCAGTAGCCACCATTACAAGTCCTTCAAAGTCAGCATGATCCATAGGCTTCGATTCACCACTGATGTTCAGTTAGGTAAATCAATCTGTACTGTAACGCTTAGGAAAATGGAACGGCTCAAACCTTTGGCCATCTCTAATAGCTGACTGTCCATCCCAGACGTTTTTAAAGCAGTCATTATCATGTTGGTCTCTCTTATCATGAAGTACATCACTTGAAAGTGTTGCTAGCATTTCAGCAGTTAAAAAAAATTGCTTTCAGCGGAAAATACTTCAGTATTTTTATTATCCACAATCAGCTAGCACATGTTTCTTCTGAAAGAAGGCCATTATTTAATGACCCCATCTCTTTTTTTTTTAATTTAGGCTTCCTAATGGAAAGCTTCTTGCCAACTGTTTTGTTATTTTTAAATGAGGCTATGCAAAATTGGGAATGATTAGGTTTTTCCTTTTCTGAGTCTGAAAGATTTTAACAACCAAGTGGAAATTCGAGGTGGAACAAAATAAAACTAGCATTCTCTAAAGGTTTTATATTGTTTTTATTAGCTTTCTGAATGCTTTTGAAAACCCAAAGGCCAAGGGATGACAGAATCTTGAATTATAAAAGCCCCATTACTGTTTTAAAATGATTGAATGGCTTTTTATCTTTGTGTTTAAATTGTGAAAATTTGATTAATGATGCATTGGTAGGTGACCTGTGACATTCCTGCAAATACCTTCCATAAAGAAATGATTCAGCAGTAAAATATTAAGTGCCGTAATGTTTACAAAATATGTTTATTCTGAAGAATTCAGTAGAATTGTTAAATTTGCACTGTAGCATTTTCTGTATTACTGTCACTACAGTCTCTTCATTTTTCTGTCCTTAAGCACATATAAAAGTATATGTCTCTAAAATTTTATGGAAGAGGCTTCCCTAGTTTATTTTTAACTGTCTTGTTATGGAAGGATTTATATGCTGGTGCTGAAGCAGGACAGCGCTGGGCACGATTTCTGCTTTTGAGCAAACTATCTGGGTGTGATAGTTTGTTTCCAGTGAAGTTTGACTCACTGTATCTGGAAAGTGTCAGAAATGAGAGCTTGAAAAGGTCATGACAGATCACTAAAGATAAATGGTTAAGGGAGAATAGCTGTTAAATGAAACAAATGGCTTAACTTGTATAGCAGAGAAGGAGCTGACCCTGTCCAGTAGCGTAAGGGCCATAAAATTTCCCTTTTATAACAATATATGAACTTGTATATTTTTGACGGCAGTACACTGACAATGTGATTTTTATGTCTTTACTTTTTAAAAACCAAAGAAAACCCCGGTGAGATAGTCAGAGTTTGGACAGACATACAGCATCAAAAACTCTAAATAAAGTGAAAGTAAGTGTGTGGGTTTTCTCATGAATTTGTAAAAGATATTAAAAGAGCGATGCTGGTCAAGTAAGCATTGAGGTGCTATTTGGATTAGTGCTACTGAGTGTTAATGCGTTCGTCTGCGAGTGACAGACTGCTCCACACAATCTGAAATGTAAAAAACGATGTCTCATTTTTTTTCATCGCTCATCAGTAACGGTGGTTCGGGAGCCAGTCCGTGTCACTTTAAAGATGGCCGATTGCAAAGACTTTTCTCTGTAGCATTTTCATGTCATCAGTTCGATGTAACATCCGTAGCACAGCGACAGTTTTCTTAGTGGACACTGAGAATCCAAAGTCATTCCATTGCTCCTCATTGACGGTGTCGGTGGTGCCGGGAGCTGTGCAGGAGCGTACCGGGGCCAGGCCAGCTGAAATACAGTACGGGCCAGTTGCACTGAAAATACCCGTGTGGTTTCAGAGGCGAGTGCCGGTTTCCCAGGCTTCTCGTGGAAGGGTCTTTAGGTGTGCGAGAACCCCGACGCCGTGGAGCAAACGCTCAGCGCAGCTCATCTGCGCTCCCTGCCCTTCGCTCCGGCATCGTAAGACGTCCACATGGCATTGCATTGGGATAGATTCGGTACTGGACTGTGTTGCAGTTGCGTGGAACAGGTAGCAATAGTGCGAGCTGTGTTTGTGAGTTGCTGTTTGCATACTGGTGCCTTTTGAAATGCTGTAGCTGTTTTGAGGCCTGATCATTTAATTTGAGGCAAGGTTTGCCGACAATATTGGAGTAAGCTTGATCTTCTGTACATTACGTGTAGTTCTTGAGAGTAAAAAGCAATCCGTAAATGGCCATGGGAGGAATGACCACCTTTGGACTTTGGTTTTATTGCAGCGGAAAGCTTTAGCCCTAGCGGTTTAAGGTCTGGAGTTTTATGTTTTAGCTCATATTACAGCGTAATGCACGTACAGTAGTACTCTCAACATTTTTACAAAGGTTCTATCACAGTGTGAAGACATAAGACACATTGGCTTGTGTATCACATTAGCAAAACTAAAAGAAGCATATTGTCTTGGAAAATTACTGCTGGCAAGTATTTCAGAAAAGGGGGGGCAGTTGCAGACCCCAACAAAGGCAGCAAGAACAGAACAGTGTTACTGGACTAGTACAGCTATGCGCTTTTTTTTTTGATAAAATGAATGAATTAAAAAAATAATAGGGAAAGCATTTTTACTTGGTTTTTGAGCAAGACTAATTTGTTCTGCAATTCAGAGACTGCAGAAGCCACGTACATAATCATGTTTTGATTTTAGGTTTCAACACATACGGATTGTGAGAACAATAACACAAAAAAGACAACATTCTTTGTCAATGTGCTCTTTGGATGTGTGTGAGCTTAAGCCAGTGATGTCGAGATACAGAAATAATGGATGAAGCATACAGCAACAATTTGCAGATAAAAATAATAGAAGTTAAAGTGTATTTTACATGATAAAAAAAAGATGAAAGAGGAGGAAGTCTGTTACATCTGAGATGGTTACAAAATCCATGCTTGGTGAAGTAGCCTCTGCTGAAAAGATTGATGCAATGGGGAGTGACCTTGGCTTGGAGCAGGAGCTGGTGATGTATGTATGAGCATCTCTCTGCTAAATGGACCCAGATTTGTAGCACTAATATACATGGAAGCCCAGAACCAAACTCAGGATGGCAATAAATCAACAGCCACTTTGGGTGTCATTTCTGGTTTATATTCCACTATTGTTCTATCACTTTAATTCATGTCACTATCATCTGTTCATCTGGAACAGTTTTATATAATTTTCCAGTGGAGTTACCTGACAAATCCTATCAAATTAACAAGGTGCATTAACAATATTGACTGACTGTGAATTCTGAAGTTGCAGGACCATACAGTGAAATTTTTTTAAGGATATTTTCAGGGCTGGTGTTTTTAGAGGAAGGGATGGGGAACAACCCTCACACACAAAGAATTTGCGCCTTTATTTTTAGAACTTGCCTTGACTTTTTTCAGTCAGAAAATAAGAACCTGTACCATCAACTTTGCATATTTTCCTTAAACTAAAGAAAATGCCATTTTGAATAATTAACTATTACAGTGAAATAGCAACACCGATTTTAAATAATCTGTCCAAAATTAAATTACAAAACAAAATGGGCTCCAGATACAGCATCAGTCTGCTCAAATTAGCTAGTTCTAGCAGTCCTTGTGTTAATTGGACTCTTGATACAATGCTTAATTGAAATGTGATCTCTCTGATGTGACGTATGTTTAATGACAAAGCGCATTCTTGTATTAATAGAAGGGGGAGGGGGTTGGTGGTGTTATTATAACCCATCGTAAGAGCCAGGGCTGAAATGAAGGTAACCTTGCGGTGGTGGCAGGGACCGCAGCGAGAAGCCGCTGTAGGCGTCCGCTCCTGGGGGTCTGCATGCTTTGATTTTAGAGTTGCATAAAATACAAACGAACGTGGCTTGCAAATTCTGCAGCTATGACCACACTTTAAGAAACGTTGCGTTTATTTTGGAGGGCTTGGGAGAGCCGTTACGTGTGTGGCATCTTACTCTTATTTTGTCACATCTCTTAAAAGTTTTATCATCAGCTCCTTTAGGTTTTCTTGTGCTTCAGACGAGCCAAGCGTAGTGCATTTGAAAGCATCAGAGCCAAAACCCTCAAGAGGGAAAAGGTTCTCTCTGCTGTTTTTCCAGAGATGCAAGAGTTAAATGACGTTTAAATACTTTTTCCCTGTATCGCTTCCTTTTGTCGCTTTCTCGTGAGCTTCACCTATAATTCATGACTGAAGAAATGTAATTATTTTTAAGGCTCCACACGTCTTGATGTAAAAAGCACACTGGGAAGTTTGTTCGGTCATGTCAACAGCTACTGAACAATGAGCTTCTGTTCATCAGTGCGGCATAGCCGGGGTTTTGCTTCGCAATACTGCGATAAAGATGGCTATAAATTACAGTGCCTGTCCCGGGCCGGTCCCAGCACGCCGCGAGCCCTCAGCCCGCCCCGGCAGCCTCCCGCTGGATGGGCTCTTCTTGCCCCACTGCAGGGGTAACGCGTGGAGGGATGACAGAGGGATCTTCTGCTCTCGCTCACGAAAGGTGTGCTGTAGGACGCGGCCGTCCCCAGGTCAGCCTACACGCAGCAGTAGCGAAGCGGCCGCCATCTGGGGACGCCCATGTTGAGAAGCGGCGCCCGGCGCCCGTGCCAGGAGCTACACAGATCCTCAGCTTGCTTTCAAAGCAGCCTAATTAGAGCTGGCTTTAAAATGCCAGCAGTGTAAAAACGCACAGGGTCTCTGGGACTGGATGTCTTTGTTTATGAGGATCTGGGTAACACAAAGAGCGTCTCTGTGATGCTGCAAATGGGTGTTGTCCGCTCATATAGAGGATGTAGTGTATGTGCTGTATAGGAGATGGAACGGGGACGGTGTGTGATAGTGTCTATTACATAGAATAGTGGTGATTGAAACACTAGCGGTATCTTTTTATAAATCTTGCAGCTCATGCAGCTACTGTTTCCAGAAGAGCTCTGTATGTGTTGAGAAGAATTTTTTCTGTGATATTTCTCTCATGTTGGTATGCTCATGCAGGAGAATAAAATGCAGATTATCAGTGCGGTTTGATAACCATTTGCGTTTGGTTTCAAAAGCTCCTGTGCTTTCAAAAAGCCCAAAAGGGCAATATACTTTCATCCCATTTAAGATTTATAAAGTGTGTCAAACAGCTGATATGAAATCGCTTAACAGATCACTATTGTGGCTCTCTATTCTTTCTCATCTCAGGTATTTCTGGAGACAAGGTAGAGATAGACCCTGTTACTAATCAGAAGGCCAGCACTAAGTTTTGGATTAAGCAGAAACCCATTTCAATCGATTCAGAACTCCTCTGTGCCTGTGACCTTGCGGAAGAAAAAAGCCCAAGTGAGTAGTCCTTTTTATTTATGTTCTCTCTTCTCTCCCTCCCTGTATGTGCTAGATGTCCAAAGAATTATTGCTACCGTGTCCTTTTCTTTCTATAGGTGTATTTTATTCATCATAGAATGGTTTTAATCTGACTCGATTCTGTTATGGAGAACACAACATAAACAGATACACATTTGATGTGTGTCCTTTTAATGCTGTTTACAGCTAATGGCATCATTAAGAGTGTTTCTTGCCCACTGTCAGTAGCTGCCAACAGTGTCACACCCAGGAAACACCGGCTTTGCCTGGCCGGTCTCTAGCCCCATAGCACCATAGTCAAGTAGATGTCTCAACACAATTGCAATTTTTTTGAACTTCTTAACATCCAGACTGGTTTTAAACAATTTCTTAGGTGCAATTGAGGATCTCGTACATAAAGTAAGTATCAGCACAGTCTCAATTTGCTTCAGCCGTGGCGGCAGGGTCACCGGGATTATGACGTGCCGCTCTGAGAGTTCAGTTTGGGGAAAGCAGTGGCCGCGCCTGGCCGGCAGCGATAGCTACGCTAGCCCAGGACGGGCTGGACATCCCAGTTCAGCCAGTCATCAACAGCGCGTCAGAGTTGGCTCTGCTCAGAGTGCGACTTCAAAAGCCAAGTGCTTTTGGTTGTTGTATCAGTGGAGTAATGAGAGTCTATATCTGAACAATTTGTTTTAAAAAGCCCAAGATAGGCCCTGGGGGAATTGGGCAATGTCTCCCGGTGGTGCCAAAACGTAACTGACAATGATCAAAAAGTACCTGTGGTTCAAAAGCTCAGATGGATTTTATTACACTTGTGCTTTTGCAGGGTAGGGATGCTGAGTATTAAGTACTTATCTGCAAGGTGACAGAGAGGGAGAATTATGTGATACATATTTACAGAGGTAATGATCTGTTGAATTCTCTTGGAAGAGTAAATTTATGGCTGCTACAGATTTTATCAGCAATTATTGAACTATATCCTTCTCCCCTTCATTACCCCTTCCTACTTCCATGTTCTTAGTCTAGTCGTTGTCTTCCTTTTCTGTCTCTCCAGCAAGATTTCATGGTCCTTGGGAAGGCGTCATCGCAAGGAGAGACTTCCCTAATGACCAGGCAGTCCAAAATGCGTAACGGTTGTCTTTAGAGTTCAAGGTGCAGTTTTGCGCTTGTAAATATATTAACACCTGTGGGTTTGTAGCCACATTTCATTTCAAATGCAAACACTTGTGGTGGTAAAATTGTGCCCACAAAATGAGGCTGTATCTGAAAAGCCAGCCTTGAGAGCCGCAGTTCCCAGCTCACACGTCCATCAACACAATAGTCTTGAGACCTTCAAGCTGTCCCTGAACCTCCAGAACTGCGTCCTGCAGAGGACAGGGCTCTTCGGCCCCAGCGGCAGCTCCTGCTGCTGGAGGAGCCCAGGTTCTGCCAACCCACGCAGAAATCAGGGACAGAATTTCAACCCCCAAACAGAACCCAGCGGCGGAAGGGCCGTACCTTCACGTGGAGACTGTTGAATTAAGAGTCGTGGTCACTTTGTCAAGGATGCTGATAGGTTACGACAGAGGCAACCTTTATGATATTGAGGTTTTTTATTGACTCATTTTCATGTGGCCATCATAAACTTTTCCAATTAAATAAGCATAGTTCCAAAAGCTGAAAATAATTCCTCCTGAAATCTGCTGACCTCTTCCCGATCTGCTAAAGATGTTCCAAAAGTCATTATTTTAGGCCAGTAGAAGAGACTTTTAGTGTGACATCTCAGAATGATACATTTTGGGGTACTCTTAACAGCAGATCAGTATCTCTTGAATTTTAAATGGAAAAAAAGTTATTTTAGTAGCATAAAGGAATGAAACTCACTGTATTTCACAAGTTTTGTCTGTGATTTTTATCAGCATAGTGATATATGTTTGTAGCAGAGTTTACATCAAAAATTATTCCCGGATCTTCCTTGAATGAATTATTGCAAAGAAAGAGAGGCTGAGTAAAGATAAGGTCTTTGAGTTCTGCAATATATTTTGTTTTCATGTTTTTATCTCTTGTAACACAAACACGCTCCATCTCGTCTTTCAGAAGTGTTCTGCACATGTAGCAGTGCTCGTACAGTTACACCGGGTGAAAGCAGTGTGTGTTTTATGAAGCTGCCTGCCTGCCCTAGACGCTGGCGCTTGGGGTTATAATAAAGTTGAGTCCTGCTTCGCTAGACTGACTTCTTGTAATTCCGCAGAGAGGTGAAGGGTTTGCGGAGCCTCCAAATGTGACCTTACTTTTTAGTAAGGGCAGGGGGTGTTGGGAGCGGGGCTTGGTCGCTGTGGTCAGTAAAGCTGGAGCTTTCTGCAACAATTGTTCCTCTGAATGTGGTAATTACCACGGTTTAATATTCAGTTAGCTCTTACTTTCTGCAGATTAAAGAGATTTCAGAGTTTTTACAGGTACTTTTCTGCAGAAACGTAAAAATAGAAATTGCATATCAATATAGGGGAGAGCTCGTGCTGATTTTCTTTTAGTTTTCTCTGAAAAAACAGGTTCGTGCAGCGAAGCTTTAGTGGCACTTCTGTGAGTGTTAAAGGACTCAACAGCTTCAGAGACGACACGTTGTGAATATTTACGGACAGACTCAGAGTCGTTCTGGTCGGGGCTGAAGCTTTCCTGTGCTGTGAGTTCGCAGAACTTAGAGCTGCATTCAGTGAAAACAGAAAATGAAAACAGAAAGCTTTGGCATCTAATTTGCCATTAGTGCGGGTATTGTAGGCAGGAACGGCTGATGATTTTTGTTTGCCCTTGTAGTAGGCCTGGGTCAGCATTTGAATTTTTATTTGTAAATTAAATCAGACTCCCTGAATTTAGACAGAGGGAAGAGGTAATGGCCCTGCTGGCTCGATCAAATGCCATTAGAACCTGAAAACACTGTGTATAAACGGCTTGTTTAAATCAGGTTCCGTCTGATTATCACGAGAGATTCTGAATGTTTTGAATCTTGAAAGGAAGCATCCTATCATTGAGAAATAAGATTTAAGCCTTAATAAAGTAGTTGTCATTTTTATAGCTGAAAAGAGCTTTGTATCTCAATTAAGTGTACATAATATAAAGTCTTAAGGAAGCAACATAATACATTTAATACAATTATATCCCTTTGCAATAGTGTAATTTAAAGGAAATCTGATTCTGTTAATGTCTCTTACATTACTTGGACAAGGGAGAAACTTCAGTGTCACTGACCGCTGCCTTTTTACAAAGTGCACTGTGGACCAAGTGCGGCTGTGATGGACGCGTCGTGGCCGTCCCTCCCAAGGGCTGGGGCTACCAGGCTGCCTCGGATCCGTGCCGCAGGAGCGCCGAGCCGGCGCCGGTGCCTGGAGGGGCGAGCAGAGCGCGGGGCAGGTCCCTTAGTGGCACTGGGGCTCATCAGTTGGGCAGACTACAGTTTGCGAAATAGGTGGGGTTCTTCCATTCGTGTGTATTTTACGATAGCTGCAGAAGTCGGATTTATTTGATCATTTACTTGAAATACTGAAGAAACATTCTCCGTGATCCTTTTTCTGCTCTTTTTTGTTTCAGTGCAGCAGATACATCTCAGTTGCTTGGTCAAAATATCCTTAATATTAAGGTAGTCTAAACAAAGGTGTTCTGTAGGTCATGGAGTACATTGGTAACTTCGGTTTGTAATTTAATTGCCTGCTTTGCACCCTGCAGCTTAGGATTTCCTTTAAATTCTTATTCCATTGTTGCACTGGGGCTTAACAGAGTGTTAACCTGGTAATAGGCACAGGGCCTCCCCATTATATGTCTCGCTATCGAGCGGTTCTGCATGACTAGTTAAAAAAGATGGCAAGAAGATTAATGAAAGCCGCCCAGTACAGAAGGGGGGTAGGTACCTTTGCAAGACTTCTAGCGAGGAGATATTAGAGCTGAACCAGAGCTTGGCTTTTTCTTTATCCTGTGACCTTTGAACCTGCCTTACTGTCGAGAGCTGCCAGCGGAGCCGACGTTTTGATTGATGTTGCTACACGAGTCAGTCTTTCCCATTGAATTCCACATCTGCACGAAAATAGCTTTTCTAGCAGTATTCATACTGGCTGTAAGCGATAGCCAAAGTGATGCCTGAAATGCCTTTATGTAGTTTTCATTTAAAGCTAAAGGTATTTGATGTTTTAATTCAGTATCCAGTTCCTCCAGATTATGCACGTTGGGTAATACTAATTTAATGAATTCATTATTGGGTTGTGAAAGGTTGAAAA
>NW_009650103.1:4873800-4874011 GCF_000708025.1 Charadrius vociferus | reverse complement strand
GCGTTTGCTCAGAGCCCTGCGGTGGAGGCAGAGCAGAGAGGCAACAATTACCCGTGTGCTCTGCAAATGGGGCACAAAATGTTGCGTGGTGGTTCCTGATATTCAGACTCCTGCTGTGACTAATGCGGTGTGTGAAATAATAGAAGAAAATTCGTACTTGATAGGAGACTAATCACAGATTCTGATCGAAAGGTAAAAAATGGGTTCAGCA
>NW_009650103.1:4866587-4873512 GCF_000708025.1 Charadrius vociferus | reverse complement strand
CAGGGCTCGGGGCTCGCTGCCCCACCGGCGCGGCGGCGGCTTATTAAACCATCGCTATCGAACAGCCTCCTCATCAAAGTACTCTGGAGCACAATCAGGAGTGTGCATTGCCTCATCCTTTTAACAAATATGTTTTGTAGCCCTATTAAAAGGGGTCTTCATCTATCCTGTCAAAGCTATTCTGCTGGGGTTTTTTAGTTTAATTACACTATCCAATTAAAACTCCTTGCTGCATTTTGATTCGCTTCTCCTTGGGCTTGAGTGGATATGACATTTACAAGGCTCGCCTTTCAAGCAGACAATGGCGTGATTGATGAGGTGCAGACGCAATGAAGGAGGCGATTGCCATGTGGAAACGCTGCTTAGTGCATTTTGATTTATTTATCATCTTTTTTCCCAAACAAGGTTGCTGGTGAAGAGGTTTTGGGCAACCCCCAGTTCCTCCTCAATTTTCACCATTCTTGCAAAAATCTTTATTAGTATTCTGCCTTTGATAATAATTTGAAGAAGAAACAAAAGGCTTTGGGGAAAAAAATCCAGATGTGTGAATAGTTACCACAATTTGACATAAAAGTGGATGTACGCAGCACTTTAATTGCAACTCTGCTTTCAGGACATCTGGAAACAAGACATCCACTAATAGCGATGTTTTATATTAAGCCTACAGTAGAATATAAAGATCTGAGTTGTAGGAAAAGTGATCGTAAGATATGCTGCTCCCTGAGAGAATGGGGCAAGCCAGCAGGACTACAACTGTTATTTTTTCTCCTTAACATTCATATAATTTGTTCCCACTTCAGTAATGCCTTGGTCTGAAGGAGGTCCATCACAGGTGCGTGATGTGCAGCCTGAACTTATTGGTGCTTCCACTGATACCAGTGGGGTCAGGATTTCATCCGTAACTGTGACTGCCGTCACTACCTCTGAGGGAGACATCGCCTCTTGGGTAAATATCGCTTGTATAAAATGGGCTTAGCCCCACTTTTACACTCAGGACAACGTTCCTGGTCAATCTGTGTCCCTAACAAGCTCGGTACCATATCCCTGATGATCCGGCTGCGGCTGCGGTGCAACTCGGGACAGCCCCCTAGAAGAAAACTTCTGAGTTTTCCTGTTATTAGAGGTTGTCAGGATGGGTGTTTTGATGGTAATGCAGCACTCACATCTTTGTAGGATCTCCAGGCCCTGCTCCAGGGTCACGGCATCATGTTTGAGGTAGCACATGAGGATTTCAAACAGTACAGTGCCTCCCCAGAGCTTTTAGATTAAATATAACAGTGGTTGGTGAGCAGAGGTTGCCCCGTTCCATGCAGTGTTTAAAGTAAATTTGCCTTTGTACAGAAACATTGCTTGTGTGTATTTTATTTTCATCATTCCTTGCCTTTTTACTAGTATGATTCTTTGTAATCCTTTCCGAGTCTGTGAGAAGAGACTCCACGGTTTGATCCTGTTGTAGGCACAGTTTCTGAAATGGTGAAAATCTGTGATGATGTCAAATGCCCGTAAGTGTTTTGTTCTTCAGAGAGGTCCTTCTCTAGCTATTTATTCCACTAATAACTCTTAACTGTTGACTTCTGCCTTATGGCCCTGTAATGACAAAGCAATCATCCAGGTATATTAAAAAATTAACATAAATTTGCATTTCCCAGTGTTTGTTTTCTTTTTTGTCCAATTCATGAATATTCTTTTCATCCTCCATCTAATTAGTGATTTAATTCAGTGCATACTGTTTTAAAGACTGGCACTGCCAAAAGAGGTTTTTGGTACAGTCTCAGTTGGGGGATGGGAGAGGAAGAAGAAAAACTATTTCTGGTCTTGGCAGATCAGGTAAAAAGAGTAATCTTTTTTTTTCTCGTGCAAATTCACATCCTTCCAATGTTTTCCAGGCAAAAAGTGTATTTTTTAGACACTGATTAAAAGAGTTTATTACTTAGATTAAAAAGTGAAATTTTTTTTCACCCGTATCAAGTAAGGTATGGTGGACTGCAAAGTTTTTGTGTGTTTTTCCAAGACTGTAACTTGCAGAAATTAGCAAAATATTTACCAATGACTGTATAAGCGCAGTTTAGTCAGTGATTCTGGAAGCTGTAATTCAGCAGTGTTTCTCACCTGCTGTGTGTAAACGCAGAAATGCTGAGAGCTGGAGGGATGAAGCGCGGGGCGGAGGTTGTGCGAGTACAGTTCCACCAAACCTGCGAAAGATGGAGAGGAGAAACGTGAGCAGCGGGTTGGCGTGGGGCGGTGCTGCTGGGCTTGGAAGGATGCTTGGCTATGCCGTAACTAGCCTCTTCCTTCACTTTTCTGGCAGTGTACTAATGTTAAAAATTAGGAGATATGCCAAGTGATTGAATTTAAGACATTGTGCTGAAAGAGTAAATGAGCTCTCCTCGGTGAATTCCCAGCGAATTAGCATCCTGCCCTTCCGCCTGAGGCTGCTGCGGGCGTTCCTCCAGGTGTAACCACACAGGAACCTATTAGTGTGCCAGGGTTAGAAAAGATTTATCAGCGTTCAGAGCTGAGGCCAAAGGGCACCTGCGGTAGGATGTCGTTTCCCTGGTGTCGCAGCGAGGTTCGCCCGGCGCGGGCTGGGGGGACACGGCAGGAGCGGGGCTGGCGCGGGGCATCGGCTCGAAACCTGCGCAGATGTGCTGAGCTCTCCTTGTGGGGTGTACCTGCAGCACGAGAAAGGACGGTGATAACAGATGAGCTTCCATAATGTTTTAACGGATAAACATAGCTGGGAATAACGTGCATTTTCCATCGTACAGCTGATTAATTCTGATTGCGAAATATTGAAGTTTCCCCCTGTTCAGTCCACCCTTGCCATCCGCTGCGGAGGCTGACATTAAATACACCTGTGCCTGGTCTCGGTGCGGGGCAGTGACGGGCAGCACCGGCGTCTGCTGGAGTTCGACGCTTGTGTTTCAGACCCGCCAGCTAAAGGACAGCAAACCATTGTTGATGTAGGAGTTGTGGTAATGAAGCCATTCATACAAGATCTGCATTTGTTTTAATTCTGCCATCACATGCGGTAGAAGCCACTTGAGCTGCTGCTGTTTGTTACCAGATATTCTTATATGGAAACATAAAACTATTGAAGTTCCTATTGATCTCTGAATTGTCAAGGGTGGTGCTCTATTGGAAAGAGGTACATCACATATTTAAGCACTCTTGGAAATGGAAATCAATCTCACAATTCATAAATTCCATCTGGCTAGAGTAGTAGCAGAGCAAAGTGCCAGTTATGATTTCAATGAACTAATATTTCATGCTGTAAATAGTGTAATGTGGACGCGGAGCACATAAACATAATGCTGTAATGGGGCTTTCTCACAAAAAGTCGTCTTAGCTTCTTTCCACTAAATCACCTGTCAGGGCGTAGGACTGGGTTACGCAGCCTGCGCGGCGGGTTGTGCACAACCGCAGCACGTGCCGCGCGGTCGAGCTTTGCATCGGATTCAGCAGCAGCATCGCGTCCTCTGCGGCTCCCGAGAGCCCGTGCCGGGGTGCGGGTCCACAGCTCAGTCAGCGCCTCGCCGGAGACACAGGGACCGGAGCAGCCCCTGTGCCGGCGGGACCGGGAGCTCGAGCGCTGCTCTCGGCTGTGCCATGCGGCGCGGTGTGTTGTGCCGGAGGGGGTGCACGGCGCTGGCGTGGCAGCGGGCAGTGCGGGGCTCCCCGGGGGAGCGGGGTGAGCTCTGCCTCCTGCTCCCGGGCACGTCGGGATTGTTACTGGCAGATGTGGCTCTAATTGTCATCGAAAGAGCTGACTCCTCACAATCCTAAAATAAGTGCTGGAAATAAAGTTCTGTGTTCTGCTTCTGTCAGCTGTACAAATGCTTTTGCCGGAAAGGAGGAATAAATGAGGAGTAAATCACCGGTGTAGAAGAAGGATGGGGGTACTGCGGGGGGTTTCTTTGTCAGGCATGGTGGAGGCTGTGATCTCACTTAATTTTCATGTTAATATCTCCATCGGTGGTTCTGTGCCCAGTTGCTGTGGGTGGCGCGTGGCGGGGCAGCACCGCGCTGGAGGAGCACGCGGGCAGCACGCTGGGTCTCTGCTCCCTGCGTCCGAGGCAGGCCGTGCCGCTCCCACCAGCGCCGCTGCCGTGCCGCACACCCAGTCGGCTCCACACCGTGTAAGCGATGAACACGTTAAGAGGTTTTGTGTCCTCACCATTGGCTTCATGGAGCAGGTGGGTGCGTGCTCGGGGGAGGCGAGTGGAGGAGCTCTGGGTGCTGTGGTCGAGGTGGTGTGTCTGCCCTACCACTGCCACCCTGTCCCGGGGAAGGACGGACAGCGAGCAGGCAGAGGCTGGGAGAGAGGAGCCAGGAGGTGTGATGTGCTTCCTCAGTTTCTAGTACTTTCCAAGCCCCCCGGCCTTTCCCACCGGCCGAGCCGTGCTGGGGGCAGCAGCTTCCAGAGCAGCCGGCGAGCAGAGGTCAGCATGGAGAGAGCAGGCTTCTCCGGTGGAAGAAAACATGGAGCAAAACATCTACACCAGGTGACGGGAGTCTTGGTCCACACCAAGAACCACCCCATGAACATCCAAGACCTAAGCCAAAGGATCTCCTTGGGCAGAGAATGGACAGAGAGCAGCCCTGGGGAGAAGGACCTGGGGGTGTTGGTTGATGAGAAGCTCACCATGACCCAGCAATGTGCGCTGGCAGCCCAGAAAGCCCCCGGCATCCCGGGCTGCATCCCCAGCAGCGTGGCGGTGACAGTCCCAGTCAGATGTTTTACTTGTCTGGAAGCAGAGGTTTGCCTTTTCCAGTGAGAGAGGCACTCCACGTTATTGCCCAGAGAAGCGGTGGCTGCCCCATCCCTGGAGGTGTCCAAGGCCAGGTTGGACGGGGCTTGGAGCAACCTGGGCTGGGGGGAGGTGGCCCTGCCCGGAGCACGGGCGGGCGGGGGGGTGGACTAGATGAGTTTTGAGGTCCCTTCCAACCCAAACCATTCTGTGATTCTAATCCTGCAGACCATATTTTGTGCCATTTTACTTTTTATTTTTAGTAATCAGTTTCTGTAACTGTGTGTAATACCAAATGTCCAAGGAAAGCTGTGGTAGCGGATGGGGTGCGGTGCTGTGTCCTGTCCGCAGGAACGGTGCACGGGCATTTTTGGAATCGTAAAGATGCTGAATTCAGTCCCAAGCAGAGCCGGCTGTGCATGCATTAACATACTGATGAGCTCACGGCTAGGAATTCCCGCATTTTTAGTACCACCGAGGCATCATTTGTCAAATGATTTAAAGGGGTTTTTTATTATTATTATTAGCCAATTTTTCAATATAGAATTTATATTCCAGATTAGTGCATCATAATGGTGTTTAATTAACATGCCACAATAAAATGCTCACATCTCAAATTTTCTGGCCACATCTCTGAGCATATATCAGTCACTTTTTGGAGATCTGGAGAATTAGATAGTGTAAATAAGATTTCAAGCTAGTTTTCCTCCAGCAAAGACCTGAAATGTACAGTAATGTGGCTGTTACTTCACAGATTACTAACTTTGAACTGAATAAGTTATAAGAAAACTGGTGGAAAAGTATAATGTGTGGAATATGCTTAATTTTAATTTTGAAGCCATGAACATCCAAGTGAAGGATATTTTGCCTTATTCCATGTTCTGCATGTAGACCTTTATGTTAGGGCCGTCCCTCCCGTCCCGCCTGCAGTGGTTGCCGTGCCGGGGAGCCCGGCCGGGCCGTCAGCACCGCCCTCCATGTCACCACTTAAAACCTGTGTTTGGGGCTGAGCAGCGGCGAGGCCTGCCGGCAAAGTGCCACGCAGATAGAAATTACAGTTTTGCTTTAATTTTGATTGTCCTGTTTGTAGGAAGTGAGATTCCTGGGTTTGGGTGTCTGCTTCGTAGCATCGTCGCTGTATCCTGTTGTGTTTTACAGCGGTGACGTTTCCCTTTGCCATAAGCAATCGTGTAGGTTTGGGTGATGTTTTGGGGAGAGGCTGTTGGAGTGATGATTCCAGGGTTAATTGGCCTTTTATTTTAAATATAGCACTTATCTTCTGCGTGTGATGATTATACAGTGAATAGTTACATAAAGTAGTCCTAATGTGGTAGTTCAACTGAAATATAGTCTTGGGCTGAGCGGGAGCTAACCAGCCATTTGATAGATTTTTGCGTTTCCTGCAGTGGGGATGCGATGGGAGAACGAACTTTACTGAATAGAGTTCAGCTGCTCCTGTAAGCCACCACTTGCCTTAAATTGAAATGACATGAGAAGCCTGTCAGCGTTTCATTACTTCCTTCTGTTGTGCTGATGGTATGCTAAGATCACCATCTGTGTTTTTCTTCTGTCAGGCACACGAGCTCTGCTGAAACTTTACAGGAATATTCTGAACAGTTTTTTTTCTTATCTTTGCAGGTCATGCAATATTTAAACTTACATATCTAAGCAATCATGACTACAAACACCTTTACTTTGAATCAGATGCTGCTACTGTCAATGAAATTGTACTGAAGGTGAGTATTAAATTTTAACATGACCCAAAATCCTGGGTGTTTTACCACTTGTTAGACATGAAAGTATTCAAGAGGCTCTGGAAATATGTGAGCGGTGCAGTTCCTGAGGACCACTAAGGTGCATTTAACTTACCAGGCTAGTCGGTTGGTGCCTATTATTTTATTCCTTTTCCAAACAGCCAAGCAGCAGACCGCCTATTTGTGCGTCATATTTCCTGTTATACTTGTTTCTAGTTAATAGAGACACCAGCTTTCCGTGGAGTTTTGTAGGAAACTACCAAATTTTATCGTGACCAGATAGTTTCCACCTCCAGACACGTGAGATGGTCGGCAAGCCCCGTGTCGTGGCGGCTGCGAGGGTGCAGGTGTGGTGCGGCATTGCTGCGCTGCCCCAGGACCCGTCTCCGGCAGAGCACCGCGGTGCTGCCATGTGGCTGC
>NW_009650103.1:4860484-4866447 GCF_000708025.1 Charadrius vociferus | reverse complement strand
GTCAGCACCGGAGCGGCACGGCGCAGCGGTGAGGGAGCAGCTGCCCCGTGTGCGTGGAGCCGGAGGAGCTGGTGGAGCTCGGCAGCGGGGCGGTCGGCTGAGCAAAGGTCCCGGCACCGCGGGGGCGTCCGGAGCCGGAGTGAACGTTGGTCAGAGGTTCCAGGAGGGCTCCGGTAAAACCACGCGCTGGCATCGCGTTCGAGGCCACAGGTTGACGCCGGGCTGACGGCGCCAGCAGCGGCCCAGGCAGAGGCAGCGGCGTTGCCCGGACAGCGCTCGGCTCCTGCCTCACCCGCGTCGTCTCCAGACGCCGGTGTCTGTGCAGAGCAGAAGGGCTGTTTTCCCCACCCTGATACTTTGTCAGAATTGTTTGCTTTTCTTGAGTCTCAGTGCATACACGTATTGACTTACTTTCTGAAACAAATTTTTGTAACACTCTTGGAAGATTAAACTTAATTTTCCACAAGCTAATATTTTACAGCAAGCCAAAATTTAAAAAGCGGTAATTTTGGCAAGCCATCTGTTATGTTTGCTTTTATTTTCTATGTGGAATATAGAGGATTGCTTAATAACTGACATATGATAAAATTATTTTTATTGATAACATAGAAAGTGAAGTTTTCGGGGGGTTTTCTACTTACTTCATGACCTGTTAGGCCAAATCTTTTGTTCCCACTTTACCTTATATAAGCTATTGTAATCTGGAACACTTGACACATCTGAGACTGGTCATAGAAGAAGGTTAAAAAAAAAAAAGGTTTGCTATGAATAACATGAATATTCAAGACAAAAATATTCTTGAACAGTAGTTTTTTTCTTAAGTTTGTTTATATTGTTTATATAGAACATTTTTTGGTTTCATGTGTAAGACACCAGTTTGTTTTCAATTCCGTCAGCACAGAGAAATCAGACTTCTCGAATTAGGCTTTTTACATGATCAAGTGAGAAAGACCAAGGCTTTATTGACCATGAAAATTCCCTATATTTTTATGCCTTAAGCTGTAATATGCAATGAAAGTGAAACACTCTACAGTGCATAAAATTGTGCAAGTTTTAAGCCACAGCATATTAACCAGCTAATGGCAGACCAAAGGGCATTTTTATCTTTTTGATTCTTGCATTAACCTTCCATTAAAATTATCTATGTGATTATCACAAAGCACTGGAGATAATAAATTTAGGGAATAGCAGGCTTGTTAAATATCATTTAAAAATGCTTTCATCAAGTAAAATGTGCCAAAACACAGGGAAACTGTGAGATTAGCTGAGTATGCAAACATCGTAACGAAAGAATTATTTTTATTGAGGCTGATAAAGTCTTTTATTGAAGCCCATTACTATATTAGACCATCACTGTGGGTCTTCCCGACTTGCTGTGTTTGCCCGAGGTTTGGGTGGGAGGAGGGGAGCGGGATGCAGAGAGCCTGCGGCCGCCGTGGCCGCCCTGCGCCGAGCCGAGGGAAGGCGGCCCGTGTAGAGCGGGGCTCTCGGGAGCGCTGGGCTCACTCTGCCCTCCTTTTGTTGGCGGCTCGCTGGGGACGGTGTCGCTAAAGCCTCGTCCCGTTGCGCTGTGAGCGCCCCTGCTCTCCCCAGGCATCCCACTGAAGCACTGACGAAATTAAATACCGTTTCATGTCTTGCAGGTTAACTATATTCTAGAGTCGCGAGCAAGCACAGCCAGAGCAGATTATTTTGCTCAGAAACAAAGAAAACTGAGCAGGAGAACAAGCTTTAGCTTCCAGAAGGAGAAGAAATCGGGACAGCAGTAACGCCTAGCCTGGAGGAGAGCCTGTCTGCCGAAGCCGGAGGAGGAGACGCTCCCCACCGCCCGAGACAGGTGGGAGCCAGGACTGCGGTGCTCCTGCTGCCAACAGGCAGGAGCAGCCGGGGAAAGAAGTCTGAATTATCCCGTCTCTCACGGTTGGAAGATTATCCCTCGTTGGTGATGGGAAAGTCTCCCCTGTGACAAAAATAAAGAGCCATATCAGCCGGAAAGAAGACTGTTACGCATCAGGTTCCTTTGATTAGAAATAAGAGAATGACGTAGACTGGCATCATTTAATTACTGTATTATGTACAATCACAAGAAGAGATGTGATTACATATTATTTCACAGCCTGGTTAAAATAAATTATATACATCTGTAATACACCCACGTACACACAGGTATTGCTTGTGACATGATCAAATTTCTAAAAACAAAATGTAGGACAAATGTATCCATTTTTACTATTAATAAACAGATGTAATCTTTTTCAAGGTCCATATGATGCACAGTTCTTTGGGGGGGAGGCTGTAGTCCCAGATGGTTTCACTTCTGTTGCTGAAGTGCAGGAGGCAACCGTGAGCCAGGGAACAGCAGCCATTGCAGGGGAGCCGATTTGTGAAGAAACGTTGAGACAGTCAAGTCTGTTGCGGTTTGTTTTGTTCAAAAATATTTTTATTTAACTGTGCTTTTCAGCTTTGCATACGTTTTATTGGAAGTTACTTGCTCTAGTCAGCACGGTGTGTTGAAACCAAGGCAGCGTCTTGGCGGCTGAAAGGAGAACATCCATCCTTCTGCCTGCGGGAGCTGCCCGCGGCCGCCCGGCGTCCGCGCTTCCTCCCTGAGACAGCTCGCACCTGAGGGCTGAGGAATGCCTTCTCCTTTTCTTAATATTATTCTTTAAAAATAAAAATTAAGACCTACTTTGTATTGGGATTTGTAACTATTTTGGCCTTGTCCATCCTTAATACATCAGGGAACACGTGAGTGGGATTACTGGGAACCAGAGCTGCATTTTTGGTTCAGTTCACCAGAGGTGTCTTTCATAAATCTCTCCAAGTCGTTGAAGCTGGAGCTCTCTGCGCTGCTGCTGTGGGCTTTGTATCAAGAAAACGCCCCCAGTTCCGAGAGGCGTTTCACCACAGCGGGGGCTGCAGCGCTGCGGGTCGCAGGGCCGCCCAGCCTCGCCTCCACGGCGGGACCGCTTACAGTGCCCTACCTTGCTTTTGTGTGGAGAAAACTTTCTGAGCCTTAACACATAGTTTAGGAATCAGCACTACAGCAGAGAGGTCTATGTGTCACTTACCTGTTGCATTTAAGTTCTCAGTTTTTAAGGTTTAGCGCTCCCGGAGCCGGTGTTGGTGCTGCCTCGGAGGGGAGCTGTGCCTGCACCGCGGAGGCCAGTCTGCACTGTACAGTCTTCCATGATATCTGCAAAGCAAGAGAAACAATATTTTATAGTATGATATTAAAATTTTTAATATTTTATATGAGTAAATGCAGCATAGATGCAATGGGGAAAGACCCTTCAAATAATGCAATGTAAATGACTCCTTTAACCAACTTTGTGAACTATTTAACATTAAAGTTGTTATGTGAATGTTCTTTTGCCACCTAGTTTCAATTCTTTTTAACTGAACTAAAAGATTGCCTACTTTGTTATCAGAAGCGACAGAAGTCTCCTGTTTGTTTCCATAGCCATAATGCTGTTGCCACCCACTTACATTTTATTACATTATATAAGTAGGTATTCAATACATGCAGCATTTCGCTTTCAGTAAAGCCTAAAGATTCACATAATAAAGAAATCTCTGCTGTCTAAACTGTGGTAACATTTGGGAGCGCATAGTCACTTGCCGGATGTGCGTTTACACCATCTCATAAATCACCTTCCACTGGCTTTGGTTTTAGTGCTGTCCTGCCACGGAGCGCGACACGCAGCGCAGCGCGTCCCCAGGGAGCAGTGCCAGGGCCGCAGGGACGGGATGCTGCTACTGGAGGATGCTCTGAGGGCTTGATGGGGAGCAGGCAAGGTGGGGAGCCTGGAATGAGTTTCTTTGCTCCGAAAGAGCCGTTCACAGTTAAGAAGTGAATTTACTTTGCAAAATCAGATCCAGTTGAATACACGGTGTGGAGGAAACCTTCCTTAAATTCTGGAAACATCCCCGGCTTTTCAAGAGCTGAACAGCCTCTCCCTCGGAACAGACAGTTCTACTATTTAGTGTTTTCTGAAAGAGTTAAATCAGAGCTCATGGTTGCAATCTGTGCGCAGCTGAACACAAATCCATCACGGGCTGGTTTTTCCCCGGTAGTTGTAGATTTAATTGATTCAGATGGGCATTCAACTGGGTCAGAAAAGCAAGCTGTTCCTTCCGTGCATTGTTACTGGGCTTCGGGAGAAGAGGGTGGCTGCCGGCTCACGTAACGAGGATGACTTCTCACTGATGTGCATTGGTGGCTGTTGGAGGTATCAGAGGTTTTCTGATTTTTTCTGTTGTGCTGTTGGAGGGGGACCTGGCTTGCATGTGCACCTGAAGTTTTACAGTCGATTGCTTCTCATGGAGCAAGAGCGTACGCTTGCAAAAAATCACAAGCACAGACCCAGTGCGAGCTGGGAAGCACACGCACAGAGCGAGTGCCACCAACCAGTGATGTTTCCCCTCGCAGTACCAGCAGCCCCCGGGGAACTCGTACCTGTGGGCTGGTCTGAGCCCAGATGCCCGCAGCAGCTGGTGCTGCTCAGGGCCGGCCGCTCGCTGCCCATCTTGCTTGGCTTTGCACAAAAACAATGCTGCTCAGAGGTTCCCAAATCCACAAGGGGAGATAGGTGACCTCTGTGGTGAGACCCTGAGGTCACTCGCTGTGCACTGAGGGCGGCCAAGCATTTGTCTAGGAGATTTGGGAAAGAATAAAATAGCCGACGAGCAGCTTTGGCTGCTCAGGAGCGGGTGGTCAGGTGGGGATGGCCAAAGCTGCTGCTGCAGCAGCAAGCTCAGGGTGCAGAGAGGAGACCTCGCCGCCTCCTTGATGTTATCAGAGTACTGGGATACAAAAGAGCGACCTTTTAGCAGAGGACACGCAGGGCACCCAGGGTGCGAGCACTGACCGGAGCTCCTCCAGGGCCCCGCAGGGGTTTGCTGTGAATCCCGGGAGGAGCAGTTCGAGCCAGAGGCTCCTTTGGGTTCAGGCTGGCGGGAGCCGGGCGCATCCCGGGGGCTTCTGCAGCCGTGGCAGGGCTGGGACCCACCCCGCAGTGGGACAAGCAGGCAAAAACCATCGTAGAGCCCTGGGTGCAGCCCTGAGATTAATGAGGGGAGTTATTTATGGAGACATGTTTGTAATGGGCCCATGAATTTCATGGAAATGCGCTGCTGTGGCGGCGTGTGGTATTGGGTGCTGCCGCCGCTGCTAAAATTAATGCCCCTTAAATCACATCCCATTGCAGCCTGCCCGGTATGACACTGGGACGAGAACGGAGACGAGGATGGAGATGTGCGGGCACAAAAGCTGGGCAGGGCTCGCGGGAGGGTGCCCCGTGCCCCGCTGGGTGCTGCTCCCCAGCACCGCCACAGCGCCTGCGGCCGGGCCCGGGGCCACCGCGAGCAGCCGAGGCACGGGGAGGGCTGTCCCCGTGCACAGCCCTGCGCTGCCGCTGCACAAAGGGTTAAGCACTGTCATGTTTTATTCTCCCCACACACCTCTGCTTAAATGCAAAAAAAAAGAAAAAAAAAATCTCAACAGGGTGTTGTTCGCTCTAAAAACCCTAAGCATGATTTGTGAACTCTCACAGCCTTGGTAATCTCATCAGAGTAATGGGATTATATTTCAAATCACCATGGCCTGTTCATTACACATTTAAACTCCTTTGACAGAGGAAAAGTTAAATAAAATGTGTGCGTCAGCCCTGGTTGACTTTCCCAGTTCTCTTTCTTGATTAGACAAACAGATGCTGAGCTCCAAAATGAAAAAATAATGTGCTCATTTATTCATTTTTCTGACAAGTCACAATAGATTTTTAACTACAAATGAGCCCCCTCCCCAGGTGGGGAGCGCGGGGGCAGCACACGCCACGCCGTAATGGGCTCCGAGCCGGCGGCGGGGGCTAAACTGGGGCACAAGTGGTCATTTCCGCGCCGCGAGTGCAGGGACGGTGCCATGATTCCCCCGCCGCTGCCGCTGGCGCTGCCCGATGAATTTC
>NW_009650103.1:4858447-4860426 GCF_000708025.1 Charadrius vociferus | reverse complement strand
AAAGCTGACGACCATGATCACCCACCAAGGTTTCCCGCACCTCCCGCTCAGCTCTGCTCACCTCGGCCGAAACGCATCGGTGAGACGGTGCCGGGACTGCCACAGCCATGGGGGCCGCCACGGCGTGGCCATGGTGAGCACCTTCTGCCACAGGCATGGTACCTGTCCTGCTCACCGGAGCTCCCGTCCAACTTGCTCCACTTTGTTGCTCTCAAACTGACTTTCACACGAGCATCAGGAGTGCGATGCGGGGAAGCAGCCGAGCTCAGCCCCAGCGCGGCGGGTCTTGGCAGCCAGCCGGTGTGGTGCCCTGGAGTCCTGCACGGGACTTCGCTGGTGGAGTTCATATCTCTTCCCGGGAACTGCCAAGGAAGAAGCACATGTACCGCGGGAGGCGTTGGGGCTGCCGGGGGGTTGTGCTGTGCTCCCTGCTGAAGAGGAGGGCTTCATGTTGGGGAGCGCTGGGGCTCTATTAGGGAGCTGAAATGCCAGATAATTAGAAATACACCAGCAAACACCATTATCGTCAGGAGAATGCAATCGCATACAGTAATGAAGCAATTATTAATGAGCTACTGCAAGGCTGTCATTAATTTAAGCTTTTCAGGATCACAGACTAAGGCAAGTTAAATGTTAAAACAGAGCCGGGGCTGGGCCGAGCGGGGCTGAGTGGGGCTATTCCCCCGCTGCGGGGTGGGCAGAGCAGGGCTCTCCCGCCCACCCCTCCCCAGGTGAGATGTCCTGCGCGCCCGCAGCGCCCTTCCCAGCCCCGTGCCCTCCCCGCCTCCATTGCCCGGCTGCGCAACGGCACCAACAAGGGGAACCCTTCGCCCTGGTGGTGGCTCTGCAGAGGACGGCAACAGGGATGGGGACAGGGCCGGGGATGGGGACAGGGCTGGGGTGCTGCCCCATCCTGCAGCGGCACAGGCGAGATGCCGGTGGCTCTGTGGCATAAGTGCCGGGTTTGTTCGGGGACGGTGCAGCCGGGAGCCGCTCCCGCACCAGCGCGCAGCCCCGCGCTGCAATCTGTCACGGCGGCTGGGGCTCGCCGGCTCTGCAATATGTACCTCATGTCTGGGCTGTCATCGGACATAATTCCTCCCTGCTGGCATATTGCTGATTTGTGCATAAGTGATGCATGCAATCCACCTGAGCTAGGAGTCAGGGGTTTCTTGATCTGGGGCTGTCAGGGCAGAGTGTTTTAGTGCCTCCTGCGATTAGCTGGAATTGACAGGCCCTGAGAGCGGGGAATTGCACAACAGGGGAATTAACAGCCAGGGACTGAAGTGGAGTGTGGCACTCGTTTAATCTGCAATTTATCAGTTTACGTGGCTTCTTGTCGCAGGCGGAAGATTACACTCCAAAAAAGAAGGCTCCCTTTTTTTTTTAATTTCACCTGACAGGGAGAGGGAAGAGCAATATTCAGAGGCTGACACGTTTGCTGGCTCCTGCTGGGTTACTGGCCCGTGCCGTGCCGGGCTGAGCCACACGCAGCCTCCTCGCAGGTGCCGGCATGGCCGTGAGCACGGCCCCAACAGCCCCGGCACAGGGGCACGGCCACAGGGCAGGCAGACCCCAGCGCCCCCAGCCCCGGCTTCCACTGCTGAGTTTTGCCCCAGAAGTGTGGCCAGACATTCCCTGCCTCGCAGCGAGGGCCACCACGGTGACACTGCCCTGCAGCATCACAGCCAGCCCACGCCGGGGTGACCGCACAAGGGCTGAGCAGCGCCTTCCCAAACACCCTGCTGGCACCCAGCACAAGCTCTCGCCTCTCCCTGTCCCCATCCCCATCACACAGATGGTCCCACATGCCAGCCACACCTCCGCGTCCCCTGGCCACTTCGATGGCAGCCCCATAGCAGCGTTGTCACGTGGGAGCTGGTACAGCAGAGGCTGCAGCGGTGCTGCTCTGAGCTCAGCACATGCCCCATCTGCAAGTCCCGGGGCAGCCACAGCCGGAGCACATCCTCCCGCCGTGG
>NW_009650103.1:4856176-4858186 GCF_000708025.1 Charadrius vociferus | reverse complement strand
GCAGCCGTGGCAGCGCCTTCTCCCAGCCCCCACCACGCCGCACGCTCCAATTTTGATAATATCATTAGAGGCTGATAATGGTTTCCAGGAACACTGTAGCCTTTCTGCGAGGTGACAGCCTGTAAAGGCAGCATGACAGATAATGTATTCTACAAGGGTACAATAATGTGACTCCGAGCACATTAAACTCCTTTAATGTGGGTGACATACACCTTCCTCTTAACATACATTATCATCCTGGGGGCACACGCAGCACACAGCGACACGGAGCCGGCACCCCAGCGCCCACGGACCCTCACCCTGCCCTGCTGCCCAGTGCTCCCGGAGCCGGTGCTGGTGCTGGTGTCGGTGCTGATGTCGGTGCTGGTGCTGGCACCAGCGTGCCAGAGCCGCCCATGCAAGTGGGGGCTCCCGCACCAGCCGCGGTCTTCCTTCCCCTGGTGCAGAGGTTAAACCACACGATGCAAATGCTCTCGCTGTATGCAGGAGATCTCCTTGGCCTTCCTTGGCGGCCTGCTCTGATACGGCAAACCTTTATCCAACCTTAGAGTATCAAAGATTATTTATAATGAATTAAATATGTTTTTAGCAGCTTCTTTCCACACTTACTGCCACACTTTCACTGCCACTTCAACTTAATTAGGGAGGCCTTGCTAAAGAGATGGGAATAAATGCATCTATAGAAATATATCTATGTATAAATGAAGAAAGCAGCCACCACAGGTCAAACCAGTACTTTCAATTTATTGCCCTGGTACATTCATTTGTAAATAGCTTTGCCTTGCTGGTTTCTAAGTGCAAGGCTAATGTTGGAGTGCTTAAATTAATAGTGACGCACACCTTTCATTATTGCTATTAAATTAGGTGCTGGGCTTTGATGGATTCACTTGTTGCTGAACTAAAAGCCTTATAGATGTGGGTGTGCGTATCCATTTGGTTTTACAGCAAATTTAGGTCTTAATGTCAAGCCAGACAGAGCTGAGCGAGTTCCTCCTCAGCACACTCTAATTAGCAGGATGGGCACCTCCCGCGGCCCCGGCCCCACTCCCCCGGGAGTGACGGCGCAGGCTTGCTGGCGCGGCGGCGGGGAGGCACGTGGCGGAGAGGAGCCTGGCAGGAGGACACGTGCTGGTAGCGTGGCTAGGGGGACCAGCCGCTGCCACGGGAGCCCCCCACCCCAGCAAAGAGTTTGGGCTGCGTTTCAAGTGTGGCACCCCTCAAGCGAGGGGGAGCCAAGACCCTCTGGCATCATACCTGGCACTGGAGGGCTCAGCAGGTCCGTGCCACCACCTCCCGTGGTCATCCACCCCACACTGCTGCAGCATCCCACCTTCCTGTGCCCGGAACACTGCAGGGAGAGATGCACTGAAACATAAAAAGAAACCCCACAAAGTCCCTGCAGACATGTGGTGTTATGACACGTAACATCAGCCCTGTCACCTCCCGAGCTGTGACTGACGCGTGCCGGTGTGACATGGCCCCCAGTGACACAGAGCACAGCATGGGGAGAGCCTCGCACCCCGGTGTTCACAGCGGGGTCCCGCTGCCCCATGCCAGCAGGACTGCAGGTGCCCTGGGACCCCCACCCTGCCGCCCTCGACGCTCCATTCCATCTAATTAATGCTGTGACTTTGCCAGTGGCCATCGTGAAGAGGTTTTCGCATCTCCTGGGCTGGGGAGGAGAAGGGAAGCGGTGGGCAGCAGCACGGCGCAGCCAGGCCATCGTTTCCAGCTGCCTCCGGAGACAACTGGGACGGGACGGGAAAAACGTGGTGTCCCTGATGCCGCGGGGCTGCTGCTGTGCCGGGGAGCGCTGTCCCCACATGTGGGGTCTCTCGCAGGGTAGCTAAATAAGGATGTGTGCATGGCGATAATAACTTGCCTTCAATGTGCAGGCTAATTGAGCACCCGCACGCTGGACGCGGTGTGCGCACGCGCCGGGTTTGCAGTGGGGACCGCGGCGGTGGCAGCGGGAAAGCGCCGCGTGCGGCGTGGCAATGCCCCGGTGCC
>NW_009650103.1:4846961-4855348 GCF_000708025.1 Charadrius vociferus | reverse complement strand
GGCCTGGGGAAGGGGAGGTGGACGTAGCATGGTGGGTCCAGACCCCCCCTGCCCGTGGAGACCCGCCAGGGCCAGCCACAGAGTTGGTCTCCTCAGGGGGTTTTGTCCCAGAGAAATGGGTCAGGATATTCCTTTAGGGTGAAGTTTCTCACTTTTGGAGAAGGAAGTCCCCAAAGCCCCTGTGTTGGCCCAGGCGGCAGCTGTTGGGCTCCACTGGCATTTATTTTCTGCCCTGTGCCGTGCGGCATGGATGGTTTGGCCACCACTGTGTTTGGACACCCACGGGGACATACACCGGCCCAGCCGGAACAGGCATGAACGCCACAGGAACATGCAACAAACATCTCAATGCTAATTCTTTTTCAAATGGTAAAATGTGCCTATATTGTAGAATATAATCCCCTGAGAGCTAAACCAGGGTAATGTCTGTTTCCACGTGAATTTCATTTGAGAATTGCATGTCCTTTTAACAGGGAGTCGCATTTCAGCCTGCTCAAGTGCTGGACTATTTTAAGAGGTTAATCTTCGTGTGGTGGATCAAAAGGTCTCTCTGGGGGAGCAGGAGTGGAGCTGTGGGGGATGGCAGCCAGGGGCCAATAGCCCCCCGCAGCTGGGGGGGTCCAGGGACAGGGGGACCATGCCTGGCCCAGCCTGTGCAGCCAGCTGGGTGTGTGGGGACCACATGGGTCTGTCCTGCCTTGTCCCCTCGCCATGCCTACGCCATCAGGGACCTGCATGCTTGTGGCACGACAGTTCTGAGTGGTTGGGGTTAATAATAATCCCTTCCCCCTAGTATTGACTCCATGACTTCTGGTGGATTAGGTAAAATAAGGCTTTGCAAGTCCCTTTACAGATGACATCCCTTCTTGAAGGAGTCTCTTCCCCAGCCCTGTGTGCCTGCTGTGCCATTTGGAAAAAAAAACAAACCATCTTCTCAGGGAACGGGGCCATTTGCATCCCAGTTTGGTGCCTCTCATCACTTTGTTGCTGGGGGGGATCAACTCATCCTCGCACTAAACCCTGCGATGGAAAATAAACAAACAAAAGGATGTGGCTGCAAGCCGGTGTCTTCCCGAGGCTGTGACACTTCCCCTTGGTGCAGGGCCCCCGCTTCTTTCTTCGCAAAGCATCATTATTAGTCAATAAAAGTAAAATCCCCGTGATAATACGGCACCCCCCATGGAGGAGCAGACTGATTGACTGCTAAGGAGAAGATCTGATAAAAGCCCTGATCCAATTACTTGCCAATGTTTGTTCTTTCTTTTTTTTTAATGGGACTTTGGGGTTGTGGGTTTGTTTGTTTGGGGTTTTTTTTTAATTCTCCTGAAGAATTTTCTGCCTTTCCTCTGCTCCGGGTGGTAAAACAGTGCCAGCCATGGGAGGAGCAGGCACGGTAGCCAGGACTAAGTGGAGGACTAGCCTTTTTTGCCCCTCGGCGGCTGCGGGCAGGGCTGCCAGGGAGGGGTCTTGCAGCAGAGCATCATCCAGCCATGGGCTCTCCAAGCAGCTGGCATCAGCAACCAGGTCACCGTCTAGCCTGAGGGACCGACAGCCCCGTGTCCAAAGCTGGGGCAGAGACATCTGTTCATTGCAGCTTCCCTATGGACAACAGGGCGCCCAAAGCGCCCGGGGCAGGAGGGGGGGGATACAGCCGAAATAGAGGGAGCGGGAGCCCCCAGGCCTTGGGGAGCTGGAGCGGTGCTGGTACAGGCAGCTGCCGGCAGCATGATTATGGCATCACCCACCTGGCTGGGGTCTGCACCCACTCTCGCTGTCAGGGCTTAAACGAAGTGCTAGTTATTATTATTTTTATTTGCTCATGCGCTCTCTACACAAAGTCCCACTCTGTGCTAACTGCTGGTGTGATGGCGTGTGCCATCCCTCTGTCGTGGTTTCAGCTGGGATAGAGTTGACTTTCTTACTAGCGGGTGGTACGGTGCTGTGTTTTGGGTTTGCGATGAGGGTGATGTTGATAGCACAGCGGTGGTTTGGTTGTTGCTAAGCTCTCCAGGCCTTTTCTGCTCTTCACACCGCCCCACCAGGGCTGGGGTGTGCAAAAAGTTGGGAGAAGACACAGCGGGGACAGCTGACCCTGACTGACCAAAGGGACATTCCATGCCATGTGGTGCCATGCTCAGTATATAAAAGCTGGGGAAGAAGAAGGAAGGGGGGGACATTCGGAGTTATGGCATTTGTCTTCCCAAGTCACTGTTAGGCGTGACGGAGCCCTGCTTTCCTGGAGATGGCTGAACACCCGCCTGCCGATGGGAAGCAGTGAATTAATTCCTTGTCTTGCTTTGCTTGCGTGCACGGCTTTTGCTTTACTTATTAAACTCTCTTTATCTCAACCCACGAGTTTTCTCACTTTTCTGATTCTCTGCCCCATCCCAGCTGGGGGAGTGAGCAAGCGACTGCATGGTCCTCATTTCTACCTGGGGTTAAACCACAACACGTGCCCAGCTCTCCCAGCTGGACAGCTGCCCTCCCAGTGGGGACGGGAGCAGGCAGGGCGAGCAGCCATTTCTGGCAGCAGCGTGTGGCATGGGCACGGTTTGGCAGGAGGAGCAGGTAGCATGCTCGCTGCCGCAGGGATGTGCTGGCTCCCACCTCCCCACTGGTGCTGGTGCCGTGCAACTGCCTCTGGCTGTGCCGGGAGATGGTCCCCCATGCCTGTGCGATGGCCACAGCTCCAGCTCTCCGCATGGGCGCTCAGCTGCCAGCCAAGGCCCAAGGTGCAGGTGCATGGCTGACCCTCCCATGCCCACGCAGGCACGGTGGGGACACGTGTGTGGAGCCAGTGGTGGTGACAGGTCTCCCTGCTGCTCCACGTCTGAGCCGGGACCCCTCTGCCAGCAGCGACGCTCGGGCACGGGCAGTGCCAGACACAAACTCCCCTTCCATGTTGCTCTTTGGCGTTTTAGAGATAATAAATTGCTAATCAGCAGCCACCCCCTCCTCAGTGTCCTCTGCAGCAACGCTCCAATAATTAATTATAAACTACAATACTGATCAGCTTGCGTGTTCTCCGTCTGCACTGACAATCATTAACCATAATATGAAATTTATAATGTTGAGACATGGAACCTGGTGAGATGAACTGCTCTGCTTTTTAATCAGTTTTATGGGATGATATAATGCATTGATCGACAAAGACAAGATACAGCGCGTGTTCCTGTGTCTATAGCCATGCAACCTTATTAATTTAGATTTACAAAGAGTTGCTTGATCCGGAGAGGAGAGAGCTGTCAGAGCCACCTCACGCAGGAGGGACCTGTGCAGGACCCCGCCAGGGCGGCAGCTGGAGGGGCTCCCTGGGCAGGGGGGCTTTCCAGGGTCGCTGCAGCCTCGGCTCACCTGGCTCTGGGCAGGGCTCCTCAAAGCCCGGCTGTGGTGGCACGGGGCAGGGTGTTGCTGGCGGGACCGCGGCCGGCTTGTCCCCATCTGATGAGTGGGGGCCCCGGCGACACGGCGCGGGCCAGCGTGTGCCTGCCTGCACGTAGGTGCCTGCGGCTGACCCTGCCCAAGCCCTCCCTCCTCCCCCCCAAATGCATCTGTGACTGGGGCATCGCCTTCCCAACCAGTACAGCCCAGTGGCGGCCGGACAGCTGGTAACCATATTGGTGTGTCTTGGGCTGTCATATCACATTTGCACGCCTGCTCTTGCTCTGCATCCAGGCAGGCTGGGGCGGTGGTTTTCAGGTCAGAGGCTGCATCCAGCACAGGAGGAAAATTCCCATTTCCCCACCAAGACTTTAACCGTGAAGTGGCCCAGACTTGGCTCCTCCATCCCTGGCAGCAGCTCCACACCGTGGCCACCCCAGCACCCCAGTCGTTCCCCAGTGTGTCCAGCCCTGCGCTAGCACCTGCCGGCCACGGCTCACCCCTCTGACCAGCGTCCGTCCCGAGGCAGTGGCGGAGGAGCTGAAATGGCAGCAGTCGATAGTAAGTGGGGCTGTAATTGGCGCTGAGTAGCACGGTTTTATGGAAAATAGGGCTTGTCAAAAAATTTGGTTTCATTCTTTTAATTTAAAAGTTTAACTAATAAAAGTAACTGAGAAGCTGTGGTATACTTAGGCTTCTGTTAGGCATTTGATTTAATAGTACATGACGTTTTGATTAAAAAATTAGCTCTATATAATATCAATAGAGCACACATTAAAAGGATTAAGAATTGGCTGACTGACAGGTCTCAAAAAGTAGTTGTCAATGGGGAATCATCATCAAATGATGATGTTCAACATTTTCATCCACGATCTGGAAGTAAATATGAAATCAGTGCTGATAAGATTTGGGATGACAAGGATTAGCAGGGAGGTGGGAACACTGACACGGGGGAGCTGTGGGGGCTGCGGCGGGCTGAGACGATGCCCCGCACAAACGACCTCCCAACCGCGCTGCCACAGGGAGCTGAGATGGCCGAGCCCCACGAGGGACAGGTGCTCACCGTGGTCTTGGCCCCCCAAACAGCGCATGAATCCCGCTCGTTCGGCCAGAGTGGGGTGCAGAGCGGGTGCGGGAGGGAGCCAGGGCCCCCCTAGGCCCCCCGCACAGGGAGGCTTTGCCAGGGTGCAGCCCGGCCGTGCCACTGCTCAGCACAGGATTTTCTAATGTGGACAGCAGTGGGTGGCCTGGGGAAGGACCAGTGAAGGTTTGGTACTGGGGACGTGACGGGAAACTGAAGGACGGGAGCATTTCTGGCTGAGCCCAGCCGGGAGCATCGCTGCGCAAGGGTGGGGTCAATGATCATCTGACCCATGGCTGCCTCAGGGCACTGCGAACGCCTGCGTGTCGGCCTCTGCCAAACCTCGGCTGCTTGTGCCACAACAGGTCCCTGTGGTCCCACGGGGATGCCACGGTGGCAATGGATGGTCAGGGCTCACTGGTGCTGCTGCAAAGGCTCGTGCACAAGGCACAGCCCATCACACCTGACACCTCCCGAAACAGCCAAAGCCCTCACCAGCCCCCGGCAGCCTCCAGCTCCCGGCAGCCCCAGCCACTGCCTCAGCTGCCCGTTTGGGTGCCACATTTCTTAGGGTGATGCATGAGAAGGAAAATCTGCAGCTAACCCACAGCTCCACTTCACATCAGCCCTGCGCTGGGGAGAGCTGCAGCCACCTCTGCTGGAGCTGCGGGCAGGAGGGCTCGCGGCACACCGGCATGCGGGTGGCCAGCGGGCACCAGCAGCTGCTCTGCCGGTGAGAGCCACACCGACACCCACGGGACAGGCATGGCACAGCCCAGTGTTGCTCAGGACTCCTCCTGTGCACTGTTTCTGCACATCATCTGAATACATGGAAACAGGACGTAGCTGAGCTTTCGGGGAGATGGAGAGGACAGCACGTGCCGGTGCAGTGCCTCTTGGGTGCGTGCCACACTGACATGGCCCAAGCTGTCTGTGCTGCCGCTGCGGGAGGAGCCGCGAGGACACAGTCACCCTAAACTGCTCGGGATGTGGCTCCGGGGACAGAGCGATGGCTGGGGAGCAGCGGTGCTGTGGGGACCCGTGCGACCCTGGTGCCACCAGCCACTCCCTGGCATGGGACAGGGCACCGTGGCTGTCCTTCCTCTGCCACCTTGAGCAGACACGGATTTTTGAAAGGCAAATCTTTACCAGTGCAGGGAGTGTGCTTAACCCACATTAATTCCCAATTGTGAACGCTTTCAATTAGCGACTGCAGGCACTCAGCCTGCTGGATGTGTTCATTAGTGACATGGCCTTGCCGCTCCGTGACAAGCTGGATGACAAACCTGTCTGAGGGACGCGCAAGGTTTCGGCTGTGGCACAGCACTTGCATTAGCACGGGAAGGGGGGTGGGAAGATGAGGTGCCCCCAGGTGCCTGCAGCGGAGCGGGGATGTGCTCACACCACTGGATGCGTGGACTCCACAGGGACCCAGCAGGATGGCAGAGCCCCAGCACCCACATCCCTGGCAAGGGCAAACGGCTGCCCATGACAGTGCGCACTGGTAGAGCCGCCCCTGTCCTGGGCTCAGCACATCCATCACTGGGAGAGGCATTTGCAGAGCTCCTGGGGCCACCACGAGTGCTGAGTCCTCTAAATCCCGCTGAGCAGATGGCCCTGAGCCTCCTTCAGAGACACCTGGTGAGCAGAAGGACACGTCCTGTCCTCAACCATGGGCAGGGGGAGCAAAACCACGGGGGCCTTCAGTGCTTCTGGCAGGGCAGGGGTTCCACCTGCCCAGGGGACACATCCTGGCACAGCCGTGGCACTGCCTGAGCGGAGGTTTCACCGCCGGACATCTCTGCCCTCCCAGCTGCCTGCAGGAGCCGGCGCGGCTCGGCGAGCTCCTGGCTCCGAGCGCCCATGGCAGCCAGGTAACGGCATTGCGCTTCCACAGGGCTCGACTGGCCCAATAAAAGATTATCAGCTAAATAAAACAAGAAGTGAGTGATGCCACTAGGCCCTGCTGGATTGAAATTGTGTGAGCAAAGTGGTTTTCTCAGGGAGATTTATTTGCTCTGCCGGCTGCAGGCAGCCAGCCCGGCGGAGAGAATGAGCCTCTCGCTCCGAGGCCACTGCTCCCTCCTGCAGTCAGCGCTCGGCTTTTATTTCATTTTTGAGGGAATCAGAACAATAAAGGAAATACAAACAGAGATTTGCCCATCGCAAGCCCAGGAGCACACATGCGTGTGCACACACATGCACACGAGCCACGTGCTCCAGCCCTGCTTCCCCCACCGCACCGGCAGTGCGCAGCCAACACCTCAGCACCGAAATCCCACCCGTAACCCGCATTCAGAGCCAGGAAGGTGATTCTGCAGCCCAGACCTGGCACCAGCTGTGACAGCCAGGGCAGCGCTGGCACCCATCCCACCGCCTGCCCACCGTATCAGTGCCAGTGCAGGCAGTGCCGCAGCAGGACGCCGGCTGGGGGGGTCTCTGCCCCAAAACCTGGCCAAGGAGGGGACAGGCAGCGGGTACAGAGGGCGGCAGAAACAACCGTGACAGAGGCACTCACAGAGAGCACCACTCGGGCTAAAGCAGAAGCAGCTGTTGCCGTATTTGCTGCCCCTGGGCAGGAAAGCCGAGCAGCACCTCAGCAAGCGATTGGCTTCGCTCCGGAGCAGGACACACCAGCAGCCGGCAGGCAGAGGAAGGCATGGCCAACATCTCCTCCACCCTGGCAGGCTTGGCACCCCGCGGTGGATGCCGTCACTCCTGCTGTCAGTGCCCAGTACCCGCAGAGGCTGTGCACCGGACAAGTCCCCAGAGCCTCACCGAGGTCCTTGGATGAAGCCGCCGTCTCTGCCATGGGCAACTGCCGGCGTTGAGGGCGTATCCCGGGGCTCTGCCCCACTGCAGCCCGCAGGGGCATGCCATAACACCAAACACGGCACCTGACGTTATCAAATCTCTGCTGTTTGGAGCGATGCCCCTGCAGATGGCTCGGCAGAAATGGAATCTTAAACTGCTCACCATCACCTCTCCTGTCACGAGCTTCAATTTCAGACACCGTCCCCCCGTAACAACCGGGCACTGGTACCTGCTCCCGCCAAGCTCCGCTCGCTGGAAAGCATGCCATTAGATCCCCAGTAATTGTAAATATTGCAAAGTGCTCGAGTCAGCAGTCTTGCTGAATTTTGCTTTCAACATCTGCAGCCCAATAAATCTTTGTCTCCTTCAGGTGAACTGTGCTCTCCGCTCGGGCTCCAATTTACATCCCTCAGCACCATCACCGCAGCAGCGCCAGCCCCAGTGAGGTCCCGCCGCCAACCCTGTTGCTCCGCGGGGCCATGGCCACAGGGAGAGCGAGGGACCTGCCAGCCTCCGGGGAGCTGCGGGCAGCCCCAGCCCCACCAGCGCTGAGCGGCCGCGCTGCGACGGGCCTGGCGGCCACCGGCCCCATCCACTTCATGCCAAAACCCTTTTACTCACCAGACCTTCACTGGGCTTTTTTTTTTTTTTAATTGTTTTCAAAACAGATTTCATGTGGTCCCAAAATGAGACCATGATTGTAAATTAAAGTGTAATTAGCCTTTATGCTTTTATATTCATTAACTCTTCTCTGTTAATGATGCAGAGGCTGGAGCACAAACCCAGCATTATGAAACCACATCCAGGAAATAAAATAGTGATTTAGATAATGGCCAGAATGTATTGCTACTTACACATAATTAAACAAATGCTCAATTTACACTTGGAAACATGAATGAATGTTGATTAACCCCAGCCCAACGACTCTGCTGGCGATGTGGTTAAGTGGCAGCGCTGCTGGTGGGGCTGGCAGTGGTGGGCAGCGGCGGGCAGGGCAGGGCACCCACTGCCCGCGACGCACCTGCCCGGCCCAGCTGCTGCAGCGCCGCCAAACCGTGTGGCCACCGCGGCCCTCACCCCCGGCCACCGCCGGTTGGGGGGGCGCCAGGTC
>NW_009650103.1:4819846-4846930 GCF_000708025.1 Charadrius vociferus | reverse complement strand
CGCTGCGCTGCCGGCCGAGCAGCACCATGTGCCGCCAGGGTCACCACGGGCTGTGCTGCCGGGTCTGCCCGCCGCTCCCACACAGGCTTTGTCTCCTGTCCCCCTGCGCCTCCTGCCCTCCAAATGCGCCAGTTACTATGGAGACATCGCCTCGTTAGCGCGGGAGGAGCCTAACGAAGGCCACTTGTGCAGCTTAACGTTATTCTCTGCTGCAGATCTGGACACGTGGAGCCTGGGCCCCGGCTCCGTCTTCCCTCAGGGCGGCACAGCGCTGCTCTGGGCTCTGCGCCCAGCACCACCGCTGTGCCAAAAGCAGTGGCTTCCATGGGCCTCGTCCTGGTGGGCCCCTGCCCCACGGGGTGAGAGGTGCCATCCACCGCAGAGCTCTGCTACCGGCCATAGGCTGAGCCCGAGGGACAGAGCTGCTCGCAGGGACGGCGCAGGCCGCCGGTAAGGAGCTGGTGAATCTGGAGCGGGATCCAGTGCCAAGCAGGGCCACTATGGCATTGCCCAGTGAGGTCGGCCGTGGCCTCCCAGCCAGGACAAGGCAGGGGCTCTCACCAGCAGCGTGCGACTGACATGGCCCCACAAAGTTGTCTCCCCTCCCAGAGCCCGAGCCCAGGTTGGGCTGGGGGAGCAGCAGCCAGGGAGAGCAGTGCGGATGCAGATCATCCCCCGTGGAACCTCGGTGACCTGGCTCTGGGCTGCCGGTGGCACCCTGCAGGGTGATGAGGACAGGACGCTGCTCTCACTCCCCACATCCACCCCTGCGTGGCACCCGGCGCATCCCTCAGCCCCTGGGTGAGGGACAGGAGGGACATGGCGGTGCTGCATGGCTTGTTGAGACCTCTGCTCCCAGGGACTCCCCTTTCATGGATCATTGACTCAACAGGCCATAATGGCTCCATCTATCGGGGTCAATACGGGTGCCTTTGACACATGATAGACAATAATTGCTCCTGCTTAGAGACTTTTTAGTTCATGGATCATTGACCTGATGGGCTGTAACAGCTCTGAGGAGGCTGCACACCCCTGCGCTTAAATGCCCACAGGAGCCAACGGCTGTGTAAAACCACAGCACAGGCATAGGGCCACGCAAAACATTCTTTCCCCAAAAACGTGCTCCCCAGCACAGGTTACCAAAGGCCCTGGGGCCCCTGGAAGCCCTCGTGGTAGCATGGCCAGGGAGGAGAGGCCGTGGCAGGAGGCAGAGGAGCCCGGGAGGAAAGGCCAGCACACCCTGGCAGCCCTCGAGCACCAGCGGACAGGAGTAGGGTGCATGGGGACAGGTTCACCTCCCGAGGTCTGCAGGCTGGGGCTCCCCTCTCCGACAGCAACTTCCAGGTATATGATTTAATGAAAGGCACAATAAGAAGTGAAACAATTAGAATTTCTGCCTCATTATCATGGTAATCTTATCAGTCGGATAATGAGGTATTAATGGAGATTTAATGTGCCTCTCATAACAGAATCCCTTGGAGAAAACACATAAGGAAATTGCTGTAAATCCACTTAATGATGGAAAGGTCCCCAAACACCATATTCCAGAGGATGAAAAATGCTGGATGCAAATGAGAGAGAATCAAGGTCAATAACACTGCGGGGACTGAGCTCACGGCAGCACCGCACTGCCGCCACGCATCCAGCCCGGTCCTGCCGCTTCGCCCACCCGCCCCGCATGGGTGGGAGCGGGGTGGATAGATGGTGGCCATTGACATCCCACTGTCATGTAGCTGATGTGAACATTTCTTAAGAAACAAGATGACTGAACCAAAGTATTTTTGGACTTGAGCACTCCAGTCAAGACATCAAAGAGCACACAGTGGAGGAGCGGACACGGGCCGGGCGGCTGTCCCCAGGTGAGCAGCCCGACAGCGCTGCGACAGCAGGTAGCTATTGTCTTCTCTCACGCTACTACACCAGCCAAGCTGCACGGTTAAAAACAGTAACTGAGAAGCTCTGTGTTAAGCAGCCAACTCAGCGGTGCATCCTCTGCCCTTAACCGGATCTTGCTTCTTTTTTGCCACTTTCCACTCCCTGCGAGCTGTCGGTGAACACGTGAAAAAAGGTGTGAGGATACACCAGGGCAGGGATGCTAAAGGGAAACCATGCAGAGTTAGTGGTAAGCTGTTCACGCTCGCAATGCCATCTCCAGCACAACTGCTGATCACATTGGAACAAGGCAGAAACATGAAACCCAGGCGGTTAAACTGCTCTCCTTTTAATAAGTTTTTACAGAATAATACATTAATAATCACGTTAGAGACAAGATGGGTTTCCTGTATACAAGATTGTGCAAGCTCATTAATTTAGATTTATAAAGGCTTTACCAGTTTCAAAGAGGAGAGGCAGTACAAAGCTTTTAAATAGAGGTAAAGCACAATTAAAAGGTACAGAACACACACTACTAACTCAGCAGAGATTAATTCTCAAGTAGTACAGGCTCAACCAAGTCACCAGCTGTTACCCAAATATGAGTATCCTTCCCCTCCTTGTCCACTGCTTTCCTGCTGCTCCAGCTCTCCCATCACGCTGCCAGCCGAAGGCTGCGCAGTCTGTACCGCAGCTCGGCCACACAAGTAACACTCGTGCCAAACACACGCTTCACTTGCTTGAAGCTTTGCTGCTGAACAGGTCCGCCTCCTCCTGCTGCTCCTGTTCCACCTAACCCCCCTCCTTCCACATACTACTCAGCATTAACATGGCAGTGAGTTCTCAAAACTTCTGCGAGAATTTGGCTTAACAGAACAGGAACGGTTTCAAGTGATACGAACCAACACTGTGCTCACCAGAAACTCGCCTACAGGAAACAGGATCATGTTCGTGGCTTTTTTTCCTGAAATTTATGGCAGTTACATTCAGCATTTGGTAGTATAAGGTCTTCAAAACAAAAACTTTTAAACTCAAATACTTAATAGGCTATACACGTCCCAATTCTCCTTAAAGAGGATTTTAAAAAGCTTTAAAGAGAAATCTCATTTAGAGTTAGGAGCAAAAAGGCATCTCCCAGGGATGAAAAAAACCAGCCCTTTCCTTTCACTCCTCGACCCAAAAGAGGAAAATACCACCTCTGTAACATCAACAGGCCATGCCATCGTTTAATTTGGCAGTTCCTCCAGACAGCCAACAACCAGCGCTGAAGTCAACGACTGAGCCTTAAGTCCATGACTGCAATCTGCTGCTAACGACCTCTACCCTCTCCCCTTCCCCCAAAATGCTCCATTCATCCTTCAGTGGTGTAAGTAATTTAATTAACAGAAAGCACCGAGTTTACAGCAAGTTACATGGTTGGCTGGCACCTTTTGGCAACAGTTCTGTTACTTTTGGTCCTTTATGCACTGTCTTTTCACCTCTACTATTGCACACCAAAACCTAACAACATCACTTCCTACACATGTAATTTACCATTTTAAAACAAAACGTTACGGGACACCAGGGGAAAATAGTAAGAGGACATTACAGGGAGGTTTTTAATTCTTTGGAAAGTCTAATTCTCTAACTACACCTATCAAGACTATATAAAGGACTTTCAGAGTAGGTTGAAAAAAAGAAGCAAAGGACCATCTTGCTATGAAGACTCTCAGCTGATCTGGGGCTCATTGAAACACTGGTTTTAAAATAACTAAATAACAATTAAAGAAAAAAAGACTCCAGTTCTTTTAAGTATTTTGCTACGCAGAAAAACAAAATGATAAAGATTGTGAAGGAAATGGTTCTTGGCCCTTCCATGAAGGAGAGTAAATCTGAAAGACCTGATGGTGCTGATCAAATCCCGCGTGCCAAGTTTGCAAACAGAAGCAACGCGCAGGGTAATTGCCAACTTAAGTGTCTTTGTGCCGTCTTTAAGGATTGTACAAACACTCCCCTCTCAACTAAAACCCAAACTGCAGGACTAAAAGAACTTTCACGCATCGGTCTTAACATCTCAGATATTCAAGTAATAATTAAAATATTACAGGACACTTCAACATAAATAAATTTATATTGCTTTTAGATATGATCTGGCCATATCTTCAAGGGCATATTTGTGCTTCGCTGCTGAGTGTTATTGGTCAGGGCTGTGCTTGCAATATTAAGTTACGTGTTCAGCACCAAAAACCCATCAAGGCTAAATAACTAGAATATTGCAATGCTACACAGAGTGAGTTACCACAGTAAGGCAGATCAGAAGAACTTTGTTTCTACTGTGTATTGCTCCTCCACATCAATCAAGTCTCTAATAGAGGAGAAAGACTATAAATACAAGAAAAAAGTTACCATCCCACCCTCTCACCTGTGATCAGTTTGGCAAAAATGCTCTACTGAATTACATATAAGAGTCCTAGAAAGTAAGTTTCTTTAATTATGCCTTGAAAAGTAGCACAGCCAAATCAAGCACTTGATAACTTCACATAAATTGCTCTAATTTCTGTTAACCAAATGATTTTACCAAGTACTAGTTGCTTACAGGTTTTAATCACCAAAATGCACACAGACACAAAAAAACCCAAACAAACCAGAACCAAACCAATCGTATTTTGAAAAGAATGCAAGAAAGAATTTGTTTTCTTTACTACTCATAGACACCAAGTCTTAACACATCCCTCTGTCGGAAGTGCAATGAACACTCTGGGAAGAGCAAGAAATAATACTGACATGAAAAAGTTAAATGCTCGCTGTCCTTTCTCACCGTAATGCCAGCTAAAAAAGAACAGCAAGTGCTTATATACAGATAACAACCACTGGCCATCACTCAGACCATTTCACTCATGAAAAATCCATGTGGTGTTGTGCATAAAAACATCTTTAAATTGATAATTGTCAGTTTAAGGGGAAAGTGGGGTGAAAAATCTATAAAACACCCTGAACTGATGTCATGATATGTTTCATAAAGAACAGTGTTATATTTTAAAATATTTTATATGAACAGTAAAACTTGCACTGCTGCATAGCAGACAACACGAAGAACATTTAGTAAAAACATTCACTGAAACCCCTGGCATATGTATTTAATGTCACTAATCAAAATATATATTACAGTCCAAGGTTCTGTTAAGGATCTCTGTTTGGGGTTTGTACAGTATACACAATATTTCAGAAAAAATATTACAGTAAGGTATTTCATTTCTCCTTTTTTATATTAGACTTATCTATTGTAACTTACAGTCCCTCTCCTCTATATATCCAAACCTTTATAACACCCTATAATGCCCTAGCCAAAAAGTGTTTAGCTATCTAATAAGCCCTGTCTATTATAAATTCCAGTTTTAGAAATTTCAGTAATCTTAATTACATTTTAATAAATAGTTCAGTTTGCCCTTTTTTAATCTTAGCCTTTTGAGGAAGTCCTTTCATTACCAAAACACAGTATATCACAACCTGTTAGAGGTCAGAGAGGCTTCTGCTTGTTTATTCAAAGGATAACGAGTCCAAAGATAACTGCAATGCATTAAATATAGTTATATAGTATTTACACTGTCCTCTCAGATTTTAAATTTAGGTGAAATATAATTGATAACTAATGTCAGCTACTACAAACTTTCAGTGTGGCTGGTGTTTTATTAATAAAAGGTGTATTAAGCTAGAAAGTATACTAAGTGGTTGCCCTGATTCTTCTTGTTTCAGTTTTCTATTAGAAATTAAATGCAGTGAATAATTCATGTGAATAAGAATTCAGGAAGAGGGGTGGTGGAAAAAGCATGAAGGATTTTCTGAATGTTTTGAGATTCCAAAATACCTGAAAACTGTGGTCCCTTTTGCAGTGCCAGTATCTATAGGGGAGAAAAACGCAACCAAAAGAGAAGAGGAAAATCTGTTAAATTAATTTGATTAGTAAAGGTGTGTTTTAAAATGCTTCAATTCTGTACAGTATTATACAAGGAAAGTCTCTTCTTCAGCTTTTGCAGCTGTTGTACATTCTTATATACTCTTCTTCTGCTAACAGTCTGCCCATACACGTGCTGTTTGAGTTACTTGCGATCATCAATAGTTTTAATGAATTCAACTGCTGCTGTGAACTGCATCCACCAGTATGATTCTTCTCCCGATAAACAGTTGGCATAGAAACTACTAATGTACTGAACAGTGGACAGCAAGCAAGGTGGATTTGCCTGAGGGTTAAAGAAGAAAGAGATACTCACAGCTTGTTTGCAAAGCTAAACAGAAAACATTACAAGATACAGAGTAGAAATACAATTCTATACATGAGTGATCCTCACACATTAGTAATACATGACTACGTCAAGTATCTGTAGGGTAGTGACTGTTTATCCAGACCACCCCCGTTTCACACACTCAGAAGGCATCAGACTTGATGAAAGGAGCATTTTTCCAAAAAAGGAAAAATGACTAGCAGGCCAAGAGAAAGAAGACTAACGCTGGCAGAATCTATAAAAGTCATCAAGGGTTTCAGCACGTAGAAAAGCCTGTTGGTTTAGCATCTTATACACGACAGACCATTCTCACCACACTCATATGCCAAGAAAGGTCAGCAACACAATGCAAGTCAGTCTTAATGCAGATCTTGGCCCTGAAAGAGGACATCACTAAGTAGGCACACATGACAGATGCTGGTGGACATACCTCAAAAAGACCCCACTCCACACTCGACGCCTGCACCCCTATTTCCTTGGTTCGAAATGCAAACTTTGCTTGCATTCAAAAACCGTAACTGTGACCACATTTCTGATATTTCTATTTAAACTTACTGAATTAGATCTGGTTTTGAGTTTAGCATACTCCCAGTTACCCAAATGCATTTTTTTTCTTCCTAAAATTTGCTTGTTTATTACAAAAATTAGCTGGGGTTTGTGATCTTTGCAAAAGAACTCACCTTTATGAGGACAAAGACCAGAACAGGAACAAAATCATCTGCCCCAGGTACTGAATCTTCGTTTGCCAGACTAAGCAGGTTCATGATGGTTGAACACATTCGCAGGATACACTGTACTTTGTCTCGGGGGGTTTTATAAGCGCTTATTGTGCGGATTTCAGACTGTGCAGATGGCCATGGTGCCTCCCGGAGATATACCTAGGAAAAAAACCCACAGTGCTGCCAGTTCTTGTTTGTCCAAGCTACTACTGTGCACCACAGAGGACCTGAAGTACCAGAGACTTGCAGGCAGGAGCAAGACCCTGGAGAAATGGGAAGTTTTAAGTCAAGATGGTTACATTACGCTCACAATGAAGGTGGCTTCCTGCTGTGTTATAACAAAAAACTACAAGGAGCCAGCACTCTGTGTGCAACAAACATAATTAGCCTGCGTTTCTTCCTGACTGTTCCAAATGAAGGCAGAGCTGTATGTCTCAATCTTCCATATCAGCAGCTTTATGAACACTCACAGTTCAAATACTGAATTGAGAACTTGAAAGGCTGCAAACATCCAGCCTCTGACAGCCTACCAACCAGCTTTTAGTTATCCTGTTAACCATGAGAAAAAGTGAAAGCACTGGGCAAATTCAGAGATCAGTAACGGTTCCATTACTTCTGGCTAGTTCTGAAAGTTAACTTCATAGCTGGAAACCACAGCCACAGCACAGAAATCACATTAGAAGCGTAAAGGATTCAAATCTTGACTTTTGAAGCAAATTATCAGGAAGTTACTGCATTTCAGTGCAGTACAATATTAGTTCTTAAATCTTACTATCCAGACAGAGGTGTCAAAATCAGAAAAAAAAATGACCTGGAAGGATCAGTCAGTGGAAGATACCAAAGCATGGGTACAGCATGTTTTTCTTGCAGGATATTTCAGCTGTCACACATAGAAAAGCAGTGCTTCTAAGTGCAAAACAAAACAATCCTCTCCCCACCCCTAGCACAATCAAAACCAAACACCCTTACACACAGAGAGAAGTGAAGGAAAGGAGAGGTTGTTACCTCAGGTATCTGAAGTGCTTTGTGGTTTGCAGTCACAACTTTAGATAACCTCTGTATGTGCTCATGAAGGACCCTGAAAACAAACACAGACAAAAAAAAAAAAAAAAAAAAAAAAAAAGAGTGAAAATTAAGCAGCAGCCAGCCAGTAGTGCCCTGGAGTTTCCTGCTGGTTTTGATACTACAAAACAGATCTTCAGGAGTGCATATAATCATGATAGTCCCACAGCTAACGGACACTAGGTCGATAAGAGATGCAGAGGATTTTGCCATACAATGGAGTACAACCACACAGCCAGCAGAGCAGTCAAACAGCATATGTTCTAAAATACAAAAACAAAAGCCCCACATGCATAGAAAAAACTGTACCAAAACAGAAAATGGAAGTAGTGAGTCCTGAAGCAGATTTTGATCGTTCTCTCAGCATAGACACTTGCAGATCTAAAGTTTGTATCCCAATTGTATTACAATTTTATTCTGTTCCAGGAGTTTGTTGCAAATACAAATTTTTGCACATGATGCTAAAGCACTTCCTTGTTCTTTTACAAAACATCTGAAAGGAGACATGAGTTTGTATAGTATGTTTGACTTAGTCAAGTCTGTCATGTGAAGGCTGCACAGCTTCCATCTACACCAACTGCAAGAGAGAAACCAGGTACTTCAGATTACATTAACTTACTGGTCACGCAAAATATCTCCATCCTGATTGGGGTAGAACGCAAGTTTGAAAATACGATTCATCACGCTTCGTTCTATAGCTAATTGTGCATCCTGAAGCTGTTCTTCACTGGCATTCTGCCATATGGCATCCTGAGCCATAGCCCCATATAAGAACTGAAGAAAATCCTCAACTTGTGCTGTTTTATCATCTGCTGCTGTGAGTTTCTGGAAATCTGATAAAAAGTAAAAAGAGAGAGAACATTCAGTTAAGTAAAAAAAAAATAAAATATTTCTGATAGTTTTTTTTCCTGGAAAGAAGAGCCCAGAATATACTTCAGACTTCTTGCCAAGCAGCACTGAGGCTCTGTTTTGCCCACACCCCAGTAAGGGAAATACGAGCAGGAACACTTGAAATAAATGGAGGAATTAAAAGAAAAGCATAAAGAACACATTTAGCAAAGCATATGGTCAAAATACTCTACTTCATACTGTGTTAATGACTTCCTCTGCAGTACCAGTTCTTATGCCTTCTTTCCAGCCACCCACAGAGATAACACCCAGAACAACCACTAGAACAGTCACTGGTAGGAACCAGCGCACACAAAGTTGTTAGATGCTGAAAAGCAGGGGGCAGTGGAAAATATCAAGAAAACCCATGTGTACCATTTCCTACCCCTAACTTTATTAAGTATGCATAGTTGCAACACTCATATTTATCTACAAAATACAGAATGAGTGATGCAGCCAAGTTAATACAGCATGACCAAATCACTGGCCGTGCATCGGCTTCATATTTATAGCACTCTGCACCAGAAGACAACTGCCACTCACATCTGCCAGCAGCCTAAATGCCACAGTTGCCAATTTCTCTTTTAGATCATCCAGAAATAGCTGTCTCCTTTCTGTCCAATGAAAGGGCTTTAACTCCTTCCTGGGTCACTAAATCTTATTACCAGAACTTTAATCCCAGCAGATGTAAGTTCAGTAATTCCAGCCTATTCAGGCACATTTAGTACGCAGCACTCTATGTTCCAGGAGCAAGAACTGAGTCCAAATTTCTTGTGTACTTCATTAAGTCAGGTATGTGCATAGAGAACACAGAAATAGTTTGTCTTAAGTGACTCTGTTTTGAGAGAGTTGTCTTCCTGGTGCCGATATCCCTTATACTGAAAATTTTTTTGAATCTTTGATTCATTTGATTCATACTATTACTATTCCCCCTATCTTCCAAGGTACAACCACAGGTTCCGTACTGAGGACTGAATGCTGCAACTTAATTTATCATTTATCAGTAGATCTAAAATAATTAATAGTATTCATGCTTCTTCCATGGGGCAGATGCTAGATAATATGATTCAGCTTAACTTTTTAGGCCAAGTGAGCTCAAATTACCTTCATTCTATTAGCTTATGAAAAATGCAGACCGTTACCATGGCTTAGCTGCCACAGCATACTGTTAAGTCACAGTAATCTATCTATCTGAGCCATGAATTCACCAGCTGAAATGAAAACCGTTTTAGGAATCTGCTCCTCAGATCAGAAGTTGTATTTTAAAACATTAACCTGAGCCAGCAACTAAATATGGAGTAAAGGAATATAAACATTGCACAGTCTGCATTAATCTTACCTTGAATAAACTCCCTTATTTTCTTTTCTTTGCTCTCTAGCAGTAACCTCACACATACGGTAGTGAAGTATCTGTTGGCCACTTCTTTATCTCGCAGAACTCTTTGCAGCAGCCTTTCCAAGTGCGCTTGTGTCGTTTGCAGGCCTTGGCGACATCGAGTTAAATAAGCGATATATGGAGCTCTTTTCCTAAAATAAAGAGTGTTCTACATTAGATTCATAATAAAGATAGAGGCTAATAGTTTTATAAAATGTTCAGTTGTACCACAAGACCTATCCTTGTTTAAAAAAAAAAAATGTGAAGATAAGACCTGAATTAGGAAGTTCCATCTTATACAGATTTCTCTGGCTGAATTCACTGCCCTTGCAGCACTCCAGAATGCAAGACTAAAGCGAATTCCAAACAGCATCTCCTGTGTGTTAGAGCTGAACATTACCCACAAATTGATTAACCTTAGTTTATTACTATCTGGACTGACTTAAGGTCCAAGCTTTTCTAAGCCATTCGCAGATAGGTGAGACAATTTCAGCATTTTGTGCGGAAGCAGAGACGTAATAACCTGATTTGGTATAGTACAATTTAAGCCAAAAGTGATCTTCCCAATCTGCTAGTAAATAAATATACGCATTTGGAAATCCATTAATAACAAGATACTGAATGAACTACCTATAGTCCTCCGCAATAGATGCCAGCAGCTTTCGACAGGTCCTGTTATCAAAGCGGCTTACGCACCGCATTGTCTCTTGCAGCTGGGCCATCAAGTTCTTGTCTTGGAGGTTAATAGCTTCAGCTAGCTGAACTTTCAAAAAGCACACAATTTCATTATCTAATAAAGAAAAAAGGAAAATTATTAGGGAAAAGAAGCGTAGGCATGATGAAAATAAAACTGGTTTTGAATATGGGAAATGTAACAGTTTAAAATAGAATTTCTGTACATTAGGCAATAAATGTTATTTTAAGAACAATTTAATAAGTCTTTTTGAATTTTCCAGATATCAAGGGGTAAGTTCTCATATCACTCTCTTATTTAGTATTTAGAACCATTCTGGAACGTGAAGAGGCCTGCAAATAAACCTAGAATGGATGGAGGGATGCAAACAGAAGACATACATACCAAGTCAATGTAAAGACTCAGTAAATCATTCAAGTTACTCTATTAGTATTGCAGTACAATTCCCAACAGTACACGTATTTTGGGAGCCTATTCTACAGCCTCAGGCTCTGCCTACACTTCATCTGAGATACTTCATTACAAAAAAATTAGACCAGATTTAGTTGGCAGACTTGGAGTAGGAAAGAAACCATTTTGGGGGGCAAAAGGTGGCCTATGCCTTCTATATCTATGCCAAACAGAAGTTACCATAAATGGTGCAGCACAAGTGCTATTAAATGGGGGAAAAGGAGCAACGCATACAATACAAAATATCTGTATGTAAAAAGAACATTTACCTTCAGGGTCTGTGTGATCTGGTAGACCATTCCTTGTTGAATGTGTCAACATCGGGAAGGCAACAGAATCTGCTGAACAAAGAGCCAACCTCAATTTCTTCTTTGCATCCCTTAAGGAAGAAAAATATTTCCTTAACAAAGCTGCTGCAAGGTCTGCTTGTTCAATAAGTAGTCTTTTTTTTTTTTTTTAATACTGCCTGAAAGTTATTTAACATAATTTTAATACAGCAATATTGTCAAGACTTTAGAATATTGGTTCTTTTGATAGAGCACCTGGACCAGTTTCAAAGGAATTTTCCTAAACACTGAACTGCTCTGTCCTCTCAGGTTACAATATCCCCCTTCATCAGTGGAAATATGACAGTTTGAGATGCTTAAAATTAAAAGCATGTAAAAGTTTACAATTGATCCATACCAAGATTTTTGTGGGAACCAATCACATGGCTTCAGCTTTTAATTCTTCTTTGTGGGCAAGATTAAACCTGCAAATGTATTTACCTATAGGAGAAAGCAGAACTTTGTGGCTGTGCTACTTGACTTGCAGAGTCTGGGAGATCATCTGCAGACATGTTTTGCAAAGCCTCATCACGTGGGGAGTCATGCATACTCTCACCATCTCCAATAGCCTCTATGGAAATGAAAGAAAAAAAGCATTACACTTTAAGAGAGGAGTCAGAAGAAGAAACTAGAGTAATATTCTCTAGTTTCTTCTTGTTATTCTAGGGTCTGGGGGGGGAATGGAGGCAGCAAATAAAACAACTTGTTCTGAATAAGTGAAAGTAGTATAGTAAAAATACACAGTCTACAAATCACTAAGAAGAAATTGCATCAAATTTGGAAGGCAATACACCTCTTCAGTATCCATTAAAGAACAAAACCAAACAAAAAACTGGTAAGAGATGCACTATTAACATCCACCCACTTCAATGGCAATATGAAAGAGCTGTCCTTGGGAATCCTGATTTAATTCCCAGTCTCTGAGGGACTGTCTCCCAGATTATTTGACAAAATGTTCCTGGCTTAGAGCTCACATTGTTCAGCTGCTAGCATTAACATTTGTCTAGAATACTGAAGTATTTTTATCTTTAAGGAGGAGAAAATACGTTGGCGATGATTATAAAAGCCAGGTTCTTACCTGTACTGTCATAGTTTACCATGGCTCCTTCACTAGGACTGGTTCGCTTAATTGCATTCCTGTATTTGTCCAGAATGTCCTCCGCAGCTTGTGCCTGTGCGCTGAGCCTTGGGCTGGGATCATCTGAAAAGACCATTACAAAAAAAACAGGAGTTAACCTTGTAGTATGCCAACTGAAAGCAAATACAAAAATTTAGACCTACACATTTGGACTCTGTTTTTAGACACACCAAACAAATAGCTGCTTGTGTTCCATGTAGCCACAATTCAAATATATTTCTAAAGTCTGAAGCAGAAGTAGAAAAAAAAAAAAGTACAATGAAAGTGAACAAATAAAGCCAGATCCTTCACATATTTATACTGTATGCACAAAAGGTTCCGGTATCTTTGAAGACTTCTAGAAAAGATCAGGGAAACAGAAAACTAAACACCGAGGTTCAAATCATGTTTAATTTAGCACTTCATTAATTATTATAGGAACGTGTCTGCAGCTATCCTTGCAGCTCATCTATGATATGACATGGGCTTTATAATGAGGAAAACAAGAAGTGAAGACTCGAGTTGAGAATCCAGTACTATACGTATCACAGAAGCATAACAATTTAAAAACAGTCTTCAAGGCAAGAAATCTTTATCCACTTTATTATTCAGAAAGGCAGTTGTGAACATTAAAGTACAGTGTAAACCTTTCTGTAAAGAGATACCTGGTGGGCACTCTGGAACTCTAGAGGGCATGTTATGAGAGAAAATTACTATGATGATATTATTCACATACCTTGAAGTGTCGCGTATCTGTCAGGCACCATGTCATCTTTGTCTTTTTCTTGTTTTTCTTTCTTTCTAAATGGAATAGGTGCTGAAAATGCAAGGTACCTTATCAATGACTATTCTGAGATAATGGCCAGATTGAAGAAACTTTAAGAAAGTGGCTAATGCAAAAGTCTGCTTTCAAATCAACTTCAATAAAAGCGTAAGCTTACTGATAGGGTGGAGCAGAACTGTACAACTGTACTGTCATCATATATAGTAAGCTCTACCTTAAACAGGCACGCTACCATGAGCCAGGCAGCACAGTTTTGCCTTCAGGTACAAGGTGCTCTAGGCAATTACTAGCCAAGGGAGTCAGGTAGCTTCCTTTTTTTTTTTTTTTTTTTTTTTTAACATCTTTATTTATACTTTAGTGTAGCCAATAGTCCTCACTCAAATATTTGTTATAATGACACGAATCTTTTCTGGCAACTTGTTCCCACTAAGAAGTTTAGGGAGAAGATACAAAAAGAGCACGTTGTGAAATAGAAAAGCAAACAAAGTGCTATTAAAATACTATAACGTTATCTAAAGTCACACAAAGACTGCAAGGATTAGATCAGTTCTTTTCTAACTGAAAGTCTGTTTTTTAAAAAGGCAAGAATATCTAATATTGCACACATTGTTCCATCACCAGTTGTCATTATTCGCAGCATGAAAGTCAAATATTATCTTGAACAAGCTTTACTTTGTACATCACCAAAGTCTAATTTCCACTCACACCAAAAATTACCTTGAACTAGCTTTACTTTGTACATCACCAAAGTCTAATTTCCACTCACACCATGTGACAAGATTGTGTAAGTTATCAATATCCTTCAACTAGCACACCAGTCTGTTCTCAGACTATGCTACAGACTAGTTCTCAGTGAAGCGGCGATGAAGTTAACACCGTACAATTATGAAATGACTGGCCCTACATAAGGATTCCAAGTTTACTGAATGATTTGAATAACACAATGCCCAACCAAATTCCTTTCCGCTTACACACCTCTTTATAGTTACTGCATACTTTATATTTCAATAATTCCCTCTTTACTGCAACACTTGCAATTTTATAAATAAGAATGCTTTATTTCTCGAAATTAAATAGGACTGCTACTACTATGTAACAAATCTACATCAGTCTAGTCAGCTTTTCCAAGTGAAACTGTGTAAACTTTCCATAAAAGCAACTAAAGATATAATAAAGGCAGCATGCACTCTTACTGAAGTACCAAAATCAGACAGACATGATCCTACCTTTGGGCATAGCAGACACAAAACGTTTCCTCCACCAGGGCTTGTTTCTGTCAGACTTCTCATCATCACTGTCTTTTCGTTCTTCAATCTGTAGAAGGGCAGAGTCTACATTTGAGCATTTACCACATCAAGTGTCAAGACAAAATTTCTCCTCGATGTCAAGTTATGCGACATTGATTGTAAAAACGGAACTACAGCAGAGCACAGAAAGCCATAGCAGATTATATTAGAAATATCCCTCCTGAAGAGGGCAGCCTATGAAGGCAAAAACAAAGACATGAAGAAACTATGATTTCACTTCATTCTTTTTTAAGGAAATAAAGAAAAATATTTTTCAGGATGCTGCAGCATTTTAAATTTAAACGCTACAACAAATCTATTTCTGAAGTCCCACCAAATCAAGTAAAGTTCATCCAGTAAATTTAAGAGAAGCTAGATTCATTTAAGCCACTCTGAATACCTGTAGCTTTAGTTTGTAAAACCTTATTGGCCAACATTTAAAAGGTAACAAAAGTGCATTGTAATTCTTCGGCTACACACATTTAATACCAGCTTTCCAGCATCAGATGCATAATTAAAGTGGGCATGCTAGGAAAAAAAAAATAAATAAAAAAAATAGAAGCCTTACCTCTCCCCTAGAGGAGTCTTTACTGGGAGATGAAGATGATGACTGAGATGCAGCCACCAGAACGGCTGCTCCAGTGTTGGTGGTCGGCATAGGAAGTTCCCTCTCCTCATTGCCAGGACGTCTGTTCCAACCAGGATCACTCATAGGTCTCCGAACTGATGATACTATATCTGAACTCCTACTGCGGACTAGCCTTTCTGGATAAGAATGCCTCTGCTTGAATGCTTCTAAATCAGTTGGAATTAAAGTGTGAGACCCAAAGTTTGGTAATCGGGCCTCATTACCTCCCATAGCTCCTTCCAAGATCGGCGGGTCAGGTGGTGGATGGGAGGGTCTTGCGTAGTGTACTTTGGGCCTTACTACAGCTGACACACCTGCAGTCATAAGCATAAAAGAAGCCACACAGATTTCTTTTAAGATTCTTCCAAATTAGCTGGTACTAGCATAGAAGCATTGAAAGTTCCTATTTTTTTAAAAAAAGCTTATTCTTTACAACTCACCCTCATTTGATGACAAAGGGTCAAACAATGCAAGCAAAGAATCTGTCTGAGAAGGAGGAGATGTCAACTGACTGGCTCCTGAAACACAGAATAAATTAACAAAAAAAGTTAGTGCTGTACCAAGAACTACCTACAACATAAGGGACATTAAAAATATGTTGCAATATAAGTTTTGTAAACTCTTGTTACTTGGGGCTGTTTTTTCAAAGATATTCTTATATGGAAAGATCTCTGTAGTATACTGAAATGATCAAAGAATTACATCCCAAAAAGTGGGGAAATCTTGAGGAGTGGACCAATTCCAAAACACAAGAGGACAGACAGTGTAATCAAACTGAATTAGGAAAAGGTGATCTTAGATCTAGTACTATAAAATGCTGGAGTCTTTTTGTCAAGTAAATACAGTGCTAGCAAATAAGGAAAGTGTTAAGCTTAGCCACCAGAGCTTTGAAACTGGGAGAAATTTAAGGATTCTACAAACGTCATTTGTGAGACTTCAGAGATTCTAATTCTCATTTACAGGTCAGTAACTTACTTACCATGGGCCGTTTCATCCACGTCAGGACTTGTCACAGAATCTTTTCCCCCAAAGTCAGAGCTACATTCAGACCTGAGATCCTCAATCTTATTAGGAATATCTTCAGATGTTGCACTAATACCTTACACATAACAAAAGAAGCATCTGTAATAGTCTTTCGGAGAAAAGGGAAGCAAAATCCTGCAGCTGTTAAAATGTTTGGTGAACACTGCAACAATCAAGTCTTAACTCACAGTAGCATCTAGAGACATTATGAATTTCTAGACTCCTAAAATAACATTCTATTTCTGCTCTACATCTTCAACTGTTTTAACATAGCCATGAATACTTTGACGGTGGGCACTAGAAAGACATTTCACTCTGTTAAATACTTTGTAGAAAATGAAGAACTGAAGTAGATAAATGGCGATTTACTGAAAATAAAGAACAGTTGTGATAATAAAACTGAATGCAAGGAAGTTAGGAGTTTCTTCCAAATCCATACTCCACTGCTAAGCATGCTATTGTAGCACAGAGCATTTGACGCTCTGCTGCCTTTTTTAGCTCTTCTGTAAGATAAACAAAGAATTACTGCTTTGAAAATTCCAGAATGAGTACAAAAATTTATTTTATGAGTGAAATGATGTATAACTAAAGCAAGTGCAGCAAAACAGATGCTGGTCATGTTAAAATAGAGCAGCATGTTTTCAGAGACAATTAAACACACCTGATACAACGCTGAGGCCTGGTGTACTGGGTCGAGAACTGACCTCCCTTACATCTGTGTCATCAGATGTGCTACCCAGCCCGGAACAGCTTTCCAGTTCTTGTAGTCTTTCCTCCTGTTTTAAGTCTGGGGCCTCTACAAAAGGGCGAGAGTGGACAGCAGAGAGAAAAAAAGTATCACTACTCAATGCCATGCTCCCTTATTATTCACATTCAGAGGGAAGGGGGGGTATGTGTTGATTCAGTATATTAAGTTCTAAGCTACCTCAACCACTTCAGCAAGACTTTCTCTCTATCCAGAAGGCAGGACCTCCTGCACAGGGAGCAGTGCCCTACCTGCACAGGCATTCTACAAAGTTTTTACTGTTTTAAGTATTGTATTTCTTAGAGACAACAGCATGCAATCAAATCTTCACTAACCAAAGTAAACCATGGTCTTCGATAGCCCTACTTAACATCTTAGGGAAGGAAAGCAAACAGAAGTTTGCTTTGCAATCCCTTTTCTCCATTTTTGGCCCTTAAGAATTTCTTAAGTAACAGTAAGTCTCTCACAATGCTTTCTATCTTCTCTCTGCCTAGGAACAGTTTGTCCTTTTAATACTCAAAATATTCACAAACACTAACTTAACCTTAGGATAATAACTTCTTGAAGACAGAGGAAGAGGGTGTTGTTTTGCTTTATATGCCTCTGGAAGAGTCTTGATTCTTGCTAAAGAAATAAGAAAAACCTGTACAATTCTGACCTGAATCACTTGGTAATACTTCCACGCTCCACGCCTCGCTTGTGGTTTCTGATATGGTTGAACCTGTGCAGGGATCAAGCAACACGGATCCTGAACCTGGTAAACACAGCAAGCTGCCTAGCATGTTCTCTGCAGCTGCACCTGCAAAAGTAAAGCCGAAGCATATAGCTAGATATAGGCTTCCTGAAGACAGCTCTAATAAGACAGAAAAATAAGAACGCACTTTAAGTGTCCTTAATAAAGAAATCATGAGAGAGAGCGTTGAAAAGATAGAAATGAGCAACCAAATACAATACAGCTCATGCGCACAAAATCCTCCTGCAGAAAAGCTCCAGTTTAATCAATGAAAACATCTATTTAGAAAGAGAGGAGGGTGGCTCTGCAGCCTCACCATTTTAGAGCAAGCATGAAGCATTTTAACATACCAGATGTACCACCAAGTTACCTGCTATTTCTTGCAAACGATCTTCATCAATATTTGGATCGAAGTCACTTCCCAAGACATCTGTACTCCAAGTTTCGCTCACAGTTTCTGATATATCTCTGTCATCAGTCAACCCCATCATATCACGGATTTCAAATTTACGGAGCTTGTCATCAAGATTATCCTGAGTTGTGGCTATGTAAAAATAAAAAATTCTCAATTTTTTGAAAGGCTTCTCCAATTACTTCCGATTGAAAATCTGGGAGAGTAGATTATAGGAAAAAAAAAAACCCAAATAAAACAACCCTCTAATTCTGTCAGGTAAGACAGCGTTTTAAAGTAAGGCCTATAAAGCACTATTCAAGAGATGCTGCCTGAAAACAGTTTTTAAGCACATTGGAAACCTAAAAAGAAAAATCTTTAACTACACGTGGTGACCTATCAACCAAATTGACAGTCAAAATGACAGATAAAATTTAGTGTACTATCAAGAAACTGATACAATTTCTGCAAGAAGAACCGATCACAGAAAAGCTGAGGCCTCCAGGGATCATTCAAGTCCAAACCCCCTGCTCAAAAGAGAGTCAATTACAGCAGGTTGCTCATGGTCATGTCCAGTCGTGTTTTGAGTATCTCCAAGGCTGGAGACACCACAACCCCTTTGGGCAACCCGTTCCAGTGTATGACAAATATATATTAAACAGGAAGCTATCCAGATGCTTTAAGACCACTCCAATCCAGATCATCCTATTCCATGAAGGGAAAAACTTGATATCAAGCAAGACATTACAAGCAGTTTCCTCTAAAGGACTTAAGCCTCAAAATTCCATGCAATTTCCTTTTCCGAACAGTGGACTACAAGAAATATTTCCAGAAAAAAACCCCACAAAACAAACAACAAAATCAAACCATAAGTAAATGCAAGAGTGGTTGCACAAGGAAAACTTTAACTTATTTTTTCCTGAACTAGTCAATTTTCATCTTTTTTTCACAGAACTTTGCTTTTACCATCTACAGCATCTCTGGCACTTGTATTAGAGAATTTGCACCTGCCTTGTTCGTGCTCTAACAGCTGCAGAGCTTCAACGCCATTGCTCCCAGAGGGGCCTGCGCCAAGCTCTGACACAGACTCCCCTTCTAAATCCAAAGATGACACAGAGTTGGAGCGATTTGAAGGACCTGTGAAAACAGATTTTACTGTAAATCTACTTTGAATAACAGTTCCTAAATATACAGCATTAACAATCCAGGACACAATTAACTAGAAAGACGAAAAGAAATGAAGTAGCAGTTCCAATATAAAATACTGAGCTGATAAACTAAATGTTTATTTGCTTTACTCTTGATCCCTCTTCTAGGGGTACTTAACCTGCACTGTGATTTGTACCTCCAATGTTTATAGTATCATACTATTTATAATAGTCTACAAATACATTACCAGAAATGGCTGGAATCTCACCACTAACATACTTAACTGTAACTAACAAGTCAATAAGGTCTTTGCCATTAATTTTTTTTTTTTTTCTTATTTTGAGAAGAGAGAAAGCAAAAACTAAACTATGGAAGCTACACAAAATAATGCGTGCTAAGTGACCTGTACAAACCTCTTCAATACCACAAATAAACCTGTGCTTTGCCGTGTCTGAGGTTCATATAAAGGAGTTGTCCAGAGTCCAGAAACTGTTCTGAGATATGTAAAAGCTTATTAAAACATGACGAAAAATAAGTCTGAGAAGCCTAAGTTTAGAGCTAAGTTAGATTATCTTAAGAATTAGTACTACATTTAAGTTTAAAAAAAAAAAACAAAAACAAAAACAAGCCACCTCTATTTTCTCTTTCTAAAAACACTTAGTTTTTTCTTCCCAATTCTCAGACCCAGTTATGCCTTTGCAGGTCAAAATTTAGCTCCAGACCTTTTTTCTTTGAATGGCTATCAGGGCAAAATAGCAGTCTTCAAATTGGCAAAGATGACATGCTGTATTTAACAGATGTTCCTTTTATAGTAAAGGAAAAAAAAAAAAAAAAAAAAAAGGGACAAAACTTCTTCAAGACTTAAGTAGCCCTTCACCTTCAGATATTCCTTCCAGATTATCACTGCAGAGGGAAAAGCGCAAGGTTTTATCAGGTTTACCATGGAGTTTGTTTTCATCAACAGGGACATCTCCTTGTCCGCCATCTGCAAGCTGCATATTTAAGACCTGCAAAGCCAGGGAAAGAAACAAGACTTCCTTAAAATAATCAATTTTTCAGAAAATTAAACAGCAAACAAAACATTGCACACATTTTTTGCATTTTTTTTTCCCTGGATGTTAATGGCACAAACAAATTTCTAACATTCCGTTTGAAAAAAGACAGCTATCTCCAAAGTCAGAGCCTGGAGAGAACGTAAGGTAACGAAGACGTGAACATAAGGCAAGTTCTGATAATAATGGAGCCACCAGGTCGCCTCATTACTCCAGCAGACTGATATAATATGGAAACTGATCGTTAGGAGGCTGCAAAAGGAGATAATCTGAACTATCAGGCAATGCAGCAAAGATGAATGCAGAAGCTGTGCTATAGCTGGTGAAAGAAAAGGCTGTCAAACCAGCCTTATCCTAAGCACCATAGTCTGAAGGCATTCATGGCAACATGACCACAGCTCCGCCCTCACAAGAAGCTGGGCCTGCATTTCAAGTCTGAGCTGCCAAAAATGTCGGGATCAGTGCTTTGGTTCTGTCATTCACCTGTGCCACTTGATCCAAAGGACAGAGCATGCAGAGAGATAACTGAATCGGTTTCTTCAGGCTCAGATACAATAGCCCAAGTTTGCTCTTAAGCATGTTAGATGACAAAGCCTCTTCATAAACCTGCCAGATTCATTTTTCCTGTGTTAATACACTGCTTTTCACACCTTGCAGTTATACTAAGTAAGGAAAAAAAAAAAAAATCTAATAAAGGGAAATTTGAGAGGTACAACCCCAAAATTCAATAAAACAAACTAAGGATTTTAATTCCCATTCTGGATTTATTACCCAAACTTAAGTTCCACAAATTAATTGTTCTGCTATTACAGAACATAGAGGCTGTACTTTTCACAAAATCCAAGACATAACAGTTTTGGCATACCTCATTTTCTGACATCATTCCTGGAGTAATCTGTGGACCTGTCCCCAAAGAAATCACCAGCACTTCTTCCGGCTGAACTTCTGGGATAGTCTCCTGGGAGGATCCTTCATGATCTCCGTGCTGATCCATTAGAATATTTGATCTGCTTCTGCTACGAGTTGCTAGAGAATATTTTGAAACACCAACATTAGGAAACTTTTCCTTGTTTAAGGAAGAAAAAAAGACAATACCATGGAAATGCAGAATGGCAATGTTTTGAATTAATAATACTCATACTAAATAAACTTACAAAATGAAAAGTCATATTAGACTTTGAAAGATGGAACTAGTGTTTAAAGTTGAGTACTGAAGCGTGAAAAAGCAAACTTTCAACATAGAAGTTTAGAGAAACAAGCTCTACTATGTCCCATTTGCCTACACAAATTCAGTATATTCCAATCACAGAAAGACCCTTAATAAATTGAGAAAATGAATCACAGAATTCATAGAACTGTCTAGGTTGGAAGGGACCTTTAAGATCATCAAGTCCAACCATCAATGAAGAAGTTTGTTACCAACAAAAAAAGGTCTATGTTCCTGTGGTTTATAACTCTGTTTAATTATAGTTAGAAGTTTTTTCTCCTAAAAAGCAGGGAAATCTTATCCTAATAGGTGCCTCAAATGCAGACACACAATTCAACATCGGGTGGTTTACTTTGATTATTTCATGACTCTTCATTAGTCTTTTCAAGTAGCCTCATATTCCCACGTTTGGCACCGTGGAAGGAAAAACGCCCACATGGAATTAGGATTTCTAAGTATGGCAGCATGACACCAGTTATTTCTTTATTTGATCCAGGCAAAACAAAGCAAGTGTGCAGAAGTCACAGCCAAATTTTGATTATCACACAAAAGCACACAAGGTGTTTTTAAAAACTACATGTACATACAAAATGAGTGTCATACAGAAATCAATGAAGAAATCTGACAGAGCAACTGATTGCCAAAGTAAACCAAAGGCATGCTTAAGTCATGTTTTATAAGTAAAAGATTCACAGAGAAGAATGGAAAGAGGGCGTTACCCACCAAAAGGGGTTACTAGAGTTATATGAGCTGAAAGATTGGTAGAAGTATCCCAGGCAGTAATGGCTGCCAATTGCTGTCCTGGATTTCGAAAGCATTAAAATGAAACAAAAGAAATAAAAACTTTGAGCAAAAACTATTTTATACCATAAAATAAATGCTGTTGTGCCACTACTTTATAGGCCTAAGGCCAGAACCATTCAGAAGCAGAGTTAAAACAACATGGGATAGGTTTGTTTTGGGGTTGGTTTTGTGGGTTTCTTTGCCACTTATCGGGCTCTACATATTTTCATCCTGTTACACAGTAACACCAAATCTCTCAAACAAAAAGAAACATCCCATGTGTTCATATTCATGTAAATATACACTGAAAAAAGAGTAACACACTTCCTATTTTGAGAGAAAATATTATTGAAATGGAAGAGTTCAAGATCCAGAAATCCTATTCAAAAAGAACACAAAAAACCCAACAAACATAAAATTGCATTACAACATACTAACAAATGGAATTAGACTGGGCAAATAATGGAGAAAGAAGAAAGTTTTCTCTAAAAGTTCTGCTCTTGCTTCTTCATCCTCCTCCACATTTGCACTCTTCTGAGACATAAAAATTTTAAACGTACCCTGTCCGACTAATTAAATGCCATCACTTCCATCTTACCACTACCCTAAGCAATCTTCCCTCTAGATCTGCCTCCCATCTTCAAACTTTCCCTTTATTATCATTGCACTAGCATGACTACCAACCACTGCAGCGTTTTTCTCAAGTTCAATCCAGAGTGATGAAGCTCACCATACCTGCACATCAGAAAGTAAGGAAATTACCTGGCTTTATATGCAAAAGAAAATTCTTCACCATCTACACAATAAAAATAGGAATTGAAGGTGTAGTCGAAGAGTAACCCCAAGAGATGACTGAAAAAATGGCACAGAAAATGGATCGGAGTATCAGAAATCACGCAAGAAGTCTGCTCGCTCTCCTTACCTATTGGTAATCGATTTTTTTTGTTAGCTGGAGTAGTTGCAGGTGAAAGTTGTGGGGTATTATACGGAGTCATTTCAAGGCTGCTGCTTTTCCCTGGTTTGTTCTGCGGTAAGTTTGCCAGCAAGTTTTCCAAAGCCATCCGATCTTCCTTAAGTTGATCGCTTGACATTACGTTCCGCATAAAGCTAACCTAAAAGTTTAGAATTAGTGTTGATAAGACGTAATTATCAGCCTTGTTTACCCTGTCTGTAAACAAACACATCAGGACACGTTTATACTACTTCTTTTTAAGAACTTAAGGTATTACCAAAGTAGTTAGCTGGCTGTATGTCATGTATACCACTGTTCTACTCAACCCCTCCAGAAGGTTAACAGAAGACATTGGAGGAGTTTCAACTGCACGCCCATCAATAACTACATCCAGGAAAGCAGCCACACAGCTCTGCAAAGAGAAAAAATAGTTTTTAAATGAGAGACCATTTACTAGAGAATAAACTCTCAAAGAACATAAGTTACAACAAGAGTTAAGTAGTTTACATAACGATGTAAATTTAGCTTCCTACTTTTAAAATCTTAAGATAAAATACCATGTATCTTTAAAATCACTGAAGAGCGAGCAAGAAAACCATGCTATTAGTTTTATCATGTCTTTATTCCCTTTCTGCATTCAAAAGTGTTACTTAAATGTCTTCTTACAATTTTTAAAAAACTAAATTGTTTTCTGGCAATTAAACTGCCTCTTCCTGAAGCATCTGCTGAGCACAGACAAAGTGAAACAAGGAAGCAACACACAGTATCACTTTCTAATCTGACTGAATGTTACTTGTATAATAAATGTGTAACTTTGTATGATGACTGTGTAACAATTATAATTAGCACAAACATGGAAGTTACACAAGCAAATCAAAAGGGTTTTTTAAACATATGACAATACATCAAAGATCCTTAGTTTCACTGTTCCTCTCATGAAACTAATTTCGGTATCGCTATAGATGATTCATACTAACAAAGGAAAAGCTGAACAAAAAAAGCAAAACCACGCGAAAAAGGAACAGAAGTTCCTTACACTAACAAATTACTTGGTTTTAAACCAGACTTCATATAAAAGCAGTCTTCAGATCAAAATATTTTCTTTAGGTTCATTAGGAAAGCCATGGATGGTAAATCAGCATTTCAGTTTAAAAGGTAACTTGCTTTTATTTCTTTTTTGTATTTTCTTTTAAGAAGTATTATGACAGAGTAGAAGCACGAAACCCCGACCTTTAATTCCAGTACTCAAGATTTTGTGCCCAGCTTTGTGCATGATTTAATCTGATTTACAGTACATGTAACTTGGAAATTAAATGCTTAGTAAGTCCCTCGCAATGTCTGAAAAAAAGAGATTGCAGAAGGATTAAGCATGCACATGAGCTTTTTTTAGTCTGGATTCTTACTTTGTCAAATTTAGCAAGGTTGCTCTTCATACGTGGATCCCCCTCTTCAGAACCTGTCATCGCTAATTGCTGCAGAAGTCTCCCAACCTGAAATGAAAGAGAAGTATCAAGAATAAGCATTTCAAAACAACATCACGATGGATCCAATTATAAAAAATTAGTTAAGACAACTCCTCCATTCTAACTTTTTTTTTCATTTAATACTCTGAGAAATACTTCTGATTGAGTGGACGGTCTCTTGTGCTTGCTTTCAGGGCAGAAAAATGCAAGAAGCTTTAGAAAAAAGCAGTCATTGCATTTAACAAGAAAATCTGCACACACAGTATGCTATGAGCACCCATACTTCCCCCCTTCCCAGGAACAAAGCACGTTTTGTTTCCACAACACATCAGAATTGAGAGTTGAATCTAGGTCATCTTAAACCTAGAGATTTTAAATGGCTGTATATATCTTACTAAGAATATGTTGGAGGGAAAAAAAAAGGCAAGAGGACTAACTCTTGTTTCAGAGCACATATTCCTTATTAATATCCAACTGCAAAACAGCTCTCAATTTTAAAGAGCTGCCAACTGCAAGCTCTGCTACAACACAAGCAGTGACACAGGAGAGGATTGCTAATGTATTTTAGAAAAACACTGGCAAGGCCCTGTCAGTAACAGTCTGGGTAAAACTACCCGGAGCGATTACACTGTGAGACTCGCTCACTGTCCAGTTTATAGACAACGTTAAAAAGTAGGTTTTATACTTGTGTGGGGAACGTCCTCAGTCAGAGATTGTTGCTTAATACCTTCAGCCTACATCTCTACATACTGTCAGTAAATTGCCCAAGTATTTGCACAAAGACAAAAAATTTGTCATGAGGGCTAGGGTATACTCTAAGGTCTAATGATACAGTGGATAGCTACCCACCAGAAACACTGGTCATTACTGCCAGACAAGAAGGTATTTTCGGCAAAATATCCCATTATTTTCTGCAATACCTGGCATAATATTTAACATTAGCAAGAACAGCACAACATTCATTTAGACATATTCCAGAATTCATCTTATAGTCACTTTTACACTTTAGCTTCCATCTCTTATAACAGCTTTTCTAAAGTACATTTGCAACTCTTCTAAGAGATGAAGGAATCAATTTTTTTAAGTCAATATTTTAAGCAAAGAGATAAACTTTAGAGCATGCCTTTTCAGCAACAGTCAACACAATTACTTTGTTAGCATTCGTCTTACAGGTAGGAGGGACAGTACCTTTACCTTTACTGTAGTAACATCAGTTCTAGTGGAAAAAAAGGGCCAAGAACATTTCTCATACTTTTTCTTTGTTTGTTTAAAGACTACTTTGAAGAGAATCATACCTGCATCAGATTAAATCTTGCCACCTCATTTATAGGAGCATCAGAAATTATCCCATACTGTTCTGGGTTAACAATTGCAGGACAGATGAAACATGCTAGAAGAAGATCTGTGCACATTGCTCTGACCTCCCCAACCTCCAGCCTGTCTACACACGACAGTGTTTTGTACATTTGTGACACAATCCATCTCAAGCTGTGAGGAAAACAGTAAGTGTTTTGTTTGAGATAGCCAATGAATTTGTTCACCAAGGTCACTAGCTTGGCCTCATTGGAGTCAACCATCTCTTGGACTCTTTGCTTGAACTTTTCTGTGCCTTTCTCTCCAAATAACTTTTCCTGTTGTACTGGAGAGAATCTCTCAGTTAACTTGTTTGGATCAGTTTCCAGGTGGTCTTCATCTTCAACCAGAAGCTGCATGATTGGCTCATGTAAAGTTGCAGTAAGAAAAAGTTTTGCAGAAAAGAGTCCTTCAGAGAAAAGTTTGAATAAGATGCTGAATGCACAGGTGCCTCGTCTCAACAGCCGCCTAGGGTTGTCGCTTTCCTTAAGTTCAAATTCTATCAAGTAACGGAGGACCTGGAGGAGGTAGCTCTCATCCTCCTGCATGATGCAATTGCCATAAATGGAGGTAAAGACTGTGTGAATGACACTCTGAGTGTTGTCCTGGTTGAGCTTCTCTCCGGCAACGAGACAGGATGCAATAAGCCTAGGGTTCTCTCTCAACCTGTTTAGAAATTCTCCGTATGCAGTCTCCTGAAATCCCAGCTGCTTATAACCATCCACAAACTGCGTGTCCTCCAAGATTTTAGCATGCTGGCAACATTCAGCAGG
>NW_009650103.1:4812438-4819775 GCF_000708025.1 Charadrius vociferus | reverse complement strand
GAGAAGCTTTAGCACTTTAAAGAAAAACATTGAAACAGCTTAAGTAACTCTTAAGCAAACAAACTCCATAAAAGATTCCACATGGTCAATCTATTAACAACACTACCACCAACGAAAAAAGTCTTTCTATACAGTTAATACAAATGATTTGCAAATTCAGGAATAAGGAGACTTTGTTCCCAAAAACTATGAACAGAAGCAAGACAAACACATACATTAAAAAAAGGTAGCTTAAACAGCCAACAAGTAAGTTTCAGGGGAGTCAGATTCCCTAGCTGAGATTTGCTTTAAAAAGTTATTATTTTTATGACTAGAACAGAAAAAACCTTCAGATACTAAGTGTGAAAAATTGGTTGGATTTGGTGCAATTCACAGAAGTTTAGGAGCTGCTTGTCCCCAGGACCATTCCCACCCCTCCAAGTCACCTTGTTATGATCAGTCTGTCCAAGTTAATCCTTTGCTGCTTGGAAATCCATGCTGTGCGGTACAGCTTTTCAGCTGTCTTCAATACATCTGCATTGAGCCTCTGAATAAGTTGCTTTTCTGAGTTTACATACAGCCGTTCCTGCTTGAGGTGATGAGCCAGCGTGTGTATATCCAGCTTCACCATCTTGGGCAGCGAGCAGGTTACACAGTACTCACTGAAAGAAAGGGAGAAAACGAAGCAGGTGAATTCCAACCAGTTAGGGAACAAGTTCTGTCAGCTCCAATGAAGTGATAGGCAGGTCATAAACTTACACTTAGCAGTAAATACTGCTGTGCCCCTTCCATGTTAGCACATTAATAATGTTCTCTCAAATCCACAGCCCACCACTTACTGACTGAGTCACTCTTTCTTAACACAAGGTTTCCTAATTGCCAATTTCATTAACCCCTTGTTATGTCAGCACATCAGGGACACCTGCATAGTAGCAAATGATATTTTCAACTCACACTCATGAACTGAAATAGTAATTCAGTACAGCACTACAAAACTCCCGCACCCCTCCTCCAATACAGAAGATAAGAAACTGGCCATTACTTGGGGAGATGTGGACCTCACTACAGTTTAGGTGACACAAGCCCAGGGAGAGGAATAGGAGTCCCATTCCAGCTCACTGGTGAATAGGCAAAAAGATTTCTGCGCTTACTACTTTGTCCTAAAGCATGCCCACATAATGCAGCACTATCCAAGTATCTGGGTGTGGTTATCTCTGGCCCCTTAAAACAAATGCCCTCTCTCGCCTACGCATAAGAAGCACCAAGCTCCCAATATTGGTCTTCTCTGCTAAAAATTTTTAAATAATAGTAATATTACCAATAAAACAAAAAATAAATAAAAATCAAGGAGTCTTAATACCCAGATAAGGCAGAAATGGGAAATAAGTCTGGAGGCTCTGCTCAACAGTAGAATTCATTCAAAAAAAAAGAAAAATCCTCAAATATTTAAATTCAGAAGACTATTTCTTCGGGCCATGATCCAAAAATGCTGTTTTAAAGAGAGAAAAACTGAAACAACCGTAGGCTATCATAGCACAAGAGGGACAAAAATCTACACAAACTGCTGTTATGTTTCAATGTAACATCAGCTCCAACTCCCTAATTAGAAAACATCCTAGTTACCAGCTAGCAGTTAGACAAAGAGTACCACACCATCCAAAGCAAGTTCAAGTAGCTAAACCATTTAAAAATTAACCCTGTGGAAGAAGAAAAAAAAGTCAATTGCATTAATGCTGACAAGAGAAGGGGTAGAATCATGCAGATCAGATTATTTTTCCATGGAATTAATGATTAACTGCTTTATGTCTTCTTCCCCACGAGAACTAACAGCCATACTAGCTAATTTGGGAAGAAAATGGGTTTGATCCATATATAATCTGTAACAGCTATCTGTAATGGATGTATGTTAGAGCTGTCAAGGGATCTGATGATGAACCCTTCAAAACCATGCTACAGTTAAATGAAAAACTAACTTCTCACAACCCGTAGTGACTCTAGAGGAGCCTTGCTTCACAAGCCCATTTAGTCCATGCTCAAAAAACTACAAATAACGTTCCATGCACTGGCCTAGTGCTCTCCCCTTTCAGTGTTTTAAAGATCTGTGGTTCACTGCTCAGCATAGCAGGAGATGATCCTCTCTGAAGAATACAGATTAGTTCCCTAATTAGGCACAGGTTTTACATTTGCTGGGCTTTTTTTCAGTGTGTGGAGAAAGCCTGATAACCAGGTGCACTGACAACCATCTCTGCTCCTTGCATGTGTAATTAAGGTCTTCCATCTATAGTTATAACCTCACAACCAAAACCCTAGCAGAGACAAAAAGAGATGCTGTCACAAGCCTTTATGAATAAAAAATTGCAATCTTATTACACCTGATGGTTTAAAAGTCATTCCTAGGAAATACAGGCAACCACGTATATAAAGCTTTTAAAAAACCCCACAAGACAACAAAAAACCCACACTCAAAAAAGCCTCAAAACCCCAAACAAAACACCCAGCAACCCTAATCAGTGGTCACAGCTTATGCCTCCAAAGATGAGATTAAGCAAGTAACTTGAAGGACGCAATAATTTAAATGTTTTTAACTGGGACAGTCTCAAAGAAATGATTAGAAAAAGAAACACGAACATTATTGCCAAAGTTCTTTGAGAAACAAATAATGACTTCTTGCAACAAATTTATTTTTAGTCACAGAATTTAGGCCTTGCAAAAAAAATAGCATTAAACTTGATACTGCCTGCAAACACAGTAATAACTAGTTATTAGGCTATGAGCTATTGATATCAGCCAGGAAAAAGAAGTTGCATCCATAAAAATATACATACACAAGATCTGCAGAACTACCTTCCGTCTTTTCAGATGCTTTCTGCTGTAAGGCTGTACTTAAGAGTTGCTCATAGTTTATCAAACTTTAACAGTTTTGGCTGACACTTTCCATTTTCAGGTGTCCACCCACAGGCTCCACTTTTCTGGACAGAAAGTTAGCCCAAGTGGTTCTCCTGCTTGTGAGCAGGTTTGGAGAAGGAACAGGGGACCCATATGCGGTACCCGCTATGAACAGCCTGTTGACTTCACCTGTGTTCCTATGCCTTTGCCTTGCCAAATTTCAGAACAAGTTTCTATTTTTGTGTCACTCATTATAAACACATTTAACTGTAGACAAGCCAATTAAACAGCTTCTGAGGTGTCTCATGAACTTACAAGTAAAGTTATTTCTCTCACTTTCACTCAGTGCCTTTTATTTTTTTCACTAGAGAAGATGTTTTCAGGATCAGGGATGGGCTAAGCGCTCTGACAGTTTTCAGCATCTGAGGAAAGAATGTTCTTGTCTCTCCTGGCCTACAGGTGGGAGCAAACTCCAAAAGCCCAGTCAGAAAAAGAGACAAAGTTGGCCTGGAAACAATATACTTTTTCTGCTAAGTTACGCTTATCAAAATAGCAGTTAAATTGCTGGTAACCTTTTCTGGAGCTATAGACAATAAAAAAAACCATATCAAACAACTCAGTTAATACTCAGAAAGCAAGTAAGACTCCCACAGTCAAGAGTCCTAATACACATGCATATAATCCACCTGTCCAGCAACCAAGAAGAGCAACAAAATAGAAGAAAAGGTCGGACTACTGGAAAACAATACTGTACCATTTGTGATGCCACACACACAAAAAAAGAACAGTATGGGCCTTGCACGTACTCAGAAAGTGAAGTTATCACCTAACATACAAATTATTTGGGCATCTCCTCATGACAGAGCATCACAGCAATACAATAGAGACACCAAAGCACCGAGTAACTGTGAGAAGTTGCACGCTGCTGTGCATTTTAATTTTTCATAAACTAATTGTCACCGTGAACTTCAGACCCAAAACAAGATTCTGAAGACTACCATTACCTGTATCTGCACGTCTAAATATACTGATCCCATGACTACTTGATAATATGCTATCAATTGGCCACTACCCACGCGTTTATCTTATCTGTCTCTACTGCAGAACACCAGAAATAACAAAAGTAAGAGGGGAACTGATTTGGAACTGAACCACAGCAGGTTAGTAAGTACCACTGCTTTATCAAGAACTATGAAAATCCACAAGATTTTCCTGTGGATCCACAGGAAGTCAACTGCATCACAGCAGTTTTTACCTTATGTACAAAAAAAAAAAAAGGAATCAGCAGCCTCCTGTCTTTATAACCCTTCCTAAAAATTAAACTAATTTGACTGCTTACTGACTGCTACTGAAATACGCCTCTAGGAAGAGGAATGCTTCATTCTCTCCCATTTAGCAGTTTTTAAAAACAAATTATTCTGAAGTCACACAAGTACAGCAAGCAACAATGCAAACAACTTTGTCTTCACCTTAAGTTTCTGTCAGACATTTGAGAACACTATAGATAAAAAGCAGGTAGTTTAATATACACAGCACTTTAGCAGGCTTCAGATGCACTAAAGAAAACTTGCAGCATAGTAAAGAAAACCCAAAAAACCTAGTTGAGCAAGATGCACATGCTATTAGTCTGTTCAGATATTGATACTATTAACACAGCCTGTCTTGAAAGAAGAAACTATTGTACCACGAACACCTACATGACACACACCACTCTTCCCTTTGTGATCAGTATGAAAAGACAACAGTTACATTCTCTGACCTTCCGAGGCTACACAACATTCACTCCATGCCAGCATTCGGGACAAGAGCTGTAGAAGCAATTAGCCACAGTTACATATTTGGTAACACACCACAGAAGGCAGCATTAGAGCAGAGCGAGCGGCGGCAGCTTCAGCTGGTACTAATTCCAGAAAGTTGTTTGTCAGATTACCTTATCAGTTTCTCACAAACAAAAAGGTGCCCATAATTATCCAATTACCTGGTTTATGACTACCATACCCCATACTTGAAATAATAGATGTCTGTACATAATTGTATAAAGGAGACAGTTTAGGAAATTTAGATATCCAACAGTCTGCTGTGGCTGAAGAAACAACAGATATTAAAAAGCTCCTGCTATGTGCAAATTATTTTTCAATCCTGCCAACTTCATTTAGATAGGAAAACATTTCAATTTTTTGTCAGTTATTTCAAGACTGCTTAGTAACCTACCAAACGCTCTGACAGGGTAAGAGAAGCTTAGCACAACAATTCAAACAATTTCACTTCATGATGCTCCACCATATCAACAACAAAGATTGCATGACCCGACAGCATCTAAGATGTTTTGGCCTGCTATCAGCATGACATAAGTTTGTTCAGAACCCATGAAAATCTATGCCTTTAATAAACACAGTGCATAGACTACTTCCTACGTTTAAAAGTCCTGGAAAACATTGCATTTAATCTTTAGGTACTAAACTCCAACTTACAAAGTATGTGGTTTGGTACTGTGGCGTACACGAACAAGCAACACCTCTATTAAATATTTCTGCAATTGAGTTGACAGAAAAGAGATTAAGCAAAGTAGTGAATACTGCTAGTGCACCAGATTCTTCTTCCTCCTCCAGTATTTCCTGCTCAGGGTTATTTGCTCCTCCCGAGTCTCGCTATGCAAGACAACTTCCAAAGCAAGTTTGGGCAGATCTAAGGTAGGCAGGGCAGGGCAAGGCAAAACTGAAATCACTCCGTCTTACTGAAAAATAATTCCGGAGGAAGCGTGAATAGCTTCTATGCTAATCCACCCCAGACGAAGTACCTCTTTCTTCATTAATATTTATGATAACTAACAAGCCTTATTTCTTTATATAAGCTAACAGCCTATCTCCCAAAGTTGAGTTAAAAAATCCATTTTTCAGTAGGATAGTTCACTGTGACCGAGGAGTTCTCTGATGAACTATATTACAATATCCACAATCTCAAAACATGCGTACAACACCCAAAATGCATCTCAATTTGCTACAATTCAACTCTCTAATCAACATTAATAAGAAATGCTTACCTCAAGTTCCTTTCTGCCCAGTGGCTGCTCTGTAGCTAGAGCATTGAACATACTGTCTGTTCGGCAAGGTTTATGTGCAAGGAGCACCTCGCTTCTCATGCCCCTTAACAAAACTTATCAGTAATGCACAGGATCAGTTGGCTACTAAATTATCTATTAGGGTATTACTGTGTTGCATAAAATCGACAAAAGCATACAAGCATGCTAAAATCCACTCCACTTGCTCATGATGCTAGAAAGAGGAGTTCCTTTTATGTAAGGAGTTGACTAATAAACTTTATGTCAGAAGAAGCGCAGAACTCGAAGCTCCTCAAACTGACAAAAACATCCTGTTCTTGGCCCCTTCTCTCGAGACTAGCTCCCTTCCTCGTTGTGAAACATCCCATTCGCGGTCCACCATGAAGGGTAACTACTATTAAGGCCAGAGTATATTCTCCAGGACCTGACAAATCTCACACCAAAACCCTCACGTGCAGTATCTTACATATTTTGAAACCCTCCACAGCAGCAGCAGTTTAGAAGTCCGTTTCCTAAAACCACCATCCTGCTGCTTTTACAGAAGCGCGGTATTTCAGATTCCACGCGCTATCCATGCTATTCTGCCCTCCATCATCTTCAAATTGCAGCTTCTACTTGCAAGGCAAGTGCATTGTCCACAAAAATAGCATTCTACCTATCAGTAAGTGTAGTGTCACATGCTCGGTTTGAGAGCTTAATCGTAACAGCTCTCTTCGTTCAGAGCACAGTATCATGACTTTGCAAGAAAAAAGACAGATACTTGCTTGATCAAGCTCTTCAGCGCTAAGGGTCTTTCAGCAACAAAAAAAGGGAAGTCACCATACTCGTCAAGTTACAAGTTTTAAACCTGCATAACAGGAAAGCCATAAAGGAGAGACGGCAGCGACATTCACGCCGACAGCGACTCGTTGCTCAATCCCACAGTGGCGAGAGCTGAGAGGGCCCCAGCCGCCAAGTGCTTCAATTTTTCGAATACCTCCGCAAACCTCAAGAACTACCGGTTTCTCGGACACTAACATGGCAGGTAGGGCTGGCTCCGGCCGGAGGCGGCTGACAGAGAAAAAAGGCACAGATAAACACTCGAGGAAATCTTACGGCCAACTTCGCTCCGTCCCCCCCACGCCGCTGCCAGGGCACCAGCCTTCCCCCCTCCCCACCCCGCGCACGGCTCTGGACAAAATCGCCTCCCCGGAGTTAAATATAAATAAATACAGCCTACCTACCCGCGGCTGGGTCCCCCCGAGAAGACGCCGCCCGCTTTCCCCCTCGCTCCTCTGAAAAACCGAAGGGTTTTGTCAGGCCCCGGGGCCGGCGGGATGGCTGCGGCCTCGCCTTCCTCCCCCTCCCCGCCGCTCACCCTCCTCCTCCTCCTCAGAGCAAGGCGGGGAGAAGGGGAGAGGAAGCCCAACGTTAC
>NW_009650103.1:4808887-4812213 GCF_000708025.1 Charadrius vociferus | reverse complement strand
TCGGCCCCCGCTCCGCCCGGCCCCGGCCCATGCCCTCCCCTCAGGAGCACCCCCCCACTTCCCGCCCTGAGGGAAGAGCCATATTGAGGGGGTTTTGATGTCGGTTTAGTGTTTTGTGAGGGGGATAACTGGGCATTGGGCAAGCTCTTGGCCGTGTGGCAGTTTAGACAGCCGGCACTTATCTATAGGACACCTCTATATGGTGCGTTTCACCTCCAGACAGACACGTAAGATCTACGAGTGTCGGCCATTACAGCGGGCCAAAAAGCACGGCGAAAGCGGGTACGGCGAGGGCAAAAACATGGTTCCGTATGGAGCAATCTAGCCTAGGAAACGGCAATTGCTTCATCATAAATAGATCACTTCAGCCTAAGACACGATTAATGCAACGCAGTCACAATGATTTTCACTTTGCCCCTCTTTTCGAGATTCTCAGAAAACGTCCTTCTCTCGCTGGCACAGGACAGGCGCTGGTACAACCGTACAGTTTGAAATGAGAGGCTCAGACTGACAGACGAACGCGGTAAGGTCACGGTGCGACTGATCTGCAGGGACGGGGATGGAGTCCAATGACATGGGATCGCTCCTCATAACACACTTCAGTCAAATATTAAGCCCGGTAGAAATATGAGGGAAAACAAAGTAGTAGAACATAATTTGCTACGTGAAAATCTGTCCCAGCAGAAGATTTAAGAAGGCTGAGGGGGGGAAAAGATAGTTGGAGACACATAAGTACCATTTACAGTTGGGGAGGGATGCTTTGGCACATTGCACATTAGCAACGGGCCAAGGCTCCGGATGTCACCCAGCGCTGCCAGCCCCCCGGGACAGAGGTGTTCCCAGGCTCTCTGTGAAGAAGAAGGGCACAGTATCCAGGTGTGGTGGTGATTTCAGTGGGAAATGGACACCTGAGCCACCAGAGCTGCTTGCTTTTGATGCCCAAGTTATCTGCAAAGCTCTTCCCAACAGGCAACTCAAAACAAAAGCCAAATGTTTACACTTTCTATCTCTCACTCTTCAAAATATTGTCTACGTACCTTTTTTTCAACTGACACAGTTACTGCCCTGAATTCTCTTCTCTGATAAAAGAGAATGTGTTACGTAATTGAATTTTTAATATCCAAATAACGTTCTAGAAACAACTACGTCAAACTGAAATATAACAAAAAAAATGTTCATCAAGGCCAAACACACAAGGCGCCAGCAAACTGTTACGTCTGGTACCACACAGCCAGCTGTCAGGCTGTGTTCCCGTATTCCCAACAGCAAGGCGGAATACCGGCTGCATTTACCACAGCACTCCCCCCAGAGAACAGAGGAAAATGAGCCCAGGGCCTAGAAGCATGAAACTGCCCTGTCCCCCGCCTTGTCTGCATGAGGTTGCCTGAGAAGAAATAAAACACTTACATTATTTACAGTTCTCAGGACACAAAGCTATACTTGGAGATAATTCTCTTCCAAGGAATAAGCTCAATAATTTGCATCAGACACTTCTGAATTTTCAAAAGGAGAAGGTCAAATCAATGGGAATGCAATGCAGATATAAATCGATTTAAAAAACCCACACAACTCAAACAGATATAAAGGACACAAAAGACAATTTGAAATAAAAGAAATAGTATCAAGATCAAAATGGCATTTTCAGACATGTGTTGAGCAACAACAAAGTGTTTTGACAACATCTCACTTCGTAATCATAAGAAATCCAGGCCGCTGGGCCAGGCCCCACTGGCACAAGAGGTAACTTTTTAGAAGTCACTTACACTTGCAGAATGGTGCCTGAATACAACAGTGTCTTTCTCTATTTGTAACCACTTTTTAATAGTGCAATTACCTGAAATTATTATTGTCAGATCTCAGATCTGATACCATCCAAAGGTGAATTAACAACTTTTAATTTCTCATCTTACATCACTCTTCAATCACTCAAAACTTTCATTTTTAATTTGGAGTTCTGTAGTTATAAGTCGTGCTTTAAAATGTGATTTTAAATATAAGCAGGTAGATACACACGTATCTATCTATATATCATACATACATCAGCATACATACGTATGCCTGATCTGCAGATGTGTAAGCCAACGGATAGCAGAGATGCAACCAGGCCTGTGACCTGCACAACGCAGAGGTGAGCAGGGTGGATCTACACTCCTCAGGGCTGTGCCTTCACCCTCCTGGGGAGTTTCCCATCCCAAGAAGCCAAGGGGCTGATGTAACCCTGTGTAGTGGGTTACATCTGCGTGAGGACATGGTGATTCAGTGTCCAGACATCACGGTTCAGAAAGTGGCAAGTGCCTTCCTTGAGAGACATGCTGGCTCTCTGGTTTGGGCCAGAGTGAAGCACAGCACCCCTGCCCAGGGACTGGCCCCAGACAGGCTCCGCACCCTGTGGTGCATGTGGGGACACCCATGTCTCCTCAGGGCTGGCCACCCACATGATCGCTTTGTCCCTAGTGCTTCTGCAGTGCTCAGGGACAGGAGCTAACAGCGTCTGTCTGTGGGCTTAGGAGCCCCACTGCGCCAGGCGCTACTTGGCTGCAAAGAATCATAAAATGGTTAGAGCTGGAAGGGACCTCAAAGCTCATCTAGTTCCAACCCCCTGTCCTGGGCTGGGGCACCTTCCACTAGACCAGGTTGCTCCAAGCCCCATCCAGCCTGGTCTTGAACACCTCCAGGGATGGGGCAGCCACAGCTTCTCTGGGAAACCTGGGCTAGTGCCTCACCACGCTCACAGTCAAGATTTTTTCCTGATATCTCATCTAAATCTCCCCTCTTTCAGTTTAAAACCATTCCCCCTCATCCTATGGCTCCCCTCCCTGATCAAGGCTCTAAGATCTCCCCCGAGCCTTCTCTTCTCCAGGCTGAACCCCCCCAACTCTCCCAGCCTGTCCTCCCAGCAGAGGGGCTCCAGCCCTCCCAGCATCTCCGTGCCCTCCTCTGGCCCCACTCCAACAGCTCCGTGTCCTTCTGCTGTTGCGCCCCACCGAGCTGAAGGCAGCGCTGCAGGGGGGTCTCCCCAGAGCACAGGAGAGGGAGAGAATCCCCTCCCTCACCCTGCTGGCCATATGCAGCCCAGGATAGGGGTGGCTTTCTGGGCTGCCAGTGCACACTGACGGCTTACGTTGAGCTTCTCATCCACCAACACTCCCAAGACCTTCTCCTCAGGGCTGCTCTCCATCCATTCTCTGCCCAGCCTGGAGTTGTGCTTGGAATTGCCCTGACACACGTGCAGGACCTTGCCCTTAGCCTTGTTGAACTTCTTGAGGTTCGCACAGGCCCACCAGAGGAATGTGTCTGCACGGCCCGGGCCAGTCCCGGGCCAGGTC
>NW_009650103.1:4803316-4807998 GCF_000708025.1 Charadrius vociferus | reverse complement strand
CCTGGGAAGAGGGGGGAGGGGAGTGGTGGTGCAGGCCTCAGCGCCGCCTGACTGCTCCGCTACCCCGCAGTGTGGGCGTCTTCAAGAATGGCCGGGTGGAAATCATCGCCAACGACCAGGGGAACCGCATCACGCCGTCCTACGTGGCATTTACGCCTGAGGGGGAGCGCTTGATCGGGGACGCCGCCAAGAACCAGCTTACGTCCAACCCCGAGAACACCGTGTTTGATGCCAAGCGGCTCATCGGCCGCACCTGGAACGACCCTTCTGTGCAGCAGGACATCAAGTACCTACCGTTCAAGGTGCGCCCCGAGGGTGGGAGGGGGGCCTGCATGTCTGGACAGAAGCAGATGCTGAATTGTGGTGCCCTTTTGAGCAACCTGGCTGTTCTGTAGCCCCCCTGAGAGGGTTAGGGTGTAGAGATGTAGCTTTGGTGTATAGGCAACAGTTCCTTGTCTTGCCCAGCATTGAAATCGTGTTTTGTTACGTAAAGACTTTGGGCAAGGGGAAATAATTCTAATAATTGTTGAATAGGACAGTATATGTTCTTCTTTCCAGGTTGTTGAGAAGAAAGCCAAGCCCCATATTCAGGTTGATGTTGGAGGTGGACAGACAAAAACATTTGCTCCTGAAGAAATTTCTGCTATGGTCCTGACAAAGATGAAGGAAACTGCAGAGGCTTACTTGGGGAAGAAAGTAAGTTCATGAGTGCTACCAGGAAGAGTTTAAAGCAGCAGCTTTATAAAACCAAAGATGGGTGGGCTGAATGTGGAGACTACCCTTGTAATCCTAAACTCTGTTCAGTGCTGCTGTCCCCTTAGGCAGCCCAGTGGAATGGGCTCGGCTGATGGTCAGGTTTTATCTCTCTTCAAAAGAACAATGGGCTACTTGTTGCCAGTATTGCCATGGTTATTTACAAGCTAAGTGCTTTTTTACATTTCTATAACAAAATTGTATCTCTTACTCCAAATATTCAGGTTACCCACGCTGTAGTTACTGTGCCAGCCTACTTCAATGATGCTCAGCGTCAGGCTACAAAAGATGCTGGTACTATTGCTGGGTTGAATGTGATGAGAATCATCAATGAGCCGTAAGTAGCCTATCATGTCCTGCCTGCGGGGGAGGTGGGGGTGACAGTCCCAGTCACGGTTTTCTGAACAGGCTGTTCCCTGTACAGAACAGCTGCTGCCATTGCTTATGGATTGGACAAGAGAGAGGGTGAGAAGAACATCCTTGTGTTTGACTTGGGTGGTGGAACTTTTGATGTCTCCCTCCTCACAATTGACAATGGAGTCTTCGAAGTTGTGGCTACTAATGGTGACACTCACCTGGGTGGAGAAGACTTTGACCAACGTGTTATGGAACACTTCATCAAACTCTACAAGAAGAAAACTGGAAAAGATGTCAGGAAGGATAACAGAGCTGTGCAGAAGTTAAGACGGGAAGTGGAGAAGGCGAAGCGAGCCTTGTCATCTCAGCACCAGGCTAGAATTGAAATAGAATCCTTCTTTGAAGGAGAGGATTTCTCAGAGACGCTTACTCGAGCCAAGTTTGAGGAGCTGAACATGGTAAGTTTAGAGAGGTAAAGTCACACTACCTCAGCTCTAATTGGAGACTTGTCAACGTGCAGTAGTTCATGCTGTGACATTGCACTTTGGGGTATAAATAACTTGGTGCTTGCACTGAAAAGCAGGCAGCTGCTCCTGCCAGGATGGCTGGAGCTGTGTGCACATTAATGACAGCTGAAGTCTCATCAAGGCTGGTCATAAGTGAATTTATGTTCTTCGTCTATATGGTTGTCCTTTGTACCCTGAGGCCGTGTAATTTGGATGCTAGGCACGTGGGAATACAGTCTTACAGTCCTGGGTTGTTTTTTTTGTCTTCCTAGGACCTCTTCCGTTCCACTATGAAGCCTGTTCAGAAAGTTCTGGAAGATTCTGACCTAAAGAAGTCTGACATTGATGAGATTGTTCTTGTTGGTGGCTCTACTCGCATCCCCAAAATACAGCAACTAGTGAAAGAGTTCTTCAATGGGAAAGAGCCTTCTCGTGGTATTAACCCAGATGAGGCTGTAGCCTACGGTGCAGCTGTCCAGGCTGGAGTTCTCTCTGGGGACCAAGACACAGGTAAGGACACCTTCACTGCCACTGCAAGCGAGTGTCCACTCTCAGGAGTGGATAGTGGCTATTGACAAACATAGTAGAAGTTCTTTTGCAATCCTTAAGAAGCTTGGTGCCTCTTTAGGCTTCTGGACCCTGTTTGCAGTGATGGGCTGTTGTGTTTTTCAGGTTGAAGTCATGTCAGTGTTGGCCTTGATCTGTTACAGGTGACTTGGTGTTGCTTGATGTCTGTCCTCTGACACTTGGCATTGAGACCGTCGGAGGTGTAATGACTAAGCTGATCCCAAGAAACACTGTTGTTCCCACAAAGAAGTCTCAGATCTTCTCCACGGCTTCTGACAATCAGCCAACTGTGACAATCAAGGTCTATGAAGGTAAGTGTCACCTGTGGTGGCCCACGTGACAGCTGGAATCTGTCTATAGGACTTTCATACTTGCTACTATCTTGTCACAAAGGCTGTAGATAATTCCAGATGCTTATGAATATCTCCTTATGGAAAGGAGCTCAGTGACAGTGCTAGGCTCTCTGAAGCTGCTCTGATCAGGATTCCTGACCTGCATCAAAAGCTATTCCTTTAATTTTTTTTTTTTTCAAATCTGTCTTTTTCCATGGTTGCAATTGTGAAGAGCTCTTCAGAGCATGAGGTTGAGACTGTAGATAACAGATGTCAGGTTGAAATTAAAACCTTGGCTCTAAAATGTGTAGCTAGTGGTTTCACAAAGTACAAGCCACAGCTAGTGAAAGAAAGAAACCATATTTAATTGTCTTTCAGGTGAGCGTCCCCTCACCAAGGATAATCATCTTCTGGGAACTTTTGATCTCACTGGAATCCCTCCTGCCCCTCGTGGTGTCCCCCAGATTGAAGTTACCTTTGAAATAGATGTGAATGGAATCCTCCGTGTCACAGCTGAAGACAAGGGCACTGGGAACAAAAACAAGATCACAATTACAAATGATCAGAATCGGCTGACACCAGAAGAGATCGAGAGGATGGTTAATGATGCGGAGAAGTTCGCAGAGGAAGACAAGAAGCTGAAAGAACGCATCGACTCCCGGAATGAGCTAGAAAGCTATGCCTATTCCCTGAAGAATCAGATTGGGGACAAAGAGAAGCTGGGTGGTAAACTGTCCTCTGAAGACAAAGAAACAATAGAGAAAGCAGTAGAAGAAAAGATTGAGTGGCTCGAAAGCCATCAAGACGCAGACATCGAAGACTTCAAAGCGAAGAAGAAGGAGCTGGAGGAAGTTGTTCAGCCAATTGTTAGCAAGCTCTACGGCAGTGCCGGCCCTCCCCCTGGTGAAGAGGAGGCGGCGGAGAAGGACGAGTTGTAGATATTGGCCATCTCTGAATGTTGTGTGTGTATATATTGGACTCAGGAACACTTGTTTAAAATATTGAACTCTTAATTTGGAATGTAACTCTGAATCTTCACTCATGAGTGGAGCTGGAAACGCTAGCCCAAAGTGGCTGTATACTGCTTTTCGTTAGCAGTTGCTTGATGTCTGGGGAGGGAAGGGTAGCGGGGGGAGTGTAAATGCGCAACGGGGTTAGAAGTATTGGCAACAGAAGCGTTCTATTTAACAACCTGGTCATGTGGATTTGGTGTAGAACTTTTCTACCTGAAGTGACCACAATAAATTTGTTATTTACACTGGACTCTGTTCTAGTTTTGTTCTTGATTACCCTGTTCTAACTAGCCTAAATGCGAGGATTTGGATCAACTCTCCCCCCTGCCTGAGACAGGGTGGGGCTCCTGAGGGAACCCCACTTTGGCCTGTTTGGTGCTGACAGATGACTCTCTGCTCAGTCTGCTCTGAGGGCTGTGAATGGCTCCAGAAGTTGGGGATCTGTCGGGTGCTCCTGCTGATGGTGCTGGGTACTTGGAACCCTCCTGCTGCTGGGATGGGACAGACCCCCCAAGGAAGGGGGCGGTGCAGCGAGTGACTGCTCTCCTTGTGCAGGGCCTGGGAGTGCCTTGCTGGGGAGGCAGGTGAGCAACTGGAGCTGGGGTAGAGCTAGTGGAAGCAAACTTTGATGCAAAGGAGATTTGGCTTAACTAAACTGTACTTCCCTGCAGTATTGGAACTATTTTTAGGAGCTTTAGTGTCTCATACGAGACAACTGATCAGTGTTCTGAAGACTACACCTAATAAATTAGTTCCAATTTCTTTTTAAAAACCATGTCGTCTTATTTGTCCACGATCCTTACCCAATGCATGGGATTAGATGAGAAATGGAGCAGAGTGCAGACGGAGCTTTTGCAGTGCATGCTCTAATACTTTGTTAAAACCACTCAGCACTTTAGTTTCCCTGGTATAGGTAACAATTCTTTCTGCCTCTCATTTTCAAAATAGTGAAAGCTAAAAATTGAATCATCCCCACCAAAAACTTTTTCCCAGAGAACACTGTGGCTTTGGAGATAGAAGGGCTTCTGGAGCCAACAGTATGTGAGCTTCTCGGGTGGAAAGCTGCCCAGAGATGGCACAGACCATTCCAGGTTCTCACATTCCAGCAACCTGCAGGCAAGTGACAGTGGCCAAAGCTGCTCTGCAGTAGGCAG
>NW_009650103.1:4801161-4803222 GCF_000708025.1 Charadrius vociferus | reverse complement strand
GGAATGCTTTACCCTGTCTGCAGGACTGCATAGAGACAGCAGCTGTATCTCAGGGGGTGTGTTAGCACAGTGTCATCTGAGGGCAAGAATTTGTTTATTGGAAAGAATTAACTTAATCCAACAGTACTATAAAAGCTGCATAGAGAAGGTTGGTGCTGTGCAGGACCACAGCTCTGCTACTCGATCAGACTGACAACACAGTCCCTGTGTATTTCCCCCTGCATGTCCATCCCACCAAATACTAGCAGGAGATGCACGACTGTGTCTTCAGCGCACCCCTCCTCCTTTGGGCTCTTCTGGAGGGGCTCAGCTGTGTCACCCGCTGACACAGTCGACTCATTCCCAGCTTCGTCTTCCCAGGTGACAGCTCCCGCGTCTCCACTCTTGCCAGCGTGCCAGGGAATGACACACATGGCGTGGTCCAGCCTCCCAGCGGGCAGAGGGGATTCAAACTGCAGGAGCGTCCACTGCTGCTTCTCTGCAGTGCAAAGATACACATACACATCTTTAAATGTAGCTTCACAGGCTTAAAAAGCATACTGAGACAGTGACATCATTAACTAGACTAGTTTTCAACATTATAGAGCATTTAGTCTTGTACTGGTGTAACTCCACTGCAATGATAACTGCTATGGAGGTGAAGGCCAGGAGCTGAGGGGGTGAGGCATTTTCCAAGAGACCGCCATTCACCATTACACAGCTGAGAAGTCTCCCTACCTATGTGATACTTGTACGTGGTATCTAGTGTCCCATCTGGACCTATTCCACCAAAAATGTACAAGTGGTCTTTAAACACAGCTGATGAGTGGGATGCCCGTCCTCCCGGGATGTCACCAGTGGCCGGTATCTTAACCCACCTCATCTCATCTGTTGGAAAAAAAAATTAATCATCTGTGGTTATGCATTCTAAAACACCCACAAGTTTTGTTGTTTTAAACAAACAGGGTAGTATTTTAAGCACTTAAGAAATGATCTTTTAGAAAAAAGGCCCCGAAAATCAAAACACATCACACAACAGCTATTGCTCTACAGCACCTACATCCGTACTTACTTATATCAATGCAGAACAGATCATTGTAAAAAACATCACCAGCTAAACCTCCATGGATGAAGAGTTTGGTCCCAACTGCAACCACAATGTGTCCATGCCGAGGAGAGGGGGGATCCCCATGAGTATCTGGCTGGGACCAGGTCATGGTGGCTGAAAATGGGAGCACACGTGCATTAGGAAGAAAACTCTGGATGCTCTAAAACCAGCGACCCCAGGGCCCTGCTGAGGCTTCCTAAGGAAGCACCTCCAGGGGGGTCAGAGTTGAGTTAATGCCGTATCATAAAGCGCAGACAAGTCCTCCCATGGAGCTCTGTGTGCTCTTTGGGTCACCAGTAGCAGGAAAGATTAATTCAAACTGGAAAGCAAACCCCTTCTGGTGCACACAGGACTGCAACAACGAACAGGACAGCTCTGGCAGTACACGAGCAGCCCAGGGCGATGCCACCACAGAAAGGAACCAGCTGTTGGGCAAACATGACAGCCCAGAGCTTTACACTGCCATTTTGGCCCAAAGTCCCAGTGACGACATACAGGTAAGTGCATGTCAACGGTAAGAAACATCCACCCATCTGTTTAGACCTGTAGCCAAAGCAGGGGCCCAATACTTCCATGGCTTTGACTGATTCTGAGACACAGATCTCCCATTCAGCAGCAGATGGATTTCGCCATTTGGCATAACAGCCCTTCCGGTTATCAGAGGTACCTGTGTCAAACACGTGAAGCTGCTGGTCCTTGACTGGTTCTGCTCCTTTATCTCCCCCTCCGAACACGTACAGACAGTCTCCTATAGCTGCTGAGGAGGTGTGAAACGTCCTAGGCAGCGGCTGAACACCACTCACTTCAGGACTCTCCCAGGTTCCTATTTCTAAGACATTTGATTAACAAAGTAATCAATGCGGTAACAGAAAACGACCTCCACTCCGCTTCCGAGGTGACAGCGGCCAAGAAGGAGCTGGCAGTGCGGCTGGCCCCTGCCGCACGCCCACCTATCCTGCAGCTCGGCACGGGGG
>NW_009650103.1:4795736-4799994 GCF_000708025.1 Charadrius vociferus | reverse complement strand
GGGCAGGTTCCCGACACCAACTACATCTTCATGGTACGTGCGCGCAGGGCTTGTCCCCATCTCTCGGCGGGTGTTCAAAAAATTAGTTTAAAGTTTAAATCCTGATACACTCGTTGAGTTTCAGACCTTGTCTGTGAGTGTTGTGTTGCTGTTTGGTTGTGGCGTACGGGTTTTACTTTGTTGAGTATTGTTATTTTATTTTGTTGAGAGTTGGGGGTGCTCAGCCTGCAGAAGAGAAGGCTCCGGGGAAACCTTAGAGCCGCTTCTAGTGCCAAAAGGGGCTCCAGGAGAGCTGGGGAGGGACTCTTGATCAGGGAGTAGAGGGACAGGATGAGGGGGAATGGTTTTAAACTGAAATAGGGAGACTTAGATTAGATATCAGGAAGAAATTCTTTACTCTGAGGGTGGTGAGCCCCTGGGGCAGGTTGCCCCAAGAAGCTGTGGCTGCCCCATCCCTGGAGGTGTCCAAGGCCAGGTTGGACGGGGCTTGGAGCAACCTGGGCTGGGGGGAGGGGTCCCTGCCCAGGGCAGGGGGTGGCACTGGGTGATCTTTAAGTTCCCTTCCAACCCAAACTGTTCTATGAGTAAAGTACGAGTTGCGTGGTGTACAGCGGGAGAGAGGAGTGTGATGCCTGCCTGGCTGAGCTGTGCTGTGGTGCAGCAGCACCCGGCCGTAGTGAGGGGTGTCCTGAGGACTCGCCAGATTGTGTGTCAGGGCAGCTCTGGGTGAGTGTGGTGACCAGTTCAAAGCTGAAACTCCTAGTGACCAAAGAACATGTTGTCATAGACCCAAGCATATACCGGCTTCCCTTCAGCATTTCTTTATGTACTGCACTGCACTGCAATTAAGAATGGATGTATCGCTTTGTATTTTTCCATTTGACTGTTTCTCCATTTATGAATATTTTTTTGACTTGCAGGGTGACTTTGTAGATAGAGGTTATTATAGTCTTGAGACTTTCACTTACCTTCTTGCACTAAAAGCTAAGTGGCCTGATCGTATCACACTGTTACGAGGCAATCATGAAAGCAGGCAGATAACACAAGTGTATGGATTTTATGGTAAGTCTTTATCCAAACAATTTCTAAATGGGGGCTAACGTGTAATAAATGAGTACGGCATCTTCCCCTCTTTCCCCCCCATTTCCCCCTTGGGAAACCTTTCTGAATGTAGCACTATCTGGGGCTTTCCTGGGATGGGGTGGGAAGTGGGATCAGTAGAACTTGAATGTTATCATTTGTTAACGTGACCATTGTGTTCCTGAAGTAGAATGTGTTTTTTTAGTCCAGATCTCACTGCTCTTTTCCTCCAGCATCTGGGTTTTCTGTTTGTTTTTTGGTGCCACATTCAATTTCAGAGACAGAATGTGTGTTTGTACAGAGTGTGCTTTGGTATCTTGTAACAAAAGGTTCTACACAAAGTAATGTAATTCCCCTGAAGTTTCAGTATAAGTGAAAATTAGTGTCACAGATAGCGTGTGCTGTGGAAGTTGTTTATTGTCAACAGTGAGCATCTGGGAAAGTGCCTCTGGTTAGAAATAAGCAGCAGAACAACTGTTTGAAAAACTGAGGGAATTGCATTGCTTGGAAACTTCTTTGTTGTTGTGTGAGGCTTTGATAAAACCTGAGGAAATCCTGGAAAGTATCTACCACCTGCCACAAAGAGTATGGTCTGTAACATACTTTCTTTTGGATAAGGTGACAAAAAGAGCGACTACAAATGTTCACAGGTTGTTTAAGAAACACCTGCCTGTCAGGTTTATTGCCACCTTGTGTAGCTTTAAACAAAGCTACTGTAACTCCCTTTTGTGGTAAGAGTATCTTCCACTAGCCCTGGTCAGTTCACGCTTTCTGCCTCAATTCTCCTGTATAATATTTGCTAACTTAACCACTCAGCCGGTCTAGCTAAGGGCCGGTTCCCACACTGAAAAGCGTGGTCTGCTGTGTGGCACGAGCCCCTGCGTTGTCTGCAACGCCGGCGTGTTGCTCGGTAAGTGGAGACCAGCGGGTGTGGGTGGGCCTGCCTGGCAGCAGGACCTGGCTCCTCCCACCGACTGCCCAGCCGTGCCTCTGATAGTGGGTTTGTTATAAGTCTGACTTTCGAGTTCTGCTGTGAGTGTTTGCCTCTGATCTTACTGCCTGAATGCCTTCTAACCATTAAGAAGAAAAACATTCTCTGTTTAACAGATGAGTGCCAAACCAAATACGGAAATGCTAATGCGTGGAGATACTGTACCAAAGTCTTTGACATGCTCACAATAGCAGCTGTAAGTGTAAACACATTATGAAAATACAAGTAGACTGTCTAAATGTGACTGCTAGAATTGGTGATCTTTAAGGGTCACACTGGTAACGTTCTGGGCTGGATTAAAATATTGACTATTTTGCACGTGTCTCTTTTTTTCTCCAGTTAATAGATGAGCAGATTCTCTGCGTGCACGGTGGCCTCTCTCCAGACATCAAGACACTCGATCAAATTCGAACCATTGAACGTAATCAGGAAATTCCTCACAAAGGCGCCTTCTGTGACCTTGTTTGGTCTGATCCAGAAGATGTTGATACGTGGGCAATCAGCCCGCGAGGAGCAGGCTGGCTCTTTGGTGCAAAGGTGACGAATGAGGTAATGATGCTGTTGTACGCAACATAAAGTAACGGCAGGTAGGATCTAATTGAAGTTTAAATAAGGTAAATATCAGTTTGATATTTACCCTAGCGATCGAGGGCACTGCGAGATGATGAACTTCCCGTGTAAGACCACCGCGAGTAAGTCATGGTGGTGGAGAATGTTTGCTCAAGCTAACTTGAAAAAAATGAGCCGTTTGAACTAAAGAGCATAAATACAGCTGCCAGGTGTGATAGTGCTGATCTTGCTTTTAAAAAGTATAATGCGGTGAGAATGACTAGTGTTGCTAGGATTTGCGTACAGTTCTTTTCTGAGGATTTAGGAGAAAAAAATTCCGTACCATTTTTTGTAACAATTCTTGACTTAGTTTTTGTTTAATTCGAAAACAGCAGAATTCTCAGGGCTGACAGACACTGACCTTCCCAGGCTTCTGGACGAGCTGCGTTAACGAGTGCAGCCCTTGTGCTGTGTCTCTGTGGCCTTTCTGCAGTGCCTTCAGGAGGGGTTGAGCCTTGCGGGTGGTGCAGACTCGTGACCTGTATTTCATAGGTGTTTCTCACTGCTCCGGTCTCAAAACCTGAACAGTGTTGTTCAGTGCACCAGCTGAAAAAGCTGCTCCGTATTCTCCGTAGCCCCTTGAGGGTGGGCGTTTGCAGGGCTGTGGCGGCAGTGGGCTGTTGCGCGGGCAGTGGTGTGCGGCTGCTCAGAGAAAACTGACCTTCTGTCTTTCATTTACAGTTTGTTCACATCAACAACTTAAAACTCATCTGCAGAGCGCACCAGCTAGTTCATGAAGGCTATAAATTCATGTTTGATGAGAAATTGGTGACAGTATGGTCTGCTCCAAATTACTGCTACCGCTGTGGAAATATTGCATCAATCATGGTCTTTAAAGATGTAAATACAAGAGAACCAAAGCTATTCCGTGCAGTTCCAGATTCAGAACGTGTAATTCCTCCTAGAACAACCACACCGTATTTCCTCTGAGCCTGTTCCCCGCCTGCTGTCTCCCTCTTTCCTTGTACTGTCCCTTTACAATATACTTTTTATTGAGCACTTTGCTGCTGAAATGCTGCCTCTTGCCTTTTTTATTTTTAAATTATCTAAATTTATTGTGTATTATGGTGTCTGTAGCAAGTTTCTTTTTTTTTTCTGCCCCCCTCCCCTAGATTAATTTCAGAGTATTTGTAATACATCCTTGAAATTTATACTACTGCATGTAGTTCTTACGTATTTCTGGGTTTAGATGAAATATTTTCCTTTTAACAGTGGCGATACCCGGGGAGCAGCTCGGGGTGTTGTTCAGCTTTTTGTTTGGTAGGTTTTATGAAATTTCAGCAGCAAAGTTACTACCTAGTGTGCACGATGGACTCACAGTGTTTGTGTTGTGTACACCTGCGCGGTGCAGAACCGGGTCGGCCTCCTCATAGTCTGTTTTAAGTGGATAAAAATAAAGTGGTCGGAAGGGCTGTTCCCCCCACCCCCGTTTTGTTTTGTTAAAAAATACAAGAATCTGCTACAGCGACTGAATTTGTACATTAAAATGATTGTTCTGATTTTTTTCAGATACCTTGTATTTTTAATAAAGTCCTACCTTGCGGCAGCCCCGCCTCCAGGGGCGCTGAGGCGGCGGGG
>NW_009650103.1:4791512-4795417 GCF_000708025.1 Charadrius vociferus | reverse complement strand
TCTCCTCCGCAGCGGGCTGGTGCGCGGCCCCAGAGGCGGCGGTGTCGCTGCAGACACGTAACCCGCCACCTCTGGTCGTTGCGCAGAGGCGCCGGCGGTACCGGGGCCGCTGTAGGAGCCGTTTGAGTCCTTGACTTGTGCGCCGCACAGGGGACGCGCTGCGAGCTTTCCACACCGCCATGCGCAGCTCCCCGGCCAACGCCAGGAGCCAGGCCATGAAGGTACCGGGGCGCGGGCCGGGCGGGGGGCTCCGCAGAGGGTCGCTGGGGAGCTGCGGAGTGACGCGGCGCTGCCCCGAGGTCCCAGTGGCACCCCAGCGCTGATAGCGGGCGGTACGGCAGTACAGCGGCTGTGCTGCAGAGGCGATGCCCTTGTGTTCACCCCTTCCTCCTCCTCGCTCCTGAAACCTGCAGTGAAAATCGCTCACCGAGTTGGCTACAGAACTAAGCCAGCATTTAGTGTCACCACCGGCCCTCTGAGCACTTGGTCGAACACCAGTCTTGGGATCGTTTCCAACTTTGCTGGTTCTCATGTTATTCTCCTTTCCTTGCCTTTGCAGGAGCAGGCCCAGGGAACTGTGCTTAAAGTCCTCACGTCTTTTAAAAGCAGTGAAATAGAACAAGCAGTGAATTCGTTAGACAGAAATGGCGTTGACTTGTTAATGAAGTACATTTATAAAGGATTTGAAAAGCCAACAGAAAATAGCAGTGCAATATTACTTCAGTGGCATGAAAAGGTACGTGTTTGGTGCTCTCTTGGCTGAGCCACGCTCCTTTGTCAGTGCTTTCACCAGAGTCCCCGCAAGAGCAGCCCATGGTGGCTGGGACTCATCCCCGAGGAGCACAGTAACTGGTATTTCCTTCTGTCTTTGGTCTCTGAGCTTGGACTCGTTAAGCCTTTGCCTGTATTTCAAACCTTACCCTCAGCCAGGGGGAGAGATGAGACTCGTGGCAGGGCAGCGTCTACTGGAGGAAGCATTGCGCTTTCTGCGCCTAATGAGTGCAGCGGCCCCACCGCAGAGAAGGAGCTGGGAGTGGAGTTGTGCTTGGTTGACCGGTGTAGCTGGCAGCATTCCTTTGGGGCCAAGTGTTCGGCCGTGGGGGTGCTCAGGCTGGCTCAGGCCTCACGTACAGAACCACAGAATGGTGGGGGTGGGAAGGGACCTTCGGAGATCATCTAGCTTGGCAGTTTTCACCAGCAGAGTGCTGCTATCAGCCTGTCACAGGATTTAGCAAACCTGTTTGGTTTTCCACTGAGATGTGGAGCGGTTCTTGTGCGTTTCTGTGAAGTGCCTGTGGTGAGCCGGGGAGGGAAGGATGTGTTCATCAGCCGACGGCTGAATGTTCCCTCTCTCGGAGGGATGAGGCACGTGGAGCAGCTGCTCTGTGCCACGGCCCCAGGCAGGAATCTCAGTGAAATCTTCCCCAGCTGTGGGGTTTTAGCTGCAGCGCTGGCTGTCAGTGCTCCTCCTAGGAAAAATGATCCCCAGGAATGCTGCAGCTCCCTGTACCACCGGCACAGCAGCAGTGCAGCCGGCCGCTAGTGCTGGTGCCCTTTTCACAAAGTACAGGTTTTTTCCTGTGGCATGCAAAGACAGAACTCGTGCAGGGTGACTCCAGGTATTAGCAGCTGTTGCCGGCTGGTCAGAACCTTCACAGGAGAGGAGGAGGGAATTTCTCAGGACAGCGAAGAATATGTTTCTGCTTGATGTTTTTTTCTTTTTTTTTCCTGTTGTTGTTCCCACTGGAGACTGTTTTCAGGTAACCATGGGTGGGTGCTCCCAGTGTGTAACGTTACACAACCCCACCCTGACTGGAAAGATGACAGTGCTCAGAGCATGTAGGCACACGTAGAGCATCTCGTCCTCTTTGTTTCGAAAGAACAAGGCAGGTCTGAAGTAGGCTGGGCAGGGTTTAAAACCTTGCTTGTGTTGTGCTTTTTGGCACTACCGGTAAGACGTGGTTTGCTCAGAGAGGAGTCAGCTGCTCACTAGTAGTACCAGTCTGTCCTCTGGAAAAGGGCTGTTGTCCCCGTGTATATCAGGTGTGGTAACTCAGGAACGTGCGCTGCGTGCAGGTTCTGCTCCAAGCACACGCTTTGCATTCATCTGTCTCCTGAAGACTGCGAGGTGTCTCACTGTTACCATTGTTCTCGTGTCACACATTGCAATACCCACTGGGCTGTATCTGAATTACGTCTGCAAAGTAAACATGCCTCGTTTTAAGCAGTCAGCTTTAATATTTATTTTTTTCATAATCACATCCATCGTGTTCTGGACTTTAGGAGGATACGTTATTTATGTTGAGGGATGCAAATGAAACTGAAACCAGCCCTTCCCCCTTTCCCATTCAGGGATATGGGAGGTGAGACATTCTGCATCATCAGTGACATGCGACATCGGTATCCTTCTCTAGATCCAAAAGATGGTTAGATTTTGGAGAATGCAATTTTCCCTTCAGATTTAGTGGTATATGGGTTACTAAATTATTGTATTTGGTTTTGTCTGCCATTCAGTCCCTTTGTTCTGATGTCATGGAGTATATTCATAGAATAGTACTATGTATGTACTGCAGTAATTTAAGGCAAAGATCACTCTCACCTATATTTACAGAGGGGGAGTGAGGCACAAACTTCCCAAGATCGGAACAAGCAAGGATCCCAGTTCAGGTCCGAGCTCCCCCCATTAGCCTTTTAACTGTCAGCCCCAGTCACTCGGAGCACACCTCGCCACGAGGAGCCAGTGCGCCAGTGTAGCCCTTGTCACCGCAGGAAGGCAAAGGCGTCGGCAGGGTAGAAGGCACCTGCAGAGACATGAAGAGGTGGAGCAACCCCAGACCTGTGTTTCCTGTTCTGGTGGCAGCAGCCAGCGTGGAGAGCTGCGTTGTGGTGTGGGGCTGTGAGTGCTTTGTACCTGGAGAACCACGGCTGCCCGGCCCGGCGGGCTGGGGGCAGTGCAGCTTCATCACGGAGACATGGCACTGCACGATACAGTTTAGCACCTAAATGAAACGACTTAAAATGTCTTTAATGTCTGCCGTGTGCTAGAGAAGGCAAATAGATTTTCCCCAATTAACTGTTTTAAAAATTTAGAGAAAAGAAGGGGTAGAATGAGGTGGAACAGCCCAAGCTGCCTACGTGTGAAAAGTAAGTTTTTGGAGAAGAGCCATGTACTCCTCTGTTATTAAACACTTAATTGCTTGTTCTTTTAGGATGCCTTTTGCCCATGATGCAGTGACTCTGTGTAACGCCTCTCTCCTTTTCCCGTCCCCACAGGCATTAGCAGTAGGTGGACTAGGTTCCATAGTAAGAGTTCTTACAGCAAGAAAGACTGTTTAAAAGACTATTAACTTGAACCAAGACGACGATCAGTTTTGGACTCAGAAGAAGGAATTAGCTGACATGACACTGGTCCATCTTCATTAGAGATTGCAATCTACTGAAATACTATGGAAACCTCCTCTTGGAATGCTTTTAACCTTAAAGGTGGGGGAAGAGTAAAGGTATTCCTGCATATTCCGACTATCAAATCCAGGAGCCAAGACATTCTCCTGATCCCTTCTTTAAAAGGCAGAGAGAAGGCACACTCCTGCCTCCTGTTACTGTAAGAGAACAGGTGTCTTCAGATGCTGCTTTATCGAAGTGTGTGAAAAAAGATCCTGTGTGTACTGCTTATTTAATAGGTAGCAACGTCCTTGGCAGATGAAAGATCCCGACAGCGTACGGGCAGGAGAAGTGGCTATTAGAACGACGGTTTTGTACATACAGTCGAAGGACTAACTGGACCATGGGGCTGGTTTCATTGTAAAGTGCCTGCTGCATCAATAAAGTTCTTGGATCATGAGAGTTAAGTAATTTTATTTTTTACTAAATAATAAGCCTGACACTTACTCAAAAGCAGGCCAGCA
>NW_009650103.1:4771738-4791494 GCF_000708025.1 Charadrius vociferus | reverse complement strand
AACTGTTTGTTTACAGAATTTGTCCCCAAATCCAGCTACGCCGGCTCTAGGGAGTGAGGCCAAGCTCAGCTGTCCCAATCAAGGCTTCTAAGTTACAGTGAACAGAATAGATAATCACCCATGGTTTGATTTTTATATTCTTGCCCATCCTGGAAAGTCAAGAAAATACTTCAGAGTTAATTTATTTACGTATTAGTTCTGCAGGACTTAAGTATAGCAAAAGGAGCTGCTTCCTTTGAGGCGGTATGCACGATGCGTTACCCTTGATTTGGCCAGACAGAGCACACGCCTATTCAAACCATCGCTGTCTCCACCATCAGTTCCAGCACCCGCAAAGAGCGCACTGGGGATGGACGGTGCCCCGGGGCTCGGCGGGCAGTGTGTGCTGTGGGGCTGCCAGGAAGGAGCCTTCCTTTGGCACAAACAGGCACACTCCAAGTGAAGCAGCTGCTCAGGGAGCTCCTGCTCCACTCAGTCTTTGTTTTTATCGGCTGCTAAAAGTGCAGCAGCAGCTGTCCCTGTGAGAGAGGATTTTAGGAGGCAGAAGCGCTCTGCCTCATTTCTGGTTTAACTCCCTATGAGAAATAGGAGCCTTAATTACATGTCTGACACACCCATTCTTACCATGGGCAGAAGGTGGGGTTTGTTTCATGTTTTAATATCTCTCAGTTTTAAATAGTTATAGCATCCCAGTGGAGGTAACGAGAACTATAAAGAGAAAGAAATCAAGATTAGGGTTTTGATCCAAAATGTATTGCACCACAAATTTCATAGTGTTTCATAATACAATCCATATTTACAGCACAGAAGGAAAGAAACCAATGGCCATAGAAAGGATTATGTATACCACTGTTTTTATACAAGGGAAAGTGCATTAGCTTTTTAATATACGTATACACACCATTCTTGCTCTGATATCTAAAGAAAATTCAACATTTAAGAACTAGAGTTATGGTAAGTTGATCCTGTATGAGCTTTGGGATGTTAAATTGAAGCTGTGTTAATGAATATATAATCTAAGACTTTATGTTGTCACTCTCTATTCTATGCTGCCTGTACTGCTTTTGCTGTTCAGCAGTAACCTTTCAAGCCTGGATCAACATAAACCAATTAGTCATTCAGCAGGCATCAGCGCGAGCAGAGGGAATCCTGTCCCCTGGTCTCAGGTCCCACAGACAGGCCGGGAAGAGGGACAGTCTAAAGAAAAAGACCGTAGAGAATAAAATCTTCCCAGAACCAACAGGGTCATCCTGCCCCTGCTTTGTTTCAGTACTGGAGCAATTGATACAAACCCACTTTTTGATTGTCTATTTTCATATCAGAGCACGGTTGTACTCTTCCCATAAACTTCCCTATGCAATTGTTAAGTGCCATGGATCAGGTTACTAAGGGCTGTGTTTGGACAAGCTTTAGTGTACTAAAAAAATCCTGTTGGTTTTCTTCACTTTAAATAAATATAACCTAGCTCTAAACTGAGGAGTGTCACTTGTGCCAAGGTAATGGCTACTGCGAGTACCGTGTCTGGGACATGGCTGATTAACAAAAACTGGGGAGGCCACCTGGGGTCTCGATGAGCAGCACATTTTCCGCTCTGGTAACTGACCTCGTGTGGAAGGACACTTCCATCTTCACCACAGCACGAGGGTCCACGGGAGCAGGGCGCAGCTCACGTGCTGTAACTAACTCTACACCTCGACTGCCACCGCCAAGGTCATTCAGACCCCTGTTAGCAAAGCAGAGTTAAAAACCTGAACAGTGACCGTACCCCTACTAGAGGACAGGTTGAATTTTCTTGACTATATTTAATAAAAGTATTGTTAGTAACACAAACCTCATTGTAAGTGAATTACCAGAACTGCAGCCTGCTCATCGAATTCCAGACGCATGTAGTTTTTTGAAAATATGTCCCATTTTTAAAGTCAGACTTGCTGCTGCTTCCCCTTTTCATCTAGATTCTACAGTGGTGTTAATAACTATGGGCAAAATTGTGCTTCCGCTCTGTGAGGCAAGGGCCGCCTTGGTCCCCTTTTCCTAAGGGGGAAGGAAAGCAAGCTGCTAAAACCCAGATTTATTCACTACGAGTTGAATTTTGCCCTCAAAACCAAAAATCTCATGAGCAGCGTTTCTTTCACCATGTAGCTAGGGGACAGTTAACAGCCCACTACATGTTCATAACAGTTTTTAAGCATCAGTATTTGAAGTACAGAAAACCACAGCCCAAGAGGCAGATACTGGTTACGAAGATTTGTTGCTAGCAGACTTGGAAGGAAAAAAAAAATAAAAATCAAAGTGTTTAGTACCAATATTTTTTATCTTTGTCACTAGATTATTATTATTGTTTTTTTTTTTTTTTAAATAAAAGGTATTCTCTGTGTGCATTTACAATACCTGGAATTCAGCTTTAAAAATTTAAAATGGTTTACTACCCCTTCTTCCCAATGCTAACAACGTATGGTACAGGCTAATAGATTAGTTTTAAAGGCGACTGAGTATTAGGTACTATAATTAAGACCATTTTAAATATTATTTTTCTTTAAGAAAAGTAAAATCAGACAACTCTAAAGTTGTGCCCTCAAATTAAATAATCATCATCAACATGCAGCCTTCAGGACTGCAGGCCAGGATATACGCACCTTAAATTACACAGTGATATGAAAAAATGCAAACCATTAGTTCTATCAGTATAACAAGGCAAGGCAGATTTCTTTTTTTGGTTAAAGCTCCTGCTCCTGTTCTTTGAAAGGCTTTTCAAACTGTCCAAAACTCAATACAGTACTGCCAACATTTTTTTTTTTTTTTCATTGCTTGCTTTCCACAGCGAGACAAGGAAGCTTTACTGTGCCTAGAGTTACTCGGCTCTAGCCCTCCAAAACAGAAGCTGGAATCACCATCAGTAACAGACGCACGCGTTAGAAGCTTGAACTGCCAGCACCGCTATTAGTGAGGTTAACATTACCCTTTGGTGCCAAGAAAACAAGACCGATGAGCACAAGGAGCAGACTTCCATTGAGGGACCGTCGAGACAACAGTCCCCAAATCCAACCCAGAAGAGGTGTTTCAGCTTGTAGTGACAATTTCTCCTTGCACAGTATTAGTTTTGTAAACAGTGTCAAAAGTTCTTGTACAAAATACTGCAATGACAGTGATTAAGACACACCTGAATTAGTGTGTTCAGCGTTCTTTTCACAGAAAAAAGTGGCGAGATGCTGACTGCTCGTTTTCAGGTTCCCTTAAGGCCACAGTGTCCTTGGGCTCGAGATAGACGGCCGGATGCTGCCTTTAGGAGATGGCTTTGACCCAAACCATGACATCTAGGAGAGGAAAGCACAATACATGTTATGCTAGGTTCACGCTTTTAAGAGGCTGAAGATTTGAAAAAAGAAAGAATACGGTACACAGGCACCTCCCCATCATTTGATGGAAAGAACCGTTTATAAAACAGAACACTGCAGACTTCAGACCGCAGTGAAGATAGTTTCACCCAATCAGATCTGGAAGAGACAGCATCCATTTGCCACAAGTGAAGATGACTGAAGATTACACTTACATATATTCCTTTAAAGTAATTACAAATTGCAAATCTACAGTCATTTAAACATGGTACCTTTAGTCAATCTACTATTAAACTGTTCCCTGAACAAGATGGCAAGGGCACCTCCCTCAGCTGCAATCATACATAGACTGAACACGTCCAGCTCACTGAGTGGGCAGAGATGAACGCAGGACATCGAAGGGACTGAGGCAGCGCTCGTTAATGATCACTCACTAACAAACACATAGCCAGGGACACACGGTCTCATTTTACACAATGGAAAGGAAGAACAGATCTACATGTCTAAGCCCAATGTCAAAGCGACAAACCAAGAATTTGGCTTCCTGCTTTTAAACATTTGACTGTACATTTGAACCAAGAATTTGGCTTCCTGCTTTTAAAGATTTGACTGTACTCCAGCAAGGAGCTTCCAGCCTCCCTCCATGGACTCAGTCCGCTGGGAAAAACTGTGCTGTTACTCCTTCTCTGAAGCACTGAAAATTGCGATTTCCCTCACTGAAATGGACAATTTCCGACATGTATGTGATTAGCTAACATTTTAATAATCAATTACAGTTATTACTGTAGCTAACATTTGGAAAAGATACTTTTCATGATCTCCCAGCACCTAAGAACTCTCATTCCATCTGCTGGGAGTCCTGTTGGAGACTACAAAGGGAACACAGCCCTTACCTTGTACTCCAAAGTTTCTTTAAGCATGTTTTCTTCCTCTTGTGAAAAATTCAGTAACACAGATACAGCTTTAATTAGATGGAATGCCTGAAAGAAACCACAGCATTGTGTTGCTTATGATGCTCTCAGGCTCTACATTCTGGACTATGGTGCAGCAGTTTTTCTGTAGGTTTGGTCACAGACTTTTTAGTCACAACTGCGAAGAGCGGACCAGCAGCCTTCTGTTATCCCCAGCTCCAAGAGACTAGGATGGCCTGTATCTTATTTCTTCTGTTTGTGTTTCCTGGCTTTCTGCTCTTTAACATTGGTTTGCATATTTTGGGGAAAGAAGACAAACGGGGAGCCTAGTTAGTTAGAACAGAGAAGCAGCTTGGCTCCTGTGGCATCCTAGTTTTTGTAAGCTTTGAAAAGTTGATCAAACCAGCATGTAGGTAGGAAAGAATCATGGCATTTCAAATGCACACTTATGTGTATTAACTCCATAGTAATGTTCTAACTGGGGCACACACTGCAGTGTCACTAAAGCAGTCAAGCACTCAGGACACCATAGAGTTCCACAATTATTTCTTGATCTTGCCCACCGACTTGCAATTAAGTCAAGCGTATGACTTTTTTTACCTTCAACTTTTTTTGACACAATGTGGAGAACATGAAGGAGCTCCAAATGCACAAGGAATCGCTTCTTACAGATCAAGAGCAGGTGGTTTATGTCTTTTTCTTGTGGCTTTTTTTTTTTTTCTTTCTTAAACATACAACCACTTGACTCTAATTACATACTCCATATGCTTTTTAGAGGAATGCAGAGGGAATGTCTCGTTGCTTCAGATCTTTAACTTCCAGACATAATCACCACTTAAAAATTCACATTTCCCTTTCATTTAGTTCATAATAATCTGTACTCCCAAACATATCACTATTAGCTATTTTGCTTCATTCTGATGAATCAGTCAACAACTTTTTAAGTGTAAAAGTATGGAAATCTCCTAGAAGTGTCCTTAGCAGGTACAAGGTGGCAGTTTCTAGAGACTTAGACAGTTTCTAGACAGACTTAGAAAGAGAAGGTAAGTGTACATCTTTACCTCAGATTCCCGGCAGGACATGAATTTTAGTACAACATGTTTAAGGTACTCAAAGTTTATCTCCCTTGAGTCATTTAAATCAGAGTTGTTTGTGACAGTCACAGAAGCATTAGGCACTTCAGAATTTGCTTTTTCACGTACTTCAGGTATCTCACTGTCAGGCCTTATTTTCTGAAAACCGAAAGAGAGAAGTACATTGTAGACTCTGTCAGCTTGACACTGGGAGAGGATCCGAGTCTGAGAGAAGGCTTGTATCTACAAGGTGGGTACAACCTGGGAATCAACAGGACAAATTTCTCATTCTTCGTGGATCACAGTGGAGAAGTGTCTTCACCTCTCCCTAGGCTCTAGCACAGAAGCTGGTTGCCGTTAGTGTTACATGTACATTACCCAAACCAGCATGGAGCTGCCTCCACGGTAGAAGCTATCACCTGATAATTTTCTTTTATCACTAACCTGCTCTGTGTCGTTCAAATGTGGGCTTTCTCCAAAGCAGTTTTCAAGCTCAGAACAAAAATAATGATTTTAAAACCTCCGTCATTTTTTTTTTAAATAGAAGAACTTTTTCTTGGAGAGGAAAACTATTTTTAGAGGAATCAAAGGGGAGCTTTCCCTGGTGCAGATATCACTCCCATGGTAAAACTTAGCTGAATGGCAGCTAAGTACCAGTCAAACCTTAGCTGTTCAATCTACAAAAATGTATTAAATGCCCAAGATTACCAAACACAGGTCTTCTGTAGCTAAAATTCTCCCTTGCAAGAACCAAGTGGTGACGGCTACCTGACACACCATCCTTTCCATAAATGATCCAGAATAACGTACTTCCTTAATTTAAGGGTTCACTGATCTGCCTGCAAACACGAGGAAACTGCAGACATCTCTAGCAAAAAACATTACGCTCTAGCCAGTAGTCACGTTTTTGGAATTAGTAGTGCATGTAACTGTCAGTAAGTGCCAGCTGAAGAGAATGAAAAAACATAACCCTTACCAGCTCTTTCTGGAGGGTTTTCTTGAGTTCTGTCATTCTTTGCTGTAGCTGCTTTATCATCTGTAAGCAGAGTAAAGGATAGCGTTAATACAGCATTCATTGTCAGGGCACATTTTAACCCACAGATCTCTGGAAAAACCCAGGACAAACGAGTGTAATGAATGAAACAATCATGAAACAACATTGACAGCTCTGAAGAAGCAACCTAAACGTCTTGCCTTTCTAGCTGCACGGATTAGCAGGCATGTGACAGGATACTTGGGCTTTCATGTGACAGCACAGGGGAAATGAACTGAATTCGCACAAAGGGGCTCTGCAGGAAAGCTGTAAACAGTATCATTTGGTGCATCTTTCCTCCAAAATAGATAAGGATTCCTACAATTCTGGCTGCAGTTTTTATCCACTGTCACTAGATCCTTGTACAATCCAGAGGAAAAAAAAAAATTACTCACAGAATACCGGATTCAAACTGGATCTGCTGTTTTGGTAAGCCTGTCCTTCTAAGGCTGCAGCATGGGCAGCACCAATTATTAGACTTCCTAATTAAAAGTGGAAAGGCTAACAGCTGTTTCTGCCGTTTCAGTTCACCTTGTTTTTCTCAGCAATTTGCTGTTCCAGCTCTCTGTTATCCTTCTGAAGTTTAATGACATCTGCAGCTGCTACCTCTCCATTCTGTTCCGCCACACGGTTTTCTGGAGAATGGAAGTGCTTGTTGCTCAAGACTCCTGTTGACTCCTCTAGTTCTGAAACCTATAAAAATGAAAAGAGTGAATGGCAGAGGTATCATGACGTTTGCAGCCCAGGAATGCTCCCCAGGGAGAAAGCTAGACTTCTTTTCGGTGGTTGTTTTTGGAGGGTGGTGGTGGTTATGAGTTTTTTAAACCAGAAAGCATTAATGGCAGTCTAGTTGGTACACCTCTCACTGGCCTGCTTATTGCTTTTGGGTCTCTGTCTCATTGGTTTCATAATGGTTTTCTCACGACATTTTATGAGTCAAATAAAATAAGGGGTTGTCTTTCACAAACAAGTCACAGATCAGACAGGAAACAGCTTTCTTGAGAAAGAGCGGGAACAACAAGTAACGGTGGTCTGCACTGCTGGTGTTTGAGGTCATGAGCAAGTTGTCGGAGCATGTATCACCAGGCATGACAGGACTGGGGTCCCTTGTACACCTGCTTATTTTCCTGAGAAGTCTGAACAGATCAGATTTGCAACTGCACTCACATTTTTCTCGTGCTCTCTGGCCAACAGGCACTCCTGTATCTGCAACTTCAGTTCATCAATTTCCTTTCTTGCCATTTCTTCTTTCTCCACTGCTCGGCTATTACTTGCCTCTATGTCAGACTGCAACTGATGCATTTGCAGCAAGACAGCTTCATGATCTGAGAAAGGAAAGACCTGATTAGTATCAGCCTACTCAATCAAATGGGGAGTTTTAATTATTTTTCTTAAACAAAGCAAGTTACAGTGACAGTAAATCCTGACCTTTTTGCCTTGCTCTGTTGTAAAGACAGAAAGACGACAGAATTTAAGCCACCCAAGCTCACAAGCGTGTTTTTGCAAAGGAACAACCTAACTATCTGAAAGTCAGAGTGATTTTAATACTTAACAACATAATTATCAATTATACTTGCTCTAAAAAACCCCCATCAGAAGTCTGTGTGACTTGTGCCGTGACTGCACGGGAACGTGGGGCTGAGCTGTGAGCAGGAATGCTCCCTGGCGCAAGGGCCTACTGACATGGCTAGCCAGTGGCACGGTGCAACAAGACGCTTCGGTTCTGTTCCCCTTCTAAATAATGGCAACACACAAGAGAAACACGGTGAGGTCAGGAATTGAATGAAGATGACCGCACTTCATTTTTTTAGTATAACTGTGGAATATCAGTTTAAGAATGTAAATAATCTTTCAAGCAAATGCAGTTTTTAAACTGTTGCAATGAAGGAACAGTTTTTGATCTGGATCACTTATTTCATGTTCTACGCAAAACAATGATTTGCAAAAAGTACAGCAAGGTTTGTTATTTTCTGGTGTATAAACATAAGACTTTGATTTAAAAAAGTGATTTTGTTTTTAAGGATGCAGTAGAGAGACTGTCCACTCATTACTGAAGGATTCAAGATTTTGAAAATTCTAATAGATCAATCACGGAAGAGAAATCTAGAATTACCACAATCTCCAAGGCAAGCCCAGAACTAGAGACTGTACTTAGATAAAGCTGTCTGGGATACAGTAGACTCGTTTGGTCTAACCTTGACTCAGTTGGTTTAGTTCTTCCTTCTGTTTTAGAAGCATATCACACTTTTCGTCAATGAGCTGGTCTTTTTCCTTTATTACGGAAGCCAGATGTGAAACCTTCAAAGCAGGCAAACAAACAGAAGTCATTTAAGATTTAAACTAGAAGAGGGCACTGAAAGATTTCAACATACCTCAAGGTTCAGAATTATTTTTTTTTTTTGTGGGAATGACTGGAGAAGAATTCTTGTATCAGTGACAAAGGCAGTGGCTGGTATCTACAACTGGCAGGGGCTGCCTGAGCTCTGTGCTAGGCAATACAACACCTTGAAAAAGTGATTTGTGCAGCATTAGTGTTACAGATAATACAATGTGGATGTCTGTGATCTGTCCAGAGACTCACATTACTGACCTCATTAAAAAGCACTGCAGTCAATGTGTTCTAAGAGCTAAAACACTCTGTTTTTGATAAACTCCTCGCCACAATTACAGATTGCCTCATAACCAGCAGGTGGCAGCTGTAAGACAGCCGCAGAGCAACACCAGAGATCGCCTTATACCGCTTTTACATACAGCTGGACTAAGCAAGCACAGGACCCACAGCAGTCCCAGAAGAATGAAGAAACCAAAAGATGGTACTACATTCAGCCAGACTTGCTCAGCTGGCAGTTCCCAGCTTTAGCAAACACAAGCTCACTTTATCCACCATGACCATTTTTAATAATATAAATTCTAGGTGGTCTCTTCTTTTTGGTTACTGGATACAACCTCCTCCCTATGAGGAAATTTACAGTTTTGGAACTGCTGTGCTTCAGAGGGACAATGTGATAGAAGTGCTGAAATGAACAAGAACAGAATGAATAGGTTTCTTTAAAATAAACTGCCAACCAGTCGGTGCCTCAGGATGGCTGGGACTATGCTCCATCTTAGAGGTGTAAAGGGCTCTGAAATATCAGTCACCTTCATTCCGAGCAAATGTATTCACTTGCTACTACCTGGTCTTCCCCTCAGTTGTTCATATTCAGCTGCCGCAACTTGCCATAATTCTTGAGAGTTACAAACTTATGAATATACATACAAACTTACAAATATCCTTAACTTTGCAGTCAGCAGCAGTTTACATTCTTCCACTGGAATAACTCACGTATGTTGATTACATTCTTGTGCAGGCATTTACACAGACACTCTTAAGTTTGAAGTTTACTGAGGCAACCACTGCTGTCTTCCATGCTGAGGATATGATTCTGATTAATGTTCCTGACTGTTAATGGTAATCAAGTCCAAATCTAGTCTAGTCTGCGTGCAAGGTGGGGAGACCCAAATATATTTTAGACTGTAGCTATTAACCAACCTGCTGCTGCAATTCCTCTCTTTGTTTTCGTGTTTCTTCCAATGCTTTAGCAATTTCAACGCTGACAGTCTCTCTGCTGCTCAATTCATTCTGCAAACCAAAAGCAATTTAGAGGTTACCTGAGACAACTAAAATCAAGTCAGTCTCATCTTTAAACCCAAATCCATTAGCAACTAGAATTTATAGGTGTTTTACCACATCATGATTTACCCTTCCAAATGACAGTGACTGTTTTATTTTACTGCACTGCTGCTATCTGCACATGTAACAGCAACACAGAACTGATGTAAGAGACCAAACATATCCAATGCTTAAAACATTCTTCAGCTTGAAGTCCCTATTACAAAGAAGTAGCTCCTTCCTACAACTTTAATTGCAGTTGTGCATCTGAGAGTAGCTACAGGAAAAAAAACCTTGCAACAATCTAAAATTACAGTCAACAGACAGTATAAACTATAAATACCTGACCAACTTAAGTTTTTAACTTTTGTTTTGAATGCTATGAATGGAATTTGATTCTGAACTATTCCATATTCATTACTGCTAACAGGATTTAAAAACCCTTCATGCCTGACAATACGGGAATGTATTATTTCTGCCTGATTTAGGCAGACCCAAGCGTTCCGTTTCAGAAAAGGATCAACCATTTGTAATGGTCCTCAAATGCATTTCTACTGAGGTAGATGATTTACAGCTGGAAGTACATGCAACCTGAATGTAATGTGACTCCAAGTCCGAAGAATATAGTAAACTTTGCCATTAACTGTTTCTCAAACTCGGCTCTTTATTTAACCAATGTCACGAACCAATTAAGGCTTTACCTTTAGCCTGTTGAATTCAGACTCTTGTTTTTTTAAAGAATTCTCATACTCTTCTCTGCTTCCATTAAGACTTTCATTTTCCTTTTCCAACTGGCTCTGTAAAATAAAGATTGCTTAAATACTAAGCACAATTATCCTAATGCTTTGTTTAAAAAATTAAACACGTCAAATGCTTTGTTCATATTTAATTTCTCAAAGTATGAGATCTACTATTATAATGCCAGGAGTGCTGAATAAGAACATTCAGACAACACGCAAGGTCTACAAACCATGTTAAAATAATTGTGAGAAGGCTCACGTGGCCCACTGAACAGTTTCTGTACTTACGATCCTGTGCTGAGCAGCTGTTTTTTCAAATTCCCAAGCTGTTTCAAGAGCAGCAATTTGAGATTCCAGCCCAGTAACTTTCTGATCATACTGATGTTTCTCATTTAAAATCTGTTGTTGTAGTTTGTTTCTTTCATCCTCTAGACCAGATTGCTTAAGAGAAATAAAGAACACTATGTTTAATAAAAAGGTATTTTGAAGCTCTGACAAGAATTGGACACCATTCCATGCAACATAGACTCAAACTAAAGCAACACTATTGCTTTGGCAGCAGCGTCATGCACTCATATACAGACACTAGTTTAGGAGACAAACAGCAAGAAAACACTTGAGTAACAAAACAAACAGAGAAACGAGTCTCTGGCAATGCTGAAGACTGATCTGATACTGGTCAGTGAAACATCATGCAACATACTCACCAGCTTCTGGATCTTCAGATCCTGCTCAGCAGCTGCTTCTTTGTTCTTTTCCAATGCTTCTGTAGCAATCTGCAGTTTTTGTTCCAGTTCTTTCTTCTAAAATATAACCATACATTAAATTCCTTACCCATTGGCATCTACGTTATTAGAAAAAACGTACAGAATGTGGGACGACCAAGTAGGGGAAGGTAAACGTTAAAACCACATAGTTCAGAGACTGCCTACTTGACACATGCTGCTTTTAAAACCTCTTCACCACACCACTACCCCCAGCAATGCTTGTGCTTCAGCTATTTGTTCCTTAGGACAGAGAAGATACGCATGAAATCTCAAACTTCATAACCTCAAGGCCCTTCTCCACCACTGAAGGTGGAGAGATGAGCAAGACATTGATCAATTAGACTTTCCTTTCAAGACTAAATGTGACATAGTCTCACCTTTGAGAGCACAAGTACAGTGCGGAGAGGAGGTATAGGGCATAAAGATGCTGGGAACAGTGGGACTGTAGGGGAAAAAAAACCAACCAAAACTTACCTGTGTTTCCAACCGGTTCAGAGTCTCAGTGTGGTGTGTTCTGTCTGCTAGTAGCTGCTGCCTGGTTTCACCCAGTCTCTGCTCAAGAGTGGCTTTCTGAACATTGAGATGAAGAACAGGAGGAAGGACGGACAAAAAGGTAAGGGTTTTTTAGTTAAAATTTTTCTTTTTATTTCATTAATAAAGTCAAACTAAAGCTGTTCTTTTGCTTTTAAGCAGTCAGATGCATTGCCCAGACAGACAATGCAGAAAGACCAATAAAGATATCTGTGCAATATCTACATAAACAGGCTCAATGTAGTCACCCACACAATTCTGTCCAGCACAGAAAGCGTGCCAATATACACTGACAGGACAAACATGCCTGCATTACACCATCATATATTCTTTCCATGTGTGATAAGTAATGTATGTCCTAAAAAAATCTCACTAAGATTGCACTTCTAAGTGGTCTATAAATGTGTAATTACCTCCTTGAGTAGCTCCTGCACATGCTCATCCCCCGAAAGATTTCTTTCTAGCTTTTTTTCCAAAGAAGAAACTTTTTCCTGCAGCTGTTCAATAAGTTTATTTCTCTCAGAAAATTCAACAGTCATCTACGAGAACAAGAAATCACAGAACGTTTTTTGTAGTGAAGCTTTCATCTAATCCATTGTGGTTTGACTTTAAGAAGTGCCATTAGAAAGAGAAATGTCCTATTTGAAAAGACAATAGGATCCTAAAACAATTTCTAGACACCAGGTTTGAAACCCACAGCACATTACCCAAGTGTACACCGCTACACCAGCCAACAGCAGATGCATCTGAAAACACTTAACCTTTTGCTTGTGTTGTTCATATTCCACCGTCAGAGATTCATGCTCCACCTGTAACATTTCCAGTCTCTTCTCCCAACCAGAACCAGCAACTCGAGCCTAAAAATTTTGAGAAATTACTTGCTTTGAAACTTAAGATTCCCAAAACCACATAATTGATATCTAATCTAACTTCTGCAGACAAGGAGCTCTTTGAATCAAATCTCACTTAACTCAAACTTACATTTTGCAAGTCTACAGAAAGCTGCTGAATGACAGTTTGTAGCTCCTGTTCTCTTAACTCCAGAGCAGTGATCTTATTTTCTGCATTTGTCTCAGCTGTCATTAGTTCATCTCTTCACAGAAAGAGAATAAAAAAAAAGGTGACATACTGTTCCAGAAAAATAATCTGTAGCAGATAATTCTGCTTCTTATGAAAATGGACTAGGCAACATCAACAAGGTTTTCTTGTCCTAAAACCAGCAGCTCCTTGATTATACATTTTCTACAAAAAGTGACAGTTAAGCATTCAAACTATGAAAAAAAGAAAACATAGCAAGCTTACAAACAAGTACTACTTTAACTGGCTTGAAAAGAAATATGAACTTGGCATTTACATCTACATTGGCATACCAGAAGCAATTCAGTCAGCTCACTACACATATAAACTCTTCTAAAAAGACAGAACTGGGCACAAAGTAAAAGTATAGGGGAAATGAATACACTGCTCCCCCTGAAACAGCACATCCGTACCTCTGCGCCTCCAGGTCCAAGAACTGCTGCTGCAACTCCTGAAGATCTTTCCTTAGGCCTGATGACTCATTGCTGGCATCCTGAAGCACCTCTTTAGTGTGGCTTAGTTCTCGAGTGCACGCCTCTAGTTCCTGCTCTGTTTTGCTCAGAGATTCTTCCTTTTTCAAAAGCTGAATATTAGAATGTTATCTTTGACAATACAGATGATCTGGTAACACTGATAAAATCTCCTCATTGAAGCTTGTCTCTTTTATTAAGTTATGAGCTGAATTAAATGAAACAATAAACAACTCCCAGGAAAGTCACTGCTGAAATAAAACTATCTAATACCGTATGTATGTAACTACTGTTAGGATTTTGACACTGACCAGGACTGTATACAAGCATAAAGGCTAAAAAAATTAATGCAGAGCTACCACTAACTCAGTATTCTAACAGAAATTTTAGGAAAGGAAAAAAAAAAAGTTTAAAACAATCTTACCATGTGTTTAACTTTGGCAATTTCCTGCTGTTGAAAGCCCTCCAGTTCATCTATTTCATCTCTTTTTTGAAAAAGGTTCAAACTCTGCTCCCTCATTTCTTGTAACTGTGTTTCAAGCATTTTTTTCTCCTGATAAACCAACAAAAAAAAAAAAAAGGAATCCAAGACTACCAGTATGCTCATTTCAAGTCAATAGATTAAGTTTAATGAAACTCTCTAGGAAAGGAACCTTGTCTTGCAGCCATAAGGTTCTCTGATGGTGCTACATCTAGAACTAGAAACTCTACCACATTCATGTCACAGTAAACAATGTGGAGCAAATTGCCAAACTTTTAAAATTACAAAAAAAAAAATCCATATTCATTCATTACAATGCAGCCAATGATCACCTAACTGAAACCTTAAAAATTGAGAGCAAATAGTAGCATGTTTAATGTCTTCATAATCAGAGATACTTTAAAATAGACTAAGTTAAACAGCTCAAACAAGTACAAGACTGAAATCCTGTATTAAAAATATCTCTACCAAACAGTTTTGTTTATTTTATGAAACAGATGATCTACTGCAAAACCTCAAACAAAGTCACTACCTCCTTCCGCATCCCAGCTGCCTCCCTCTGTAATAAAGGAAACTATTGTTCCACCTTAGAGAAGCATATCTTTCTCATTGCAACTCATCATTCTGTACTTTCCCTCTGAAAAATAATTCCAGATATACCTCCTGAAACACTGGGTCTCAAACCAGGACATGAAAACAAATGTCTGGCCACTCCCACTGAGCAAAGATCAAATAATAAAAAGGGCTGAGCAGAGTTGAGCTGTAGAAAGCGTACAGGCCGGTGCTTACAAGTACACACACACATGAAAAACCCACCCAACCCCCCAAAGCTTATTACCTTTTCAATTTGACCCACTTTTTCCATCCACACCTGAACAAGAAAGAAAAAAAAAAAAAATCAAAACCCATTTGCAGACTTTCAAGGGCAGCAATTACAGTTAAAAAAATTAATTTGTACTGTTAACAGAGACACTAAGTTGTGGTAATCATTAAAAAAGTAATCAGCAAAGGAAAACTAACAGCTAGTGTTTTAATATAAAACCCGAGGAATCATTTATGCTACCTGAATAAGCTTATGCAAGTAAAATAAAATGAAAGTGACAACAGGTCTACTGCAATCGAATCTTACCTAACACAAGCGCAAGCTTAACCTTGCATCAGAAATTGTTGTGGGCTCTTTTCAAAAACAGTAAGAACAGTCAGAACAATGACAGGTCTTATACCATTTCTGGCGTTTGAACTTAATACTCCTTTCTTTTCTCAGTGCTGGCATGTGAAGCAAATACAATGCAGAACAACTACTTTAATTAATGGTGACACCTGCTTAAAACATCAAGGTCATGCACTCAGATCTGCACAGATGCTCAAAAGCCGAGTTTTCCAGCTCTGTTACCTGGTCCTTTTTTTCTAAGGCCAAAGCCATCCCTTCAGCCATCTTGGCCCGACTGGCCTGGTGAGCTTCATTCTGCTCCTGGAACTTCCTCATGGAGGCTATCAACAGAGAATCACCAGCTATAATTAAAAACTCATCTTTCGAAATTTCTTCTCAATTTTCTGCAAGTTATTTATAACTTTAAAGAGCTTCTTCTGCAAGTAATTAGCCCCATCTTGACTCTCTAGCACTAACGCTGTGCGCTTACTACCTCACACTGCTTGCACGCTGGACAGATGCCAGAAATAACAGAAGACAGCAGTACTGCTCCTCACTGGATTATAACAAAGCTGTAGGTTTCAAAAAAGTCTCTCCTGCATGTTAGCCCCAAATTTGGCAAAAGGAGTGTAACAAGAACTTTGTTCAAGAGCCAACACACTACTGCTGCTTTTTACACTGTAAATAAGGCAAGAACTTGCGTTGTAATTCTTCGCAACCTAGAGGTGCTCAGTTTGAAAGGAAACGATTAAAACATCTGTACAGCAAACCCACTGCCTTCCAACCACAACAATTTTCAACTCAAAAAAACCCAACACACACAAAAAGGAAAAAGAAAAGTACGTACAATCCTGATGCTTTTCTAATGCATTTTCAAGCTTCTCTTTTATCTTCTGCAAGTTTCGGATCTGATCAGCATAATCTTGTGGGAGGAGGGAGAAGCACAGACCAGGAATGAACAGACATTGGGGAAGGAAATTTTCAGGAAAAAAAAAAAAGAAAAAAAAAAAAGAAAAAAGGATGAGTGGAAAATGACAATGTTTTTCTCCATCAGAAAATCATGCCTGCTGAGGAAAACTTGGGTGACCATAACAATGAACACAAGCAAATAGTTCTGTACTGCCCAGAGGGTAAATGGTTGGTACAAACAGGAGGAGCTGTCCTAGATGTGCTAGTGACACAAAAAAGGGCAGTGCCAGAGAACGAAGAACTATCCCACATTTTACTTCATTCAAGAACTGTGATTTGTTAACTCTGTTTAGGAAAGGTCTCTCTCACTGGAGGATGAGAGGATGGGCCAATTCACAGACACCGCATCCCTGCTCCATACTGCTCGCAGTGCCGTACAAGTCTCGCAGTGTTTCTGAGGTGAGCCCTAACTGGTGCTCCCACCTGGCTGATCTCGTGCTCTTACCACTACTGTGCCTACCGAGCAGAACTGAAGGCAGGCAGATATAAAAAGACAGAATAAAATACCCACACACCTTGGAGAAGTTTATGTACAACGGAAAGGAGGATTTACTTACTGACTGGGCTGCTTGCACGAGTCTCTTGATACTCAGAGCCTCCCTCTCTCCTACTAAGCCCCAACCAACACTTTTAAGTTTACCTTATGTAAACAGGTGAACATTTTCAAATTGCAATGTGAAAGCATTTCTGAATCCTACATTTTCTTGAACTGAACAGGAGCCTGATAAGTCTCCAAAGCAAACTAAAATAAACCTGAGCTGGCTATAACCTTTCCTTATTTTCCAAGGCCTTCTATGAGCTTTGAGAAGCAGCAGCATAACACAGTTTAGCCTAGTCTCTAACCCACTGCACACAACAGGGATGGAAAGCAGTGTCAGAGCAGGGCCCTGACTACAGCTTTACAGAACCAAGTATTATCTTAGAAAGAAAAAAAGCCTCAAGACTGTTTTATGTTGAATCTTTTGCTTTTTCTTAATTTCAAAGTTCACTTATTTAAGGATGGTTACTGTGCTACATCAGAAAGCTTAGATCTTAAAAGAAACAAACCATTATGTACACAGAGTAAGTAAAATAAAAATGGGGAAAGACTGAAGCATGGGGACAGAAAGCTATCCCAGCCATTCAAAAGAATCACACAAACGTGTCATGAAATCAGCAGAAAAGAATCAGTCATCTTTATAAAAAAAATCAGTTATACTGGGTGCTACCTAGATGACGATCAACAGGGTTGTTACAAACGGTAACAAAAAAACCCCTAAACCCATGTATTTTCAATAAATTAAAACACAAGTTCAAAGGAAAATATTTCCTAAAGTAATAGGGTTTTATCTGTATCAAGACACATACCAGACAGCTTGACCTCCAGTTTTCTTATTTGTTCATTTCTTCTGAACAACTGGGATGAAAGATCCTCTCTGGAGCTGCTTCCATCAGAAGCCTTGGTAGAAAAACACCACTCATGAAACTTACAAAATTTAGAAAAAGTGATCCTGCCCTATACCAACTCTAAGATAATAAACATTATCCCACCCAGGAATAATGCTTCAGTTTCTCACATAAAGGGGAAAGTTGTACTAGCACAGCAGAATGTGTAAAAAATGCTGAAGAAGAAAAACAGTACGGGCTTAAACAGCCAGCTCTGCAACACTGGTCTGTTCCATCAAATACAACGCTTTCAAAAAAGCTATAGCTGAAAACCGTTTGTTCAAACTGGTCACTGAGGAGATGACATAATAGAAAGACTAAAGGGGGAAAAAAAATCAGGCTTTACAGTAGAGGTTTCAGGATGTGTCAAAGCAAAAGTCTTCAGAAAAACTAAATAGAAAAGAAACAGTAACACCCTTCACGTGGGATAAGCTCGCTTTAGCACGAACACCGTAGTCTTTCCAGGCAATGGTCTCTCCATGCAAAATAGACTCATGATTATGTACGGGGTTTTTTTACCCCATAAAAATCAGTATTAAGAGCAATTAAATATTGCTAAACCAACTAATTCTTGAAGATTTTCTGAAAATGGCTCAAGATTTCAGCTACCATCATTATTTATTTTCTGTTCTGTAAACTCACAAGAATGAAATTTCTATGTGAGAACTTGTCAAGCACAAAAAAAATTCAGAAAAACAGGAGACTAATATTTCTGTTATAAAATGTATTCAAAGATTAGGAGCTCCAACTTTCTGCTCAATAGAACTTGAATTTCAGCTGCGCTTCAGAAAAAAAACGAAGTTAAAACTCAACCGTGTAACTTCTCCATTTTGCAGACAGTAAAACAGAATCATAAAGTGACTTGCTGCAATACAGCGGGTACTGTTGGCTCCAACGGTGGTGCGACACTGTGTCTTAATCCAGGTTTTCAAAAACATGATAGCCATCAAGGGGCAGAGGTGCCAGAGCATTACACGGTTTCATTTAACCCATATGCTCCTGGAATGGCACAGCTTTCTTAAACAATGCTTTATAATGAAAGTTCAAACCAGACGTTGGAGGAACTCTAATAGTTTGAAGTGCAGCAAAACTGAATACACGTTGCATAAACAACATGCTCGAGTAGGAAGAGTACCAGGAAGCCCACAGGTAAACAGAGGACCACAGAAACATCATTGCTAACCAGTACCTAACTTGCTTCCCTACTGCTTCAGTAATTAATTTTACAAATAGATATCTTACGTGTTACTACAGCTTTATTCAGTATTTTATGTCTGTTTAATAATGTTCTGTATTGAAACAGCTTTGTAACTCATGTTTACATGGGAATATGAGCCTCCTGGTAACTACTATGGTTAACATGCAAACATTTCCTCTTCAGTATTTAAGTTTATTTAAGCTAATGATTCATTTATGCATTAAGATGTACGAAGACACCCTGATCCGTATTCAACTCGCACACTAGACTTAAAATGGTTGTCTGTAAAGCCATAATAGAAATACTGTAGGAGAAATCAAATTTCAAAGCAAGGTGTAACTCACAAAGTCATCTCCGGAGTCCGCTCCCACGGAGGTAATTGACTCCTTACTGCCAGACCTGGGTATCCTGGCAGCTCCTCCTGGCCTGGGAGCGATAGCTGCCTCTTCTGCTATCTTCTTCTTCAGTTTTGCAAACATTTTACTGCTCTATAGCACTGAAATACCCAGATACTTTGAAAAGCCACTACCTCCAATATGGTTAATAGAGTGACGCTCTGTTTAAAGCTTCCAGATGCCGAGATTTAATTTTGCGCCTCATCCACTGAGTTTTATTGCATTTCTAGTTCCATTAAAGCCTTCATAGCCTAAGAGTACCTGCAAATTAAATAGATACGGTTTCCACACTAAAAATTTCTACCCGTATTAGGCATTTAAACACAACTAAATACCTTTTAATATCACACCTGTTATAATACACTAAGAAAAAAGTCACCCAGGGCAGGAGCCTTTAAGAACCCAAACCCTGCCCGTGAGGGCGTTGGACGGACCGGCTGGCGCCGCCAGGCCGGTGCCAGACCCACTGCGGGGGCGGCGTGCGGCTCTCCACAGCCCGGCGGCCCTCCGCAGCGCGGCCCCCGCCCAAAGGCGAGGGAAGCCCGGGGCCGGCCC
>NW_009650103.1:4742460-4771397 GCF_000708025.1 Charadrius vociferus | reverse complement strand
CGCCCCGGCCCCGCCCGCGTACACACAACAGCGAGGGGCGGACACAGGCAAACCGGAGCGGCGCGGGGGGAACACCGGCGGACACGAATCTGCTCCACAGTCACTGAAAAAGGCTCGAAACGTGGTAACGGCAGCGGTGAGCGGGCCTTGCGTTCCGGTTCTATTACTGCAAGACAACCCAAGGCGGTCGTTCCTGACGCGGAGTGGCGGCAGCTCCACCTCCGGCTGCGCTCTTCCTTCCCCGAAACTGCCGGCGGGAATACAGACGTACAGCTTTCCTCCCAGAGACACCAAGAACAATGGCAGAATAGTTTCTCGTATTACATTGCTTTGGCGATTTACAGATCCCTTGCAAAGAAAGTCTGTTTGCTCAAAAAAAAAAAAGTTTATTCGTATATATCTGTATATTTTAAGTAAAATATCTGTTTTTACCAAAATACGATATACAGGTACATGGCTGTAAAATAACTTTAAACCAATTCACTATAAAATTACTTTTGGTAATAAATAATCTGCTTCTCAGAGCAGCAAAACACTCCTTTCACCTCCGCAGAGGGACTGTTGGGGACACAGGTCCTCTGCCTTTCCAGAACGCTCCCTCCCTCTCCCACCTGCGTTCCCCTCATCCTTGCTGAACCTTGGCCAGGGCAGAAGCAACTTATGCTTTTTAGCCTGTATGAGGCAAAATCCTGCTCCGAACAAGTCACTTACAGCTGAGAACTGATAATAAACATGTGCCAAAAGAAATCTGCAAAGTCAAGGGGGCAGACGCTCTCAACAGGCTTTGCTCTTGAAGGAGCAGCAGCTGCTATTGCCTCTGGTACGACCTGCACCGCTCAGGGGCTCCCTGGGGCCAGCAAGCTGCACCGAGGTCTGCTCTCGATGCGAATGAAATGAGGATCTTTAAAAGCAAAACATCTATGAGTGCATCAGGGCAGCTGGCACATTAATAAGTCAACAGGAATGCAGAGACACTCCTTAATCCTGGATTAAGGATCTGTCAGATTCAGAAATCTTGAACTATATCTCATCTGTCTTGGCAAAGTAACAGTTTGGAGGGGGGAAAAAAAAAGTGTAGCTTACTTTCAGTGCTAAATACAAAGCAGATACGTGTGTCTGATGTGTTCCTCCCCTGCTTTATTTGTGGACATTCAGATCTTCAAAGCACTTGCAATACATTTGGTCACAGAAACAATATTGCTCTAAAAGTCAAAGATATTAAAAAGTAAGAGAGCCACCTCAGGAATGTATAATCTCTCTGCTGGAGAGATTTTTGCCCTGTCCTCCGCGCCATTATCCCTCACATGGAAGCCGACTGCAGCTAGTCTAGTATTAGTTACCGAGTTGCACAGAGCAGCCTTCAGCTCTGTGTATGAGATACTTTCCCTTGTTTGTAAGATTGCTCTTGCTGTTGCTGCCTGCGGAGCTCCCTCGGTCCCAGGAGCAGCAGCAGCCACCGCAGATCAGCTACTGACACTACGCAGCCACTTCGCATGGAACGGGCAGGACTAAACGAGGGCTCTGCCACTGCTATCAGTGCTGACCTGCAGTCAACAGCTACTGAAGAATCTAACATAGATAAAGCTTTTACAAAAGAAGCCTCAAGACAAAAAAATTGTTCAGACAGATTCCAAGCTTTTTAGCTTTCAGGAAAAAGCAGACTTGAAGCACAGCATGGAGTTACAGCACAAGGAGGGCGGCGGGGCAGGGGAGGTGCTTCACAACAACATGCCGGGGATGAGTCTCGGAGCGGCACTTTCATCCCATCCTTAGAGGAGACACCTGACCAGAGCTACTGAAGTAGCTTTTGAAGATTTTGAATATCATAATTTGAAGCGTAATTTCCTGTCCTCCCCATGTATTTCCTCTGAGCCTTAAAAGATGTCTCTACACATCTCCCTGGGGAATAGTCTTGAGTGGTTTAGTAAGTCACAACTTGACAGATGTTTTGATGAACTACCCAAACACACCATCCTGAAACTTCTCAGGAAAGCACTCCAGGGAGCAAGTCCATTTTGCACAGCTCACAGAAGTCAGTGCTCCATTTAATTCACCCATGAAGCAAAATGACAGATGACATCCCGAGAGTTATTAAAAACCAGAGCATTAAAGACTCATAACCCTATTTCCCGCTCTCACTGTTACTTGGAGAAGTGAAAAGGGAAAAACCAAAAGGCAACAGCAGTAACTCTGGCTGGATGTTCTAAAGCCACTTTGAACAGGAGTACAAATAGAGGTGCCTATGGTGGGAGCAGGATTCGTTTGAACATATCACATACGTAAGTAGGGAGCTAGGCAGAAGTAGTCCAGTAAGGACACATTCACTCCAGTTCACATTCTCCTCTCAATATATTACACACAGAATTTACCCTTTTAATTCAGCATTGCCTGGTGGTGGCAAGTCTTCACCGCTAGCACAAGCTATAAAGATATACGGAGAAAGGGAGAGCAAGACAAGAGGGAAGGCATTAGGCCTGAGAAGAAAAGGGTTTGTTCTCTTCTCACCTAAAAATGGTTCAGTCTTTGCTTCACTTCCACAGTGAGGACTGCTAGATACATAAACCAAATTTTTCTTCAGTACATACAAGCATACATCGAGAAGGTACCTACGACCATAGCACACTGCACACAGTAGCACAAGTTTAGAATGACTTAGTAAGTTCAAACAAGACAAGCTTTTACTTGGAGGGGAAAATATCAGTATTTTCATCTTGAATTCAGTTGCTTTGGGTGGGAAGGGAGGGGGCTGGCTCAAAATCCAAGACCAGATACTTATCCTATCTACAGCTAGGGCAGACAGAGGGGATCAGCCTTTCACTTATGAAGTACAATTCCGTGCTCCTGCCGACACAACAGGAGTGAAATCTTCATCTTTGAACATGCCTACCAGCAGCGTACCCTCTGAACCAGAGATGAGTAGGCAAGAAGAGAATGAGGGACCTCAAGAATGAGTTTTTGACTCATTTTGACAGTCACCACTCATAAGTTCAACCTCTGAACTAATTTTCAAGGCCTTATATTCTCCTCCTACATTCCAGCTTCTTCAGGTTTTTTGTTTTGTTTTTTAAAAAGCGCATTCTCTATCTAATCTGTGATTAGATCTACCTTGGTAACAAGCAAACAGAACCTCTTCTTAGGGCTGCAAGGTGGATCAGAAGCCTCTCAGATCACAAGCAAGGACTCCTCGCTTCAGCCCAGCTAAAATGAAGACTGGGTCCGGCAAGCCTTTCCCAGTTAACGAGCAACGTCCCACAGAGGTTCACCAGCCCACACTAACGGAACCATCATCACTCCTATGCTTGGAAATATCATACTCTTTTTCAGATATACGGAACCAAAATAAGAACAGCTTCATCAAAGCAAAAGCTAAAGCAAAACAAAAGCATTTGGTTGGAAGGCAGTGAGCTGGGGAAAACTAAATTCCCCTTTTCCATGCAAGTTGAACACTGCTGGAACAGCAGGCAGGGTAACAGAGAACCCATCTCTCACTTGCTGCTGCATTAAAGGCTTTCTGTATCTTTAGCTTCTATATAGAATCCCATGTTTTAATAACGGAGGACCTCCTACCAGAAAGAAAGGCAGATCATCGGCTTCACAGTTAAGAATACACGAATCTGTAATCACCGTAATAAATACAGGAGTACTCATTCCCCTGGCTAAGTAAGGCCTCCTGTACCTGAAATCAGTTATGAATTACTTCAGGGTCCAAGTGCAAGTCCTTGGAAAGAGCGAATTACAATGGCAGAAAAGCCATAACCACTACAACAACTACAAATGATCTGCAACACCTTGTAGAATGCACCCAAAATGGCGTATGTGTGTATATATAAATTTTGTATATAGACACTGTACTGTTTCATTCTTTTTAATACATATACAAGTACCTGTACATATATACATATTTACAATTTACACCAGCCAGTAGATGTATGCGTATTGTACATATACACACAAACGCCTAGAATACACATGCACACACACAAACACACACTCTTTAAAATAAACTCCACATCTCAACAAAGTCCTGCCATAGTCCAAAGAAGAGCAGCACCAAGTGGTGGGGGGCTCAATATACCAGCTTCAAGACTGCTTAGAACAAACACGAGCATTCACAGAATTTTTTTACACTTGGGAAATTAAAGAATGGACGGCAGAAGCTTCAGCCCAGCTACAAAGAACCTTCATGCAAACTTCCCAGCTACACTCCAGCAATTCTGGCTGTTCCATGCTGTGCTCTCCTCATGTGAACGGGGTCCATCAGTGCTGATCTGCTGCCCTTCGCTATTCCGGCTGACGAACTCATACCCTGTACAACGGCATTACAAACAGGTCTACCATAACGCTACGGTAGTCACAAAGTTCTGCATTTTTTTCACGTAAAAACAGAGGCATGGCTGGGGTTCAACATAAAAGCACTGATCAGACTTGGCCTTTCACTACTTTTCTAGCAGCCCATGGAACAGTGAAAATGGACTTTTTCATTTAATAGTTTAAAATATTCTTGGTTCCTTCTCCTTGCTCAGACCTTTACTGTCAGAGGAGCTGCAGGAGGCCCTTTAACTCCGCAAGGAAGGCAGCACAGTCCAAATGAGTCAACAAACACTTTTCCCAGCAGTCCCAATAGCCTTCTCCAGCAAGTGCCGTTACAAAGGTCACTGTACTCCTTAACGTAGCCAGACTGAGCATTATAGGCTGAGGAAGCCAAACATAAATGCAGCCCCTTAGTTTTACTGGTTCAAAGATAGGAGCGAGATGCAATGGTGGGCATGCAAAACACTAACAGGGCTTTATGGCAGCACCCGCTTTGTTTAACCTGCAAGAGGAGCACCAGCATCGCTCCGAGGGCAGAGGGATCCAGCACAGATGGGTCAGATAAATGAGTGATAGGAAGGGTTCGTGATCAGCACCATACGGGACATTCTTTCAGCTCCTGTCAGGGACTGGTAACACTGTGGGAGCCACACACTCCATCCACACATGGAAAGGAGGGATAACACCTGCTGGAAATGTAGGAATTTCAGTCTAGTACCTCAAAATGAAGAATGCCCTCTCCTCCTGGAAAATTGTGGCAGCAATACAAATGGCAAGATGACCCATACTACAGTGAGAGATGGGGGCTAGCTTGCTTAGTTTTGTAATTTGTTAATCTGCTAACCATCTACCCAATCAAGCAGAGTGGAAATTGTGTGCTTGGCCAGCAGTACAAAGTTCATATATAAAATTGCTGTGTCAAATTTATAGGGAGCGTTAAGTATCTTTACAACTTCACTTCAAACCCACTGCTCCAAATGCAAATTAATAGTCCACAGTTTTGTCTACTTACTTGCCTAAGACTGAAAAAATATATTTGTTATGAAGGACTCTGTTTTATTGCTATTGTTGGTTTGCACTGTGTGGTTCCATCTTTACCATTTCAAATCCAGACTCTTTGGGGATAAAATACCGTTTTCTATTGATTTTTTCCAATTTCTTAAAATTGTATAAAAATAAAGGATTTCCACAAATGTGGGCTAAAGGTAACCAATAATACTTCTATGCTCAGGATCAGCTTTTGGAAATGTGGTTGATAGCCACAAGACCAGAAATAAACCTCTAGCGATTCTTTAGTTTAACATTTAAAAGACATGAAAACTTCTGCTTATAAAATTGACCCCATACAGAATGTAACAGCTAAACTAACAGCTGTTTATTATTACTTTTTAAAATAATGGTCCTAAATTTAAAAATAAAATCAAGTACTTCCTTTTATGATTTTCACATTATAAAACTGCACCATTCAAAATCTGTGGCCAGGGAAACCCCTTTGCAGTAAGACAGTTTCTCTTAATAGTCATCGAGGGTGTTTTCCAGGAAAACATTCCTAACATCCAGTATGGAAGCCAGCTCCAAAATGTGCTTTTGGAGGTGAGGGTTCTCCACCGTTTCATCTCTTGGCAGCTGAGGATAAGATTCTGGATAATTTCGAGTCTCCTGCTAGATGACAGTGAAAACAAAGAGAATCAGATATTGATTTATTTTTATACCCTTTAGGAAGAAGATCGCAAAAGGCCAATTTCACCTAAGAGGTATCCTAATTTGTTTAGCATGCCACAGAAAGAGAAAATATTCTAGCATTTTTAGTTTTCTCTTTCCATTGACTCAGAGATGGTCATAGTGACAACACAAATGCCTGTTCATCTAAAATGGTTAATAAAATGTTCACAGAAGCCTTGCAAAAAAACCCAAAAAACAAACCCACAAAAAATCCCCCAAACGAAAAAAAAGACAACAAGACTTCACATATACTTACCTACTAGGCTGGACTTCTTGAAATTACAGACGTGCAAGCATCTCCAGTGGGAGATTCATCTCATCCTAAACAAGTGTCTAAGACACTGGGGCAAATCTATCCCCACTAACAGAAGATCTGCTTCTTTTCCCTGGTATCGAAGAAGCCGAGGTAGCTAACTTAGGCTTGGAAAGCTACTAGATGTCTGCAGTTAGTTGAATATTGTACGCTTCTGTGATCTGACTTCCACTTTTCTCTATAATGTTTAAAATGGAGCTGGCAGTTTATGTGCCAACACTCACATATATGAAATGGTGTAGATCCAGAAGCAGAAGCAGACTTCACTGTTGGCACAGCATTAACCAACAGGGAGGGAAAATACCATCTTCCTGTTTAGCTTACGCATTTACACTTCAAAGACCTTTCAAAATCCATTCACACTAGAATATGTTCCACAATAACCTTCCACTCCTCCCCATTTCCTCTTATATTCTTGTTCTACACCTTTTTAGTTGTGCAAAATTCATAATCTTGAATTATCAAGAGGGGTTTTGCTAGCAGACAGGGCTGTTCAGAGTGACGTAAATGAGTTATAGTATGTCTGCTACTTATGTAGAGGAATAAGGCTTCAGCAAGTCAAAGGCTTCCTGCCTTTGGAGAGATATAAAGGCACAGATTCAATACAAGCTGTAGGCATTAGCATGCGAGCGTCAGTTATCCTTCTGAAGTCACAGTGATACTCTTAGCCCTAAGACCCTTCCATCCTGAGGCAGTGCAATTCTGTATGTACTGGACTGTCGTTCTCACAAAAGGATAGATATTCCTGCATACCCGGAAAATTTTGTGCATCCTCATAGTAGCCGAACAGAAGATAAATCTTGTTAGAAGCAAGCGAAGAAATTCATCCCCAAAAAATTGAAGAAAGGACTGATCTGTAGAGAAGGCAAAGAAACCTCAGTTTAGAAAGACATGAAAGGAAAAAAAAAAAAAAGAAAAGAAAACAAAGATTAAAAAAAAGGAGACTTGGGGGAAACCACTACAAATACTTGTGCACTCCCCTTATTCACTCTTCTGTCCCTTGGAAAGACTGAGCAAGAAAAAACAGCATCCGCTAAGTCGCACGCTATGGTTCAGTTGTGCATCTTTAGGCACGTACCTATGGATCGGGAGTGGGTCAGCAGCTGGGCAATATCTCGGTTGATTTTTCTAAGGTAATCTTGACACTTCTCCCACAATCCTCTGCGCATGCTTGATAATCCAGAGACAAATAGGAATGCCATTAAAGGATTGTTCAGAAAGAGCGTGAAGAGGCTACCCCGCTGAGACTGATCTAAAAGAAAAAATTAATAAATCAATAGACAAAGAGATACCTTTGGCACATGAAACAGAAAAGCTGTCCCTGCCACAGAATGAAGTCGGTCACCCGCTAAATTCTGTAACAGAGGAACTACTCCTTTGTGTTAGTTACATCTTCTCTCCTCTTGTGGCAGATCTGTTCTCAAGAAGATGCAGTGACTAGCAATAAAGGCTTACTGGACATGTGCACTAACACCAAGAGAAGTGACATTTTCTCATTAATGGTGGGAGGCCTCTATCTTCATTTTGAGCACGTAACAAATACAAAAGTCATAACCGAAACACCAGATAGGATATACTGATTATAAATCCTAAAGAGAAATATTAAACATGGACATTCTTATTCCATTCAAAGAACCAGGCGGTTGAACCTATACACCCTCCCCACAGTCTACATAGTTGGCCTTTTGTTGCGCATCACAATATCCTAAAGCCTATTTACTCCATGCAGTTCAACATGATACACAGAGGTCGAAACTTCATCTCAGTCAACTGGGAAGTCAAGAAGAAAGGCAATGCACATAAGATCATGGGCCCAAACAGTAAGGCCACTTCCTCATCAGCAAGGATTACTGACTTGTTTTGATGCACTTCCTTTTTTTCAGGACTCTGGCACACAGCACGCATGCTATAATGCCATACTGACACAGGGGCTCAGTTAGGCTCAGCTAAGAAGTCTCTGCATGGTGCTCCAGTGCCCAGTGTAGCACCCCCTCAGAACTACAGCAAGACTTTCCTGACTGGTCCATGAACACAGTATGAGCAGCCAGTATTTTATAAAGTTCTATTTTTCAGAGTTGCTGTTTAAACAGGATTCATTATCACAGTACTTATTTTCTACTTAAGTTTCAGCTAAATAACAGGAATAGTTTCAAAACAAACGAGAAGCTTCCACTTCTTGCCCATTCTCTCATGATACTTGCCTTACATCACTCTATGTGGCTTAAGCGAGATCTCTGTACTTGTCTTTGTGATGGATAATAACCTGAACATGGCAAATTCCAATGAGAAAGTCTGGAATGATTCATGCTTTATAGCAGTTACAAGGACTGAATACTATAATGTGTCATTGCCTGTTCCTACTATAAATGCACCTTCTCAGAGTATACAAAGCCAGCAGTTTTCCTTAATTTACCCTCCAAAATCAGAGCAAGATCTGAGAAGATTTTGTTCTACACCTGGCATTTAAAAGCTGATACCTTAACTGACTCTGCTCACTTCCTGGGACTAATAAGCTACCTACAGTGGTAATCATCATCAATAACCCAGAACTGGGCTGGCAGTTTTCTGAGTCTTTGTGTAGGAGAGACTTTGCCTCCTGGCACTTGAAGCTATCTGTAGAAATACCATCATTGTTAGAATAAATTATTTCCCATAAATGGTAAGTAAACGTTATCATACTACTTCAGGGAACATTTTAGCTGATTTAGGGATTACATAGTGATGAAAAGCTATCTTTTCCTGAAGAATCTAAGTTATATTTGTTTGGGATAGATATATGATGCAACTGCAACTTGTTAGGAAATGCAACACTACACATACCTTGTAATGCTTTTGGATATGCTGTTGGAGATAGCAAGCACACCAATGGTTGTCCAAATAAGTTTGTGAAATTCTGTAACAGATAAGAATTTTGAAGTATTGATGGTCACTTTGTTTGCTTTTGAATATTCAGCAGGTTAAGGATACAAACAAAGACTATTAATGACAGAGAACACACTAATGCCCGTCACACAGTTCAGCATTGGCAGTAAGGCTGACGAGTTGACTTACTCATAGATCACAGCACAGAAAGACTATAACCCATTAAATTTTAAAGGAATTATAATTCTCTCGTTTCATTGCTACTGATAGCAGACACTAATTTCATGGAAATATGGCTTTCAGTAGTAATACATTACTTGAAAAAAATAACTTTCTGCAATAAAAAGGAAAGCCATTATCTTTCAGGTCAAAATAGATCTAGCACCTTTCCTCAATACCAACTGAACTATCCAGTCAAAGTGATTTATTTCTCCTTTCCTTTCTAGCAAGAGGAACTACTTCTGATGAAACACAAGAGCCCAGTGGAGAAAAGTTTTAAATTAAGTTTCCTTTAAAGAAAGTATGTCGTAACCTTAATTTTTGCTATACTGAACCCTCATTTTACCATACGCGTTTCATGCACCTTCCACCAGCACCTTAAATATTGCCTAAGTGTCCTGTTGCAGATGAATTTTCTCCAGAAACCTCAAACAATGCCTTTGTCCAGTTTCACCAACATTCACCTTGTAACAGTCCTACTGTGTGTCTATCTGTTAGGTATACTGACTGGTAATAATTATCAGCAAGAAAAAAAAAATAATTCATTTACACAACCTCATTAGCTGTCATACGTCTCACCAAAACAGCTATCTTAAAACTGAAGGCTTGTGAAGCCACAGAAAATGTGAATGATCATGTCTGCATCCTATCAGAGCACACATTCAAACCACGCATCCGGCGAACATGAGCGCAGCACGCATTTCTCCAGATTATCTTCTTAAAGTTGGCAGGTTACGAATGTAAGGTATACATCACCAGAAATACTTGCTTGTGTAGAATCATCAAAAAGCTCATTTTTTAATTCCTTCTGGCTTCTGCTTAATTCAAATGGAACTTTCCCTTCCAGACAGTATATTTCAATTAAATTAGTTTCCCTGAATTAATTTAATCTAAGTCTGCTAACTACTAAAGACAGTAATCTAGCCTAATCAAAATAAAACAATTCCCTTATCTGACAGAGCGCTGACTACTCCTAAAACCCCTTCTAATTCATTAAGAGCCCAAGGGAGATTTACAATGCTAGATTCTAAGGTTTGGTCTCTAATGAAGAAACAAAGACTATTACCATGAAGACAGTAACTGCAGGCCAACCCAGTAAAACTGACTATAAAGAAACATTTAAAACTCCAGGAGGAGTCACCCCAGACATTGCCAGTTTGAACTGAATACACTGGCAGGTTACACGTTCTCAAATAACATGTATGCTTAGTGTTCACCAGCAGATTCCCATGTTGAATTCTATCTCATATCACCCAGTTAGAGACTAAAGCAGACTTTCCACTCTCCATCAGCAAAAATGACAATGTAATTAAACACTGCCTGTAGCTATAAAGCAAAACCAAGGGTCACTCATATATCTCAGGACAGGCGTTACTCACTGACAGTCTCTGAGATCATTCTGGACTCTGTCCCAGCAGAGGTTAAGTCAACATAGCTAGTAAGTCCTGCAAAGGGCAGAAACTACGCGCTTTAACACACAACGTGCTCTTTGGAAGAGAGCTGCTCATGCCAGTCGCTACACCTGATCTTTAGATCCAGGAAGGTAAGACTCAAGCTTCCAGGTACCTGTCTCAGCTCTCGCGCAGACACAGCTGCCTACCATAGCCCAAGCGAGCACCAGGATTCACTCACCACCACCACCTCCGCTCCCGATTTCCACAGAAGAGCGCTGTAGGCATACATGAAACAAAGGAACAGGAGCAGGTTACAGCCATGGCTTGGAGCGGAGGACCACAAGGTGCACCAGGAAAACCTGCCCTGCAGTCTAGATGTTGGTAGCAGCTCTGGATAAGGAATGCCCTACCTTTCCATGCACGGACAACTCCAAAATGGGTAAACCACAGTTTTCTTGCAAAATTGACTCAGTTGTTTTTTTTTACTTCAAGTTTTCCAACAGAAGCATTGCTGCTTTTTAACATGTGTGTCATATACAACTCCTTCCAAAAAAGAACTACCTGTCATCTCTAAAAGCAGTCACTTCAGATGTAAGCTTTACTAAGCTGAGCATTTATACCGCATCACTGACAAAGGCCTTGCATTCTTACTGGCCAAAGGGTTTGGTTTGGATTGGGGTTTTTTAAGACTTTGGATTTGACCATAACCTTAGACAACCACAGCTACAAGAAAATAATGAGTTTAAAATATTATTTCTTCCACATACACAGTGGTACCCTTCAAAAACACAGCCATCTATATTTAAATTCAAGCGTTAAAAAGGAAAATCATAGCTTTAGGTAGATATACTTGATTTGCAGTTCTCTTCCACTTCTAGCGAAACGCACAGGGGAGGAAGCTATTCAAGTGCCGCTGATTTGACAAACTGGGAAGTCACTTCCTGGCAGGACTTACTTTCAGTCATCACTGTTTAAGCCCTCCAGAGAGAGGAAGAGGATGAGAATGTGTGCAGGAGAGCAGAAACGGGCTGTAGAAGAAAATGTGTGAGTAGTTGCTCTTACTGCCAGTATTGCTAGCAGTGACATTTAAATGTCAGGATAGCTACTGTCCTATCAGAAAAGATCAGAGCAGCCATGTGGAAAAAGAGTCAGTACACTGACTTCAACTTCTCACCCAATGGCACAGAACCTCTTTCTTTGTGCCAGTGCTTGAGTCTACAAAGCACCTCACGACATACCCAGAGGGTAGTCACAGGACAGCACTATCCGTATATTCTGGGGACAAGGAATGGAGTACGTAAGCACACACAGAACGACAACAGACAGGAATTTACAAGGGCTAGAAAATACTGAGATTGAGAGCTCTGCCACCTACCTTCAGTTTAAAACAAAACACCACACCTGAACCCATCCCCACACATTTATCTGCCCAGGTTCAACGGCAATAGATTGTGAAGGTGAATGAGAGTTCTTAAATGCTGAATATATTTTTTTAAATAGGGGTCCATGGTCTTTTTTTTTTTCTTCTTCATTCTCTGGTGAGATTCCTCACAATCGTGCCCACACACTTCTGATCTGGGTCAGAGCTCCTAGCAGCCACTTCCATAATCCTGTCCTGAAATACTTCCAAAACTCACATTTCTATACTCCTTATACACAGGCAGAGTTGGACTTTGCTCACACCAGCTGCTCTGTGTGCTCAACAGGCGGAGCACTGGCATATTCTACACTGCTGATGGTCAGTTCACTGCAGAACAAAGAAAAGACACTAAATGGAGATTCCAATTTTCGCTTACTGTGTGCCCACAAAATCCAAAGAAAATTCAATTACAAAATTTAAATGTAATACAATAAGCAAATTCTACTGTAAACACTTGACAGTTATTCTCACAAGAGCTACAAATCTACATGTGGGAATCCATCACCTTGAAAGACGTTTTGCTCTGAGCTGTCCACAGAACCCCAGTATGTCCAGAGCTGTATTTGAATTAAGGATCCCCAGGAATCCCTTACTCTCTTACAGAGCTCATCACTTGACATCTTTCAGCAATTCTACTAGGGAGGAAGGGTGTAAAAAATCCCAAAACAAAACAACAACCCAAACCCAAGCCATACTTTTTACCCTGAAACAAAACCAAACCCCCCGTCGTTATACTGGAATTAACGTCAGGAAAGCGCAGAGGAAAATAAATCCCTACCAAACCCTCATTTTCTCAGAAAGACAAGTAAACCATTCTAATTGTATTTCCCTCCCTTTAAATGGGGAAGGGAATTGAATAAAGAGCAGAAATGCACTGAAATGTAATGCAGTGAAGTTAAATGCTGTAGTATTTAAAAAGCCCTTTGAAATGCATTACAGTACAACTGCAGCAGAGGCCAGACCATTACTAAGACCGTCAGGTAAAAGCTCCCTGGCTCAATACAGACCTATTCTGAATCACACTGATCACCAGTTTAGTACCTCTCCTTGGCTAACGAATGCCTTTATACCAAACGACACAGACTGTGGGCGCTGAACAAGGAACAAGTTCCTCTGGCCACTAGACGTCCCTGTTCCTCCTCTGAAACGCAGCTGTGAACATTCACTTTTCTCACTGCACATAATGGAGCTATAAAAAGGAAGACAGAAGGAAGTGGCACTTTCCCCAGATACAGCGCATTCTTAATATTCCATTCATGAATGAAATAAATGCCGTAATGCTAACCAGATGCAACTGGCAACTGAGACTGAAAATGCCTGCTTCTGTATTACCCGAAGTGCAGATTCCCAAAGGTGATTTGGCATGGAGTAATTCTACTGTAAGTCCAGAGCACCCTGGGAAGGAGGCTCATTGTCCAACCATATACCACTCTACAGTAACACTGGATGCTAATTTGAGACTTGTTATTTCCTTGGTTCAGATACTTTTCAGACACAGACACCCTGTGTTTTATGAGATCGGGCTCAATGCTTTGACTCCTTTCTGTTGCTTAAAAGCAACTGAGTGTTGGAAGACTGGAAAAAAAAAAGGCAGATTAGTTATCTCCCTCCCCCATGCACGCACACCGAGATTTGTCTTTGGTATATAACAAAAATAAACCTCCCACCAGAGACCTTGGAAATCTTGAACCTTTTTTCCCTCCAGGAGGATTTATTACTTTCCAATGAGCGGCTGTTCATGTGCTTCTCCTTCTTGTTCCTATTCATAGGATCAGATCCTGACTAGCATGCACAACCTCAAAAGAAAAGAAAGACTGAATACAAACTGTTTAAAAAAAATAGCCTGTTAAAAGTGTAAGCTAACTAGGGGTTGACACTGTATCCTATCATTCCAGTAGCAGTCTTCAAGAGCCTTACCTTATAGGCAACGCTGTTTGAAGAGTCCACAATGATAAACAGGGGCTTTCGTGTGAAAGGGTAGAGATCTCCAGGGTGAAGACTGAAAAGAGACAGGGATGCATCACAGAGCGCTAGAATTGCTGCAAAGCTGTGACAGTGCACAAGTTTCCCAGACATGCAGCTACCCGTGTCCAGATAAAAAGCAAGCACGTTCCTTACACCCCAGTCCTCAGATTCATCCTCACAGAATAACTGCAAAACTAATCTGGTATTCTCTATAATATGGGCTATTGGACTTCTTATTAGTTCTTTCCCAACAGGAGATGTTTTATCATCTTGAGAAGTCATCCACCATTAATTTGAAGTTTTCCAGTAATAAAGAATTTACGTTAAGTCACAGCAATATTTTTTGAGTGTCTAAATCATCAGAGCTGCATATTCATTTCTAATCGTTCAACGTCATGCCAATCTGCAGTATGATGTCCTGCACTGAAGAGTCTGAACTCAAGAGGCTTTGATGCATTTTTCTCCATTAAAGACAAATTCTTCTGAACTTGCAGTTGTCACAGGCATAAAACTTACCAGTGCATCTCCTTGTAAGACTGGTTTCGCTTGTGGATAGCATCCCCATTTATAATGTCCCGGTTGCTATTTGTCAGAACACCACCGAAATCATACGGACCTACACACGGCAAAAAGAAAGCTAAAATCAGCAGAGGCAACTCACCTCTGTTGTGGATTTAATGATCATATGAAAGGGAGGAAGCAACCCCAAATCCCAGAATACTAAGTGAATCTGAACTCCTGCAGTTGTAAGGAGGGGATGGAGGAATGTGGAGGCTTTACTAACTACATATTCAATTTTATGCATTGTTAGTAGTTTCAGCATCTATCAAATAGAAACAAGCCATCCAACTTCATAACTTCTAATTTATTTATTCACTATTTATCCACAACCATAATATAAAAGATCCAAATGTTAGCTCTTGTTACACTACATAGCAAAAAGATTAAAACCCGTTACACACTTCATACAGGAAAATCAGTATCTTTGTAAAATTACTGTATGAGCTAGCATATTCTAGATTCAGAATTTGATCAAAAAATAAGGCTAAATCAATCAAAAGAATCAAAAGCCTTGTATCCTCTCAGAATAGATGGACTACTATAATCTGCAGCAATAACACTGCAAAGAAAAGAGAGAGCTCAGAGAATGAATAGCTTTTCAGTACTTCTAGAAAGGACAAAACAGTTTTAACCAGCTTTCAAATCTGCAAAAAAGGTTTATTTTTTAAGATTTCAAATAAAAAATTCACAATTTTTAAATGCACACAGCCTGGACATACGTTCCTACGATAAGCTAAACGAATATTCTGCGAAGTTTGCACAATTGAGCTACCTGCCTGTCTGATGGAGAGCAGAGTAAAGTAATGACTATAAAAAAGATCAAATCCCCCCCACAACCTCCCCAAAAGTGCTAGAGATACCAGGAAATATTTCTGCCATTGATATGGGTACGAAATGTCACTAATGTTAGTATTAAATAAATAAGTAAAATAAAGTGTCAGGATCTCCTCATTCTGTTCTACATTTGCAGAGTTGGTTGAACCATATTTGGCCACCAAATGCAATTTTTTCAGGTTTGGATACATAAAGACACCTTTCCATTTTAAGGGAAGCTCTGGGAACACAAAATTAGGAACAGAACATACATTAATTTAGCACCGTTACAAATGTTTCACGTGATCTGTCAAACACAAATGGCTTACAGGCAACAAACAGTGCAACTTGCAGCTGCTCTCCCTTTTAATAAGGTAGAACTTCTGGGTCTGTGCAGACCGCACTACCTTATTAAAGGAATGCAGTTGTAATGGGATTGGTTTAATGAAAACTGAAGTCAGACTCTGCAGCTCTCCAGCTGACAGAGCCTGGATGCCTCTACAGTAAGGCATTAAGCTGAAACAATACATGCAGTGAAGTGGACGTAACGCAGGCTTTAAAGAACACGGTTTAGTCAGAACCTATCACCAAGTTGCAGCAAAAAGTAAAATGTTAAAAGCATTTAAAAAATCACTGCCACAATCCAAAGCTGACAGGGATTTTTTTTCCTTTAACATTTTGAGTGCTCTATAAATCATGCATTGGGATGGACAAGGCATGCATCGTATAAAGGAATGCAAGTCTCAAACAGATGAGGCGTGTACAATATTTAGGATGTTAAAAACTTTTTTTTTTCCCTTAAATTATATAAACAGATCTTTTGACTGTGTTTACTTCAGCCAACCAGTTTTCAGGTTTTAGATTGCAGCTGCATCCAAATATTCTGCTAGGTTGCAAAGAACAGGAGGATGAGGTGAGGGGAATTGTCAAAAATCATGAGAAGGGCTTGAATTGTCAGGCTAACAAGCGTGCAAATAGAACAGTCCCTGCAGACGCTTCAGCCCTTTTACCACCCATCTCCTGACCATATGTTCTCATAGTACTGGAGATCGGAAAGAATCACAAAGTGCCATTCAGCCATTTTATTAACTTTGCACTGATGCATCGACTGAGCCATGTGGTCTTCAAAATTGGTGAAGCTTTTAATGCTTCAGATGCATCAAAAACTGTGTATGTCCTTTGAAAAGGTCTCAGGTTAATGCACACTAATTAAAACACAGGGAATTAGCTATTGTTTGTGGAAAAAAAGGCTATCTTACTGAGTAGACAGGAGAATAAAATTGACTTGTCTTTTAAAAAGGAGCTTTGTGACATCTTTCTTGGTCACTTGTCCTGGAACATAAAGAGAATTCAAGCCCTGTTCATGACAGGGAGCATTCCTTTATTGTACCTTCACTATCCGAACGACCTGATGGAAACACGCCCGTGGCAGACAAGTAAATCAGCAGTACACTGTTTGCAGGCAGCTCCTGAAATTCAAATAAAGAGAAGAGTGGCAAGGGAAGAAATGTATAAGTTTATTTTAATATTCAATCATCCCCTTCATAAATACATTGTCATTTAAGACTGCGCCGCTCCTGCTTCTGCCTTCCCTTCACATGTGTATGTACCGTTCCCCACCACATATGCCCCTTCAAATAGACACAGAAAAAAATGTAAACTGATGATACGGTCATTTTTTTTTTCCCCACAGACCTCTAGGCTGATACTAGAGATTCAAACAGCACTAAAAAAGCATCTGCTTCCACATAGACTCTCCTACTATCTAGCCAGATCTGAGGCGTTCCAAGGTATGGAAACCAAAAGCTGCCAAGATCCACGCAGGCCCTAACTCCCAAACCATTCAGGATCCCAGAGGAAGTTCTTTGTTTCCAAACACCCCCGAGTCGGCAACATCTGCCTCTTACCCCTGACCTTTCTCAGCTGGACAACAAGCACAACACAGCCAGGTTTCTGTATAACCTGTACAAGAAATCTATTTTCCACCTTTCTAATGGGCTGTCAGCATGAGGAAACAGATGCTTTTAATTTCTGCAAAAGGCTGAGCACACAGGCACCCAAAATTCTAAGTAGTAAGGATGCACTTCCCTCACCCCACCAGCTGTTTCTTTACAGTTGCTCCTTGGAACAAACCAAAACTTGTTCTTTATAGGATTCATATTCTGGTTTTACTATTAAATCCTAAGTTGCTGACTTTTACAGTCATCATTAAGCATAATTAACTCAGCAACTTTATTAAATTAAGCACAGGAACTGTATTAAAGTCTACAAATGCATAGACTACTTCCATGGAAGAGAGAAGTGGTAACAACATAGGACAGGCAGATAAAAATACAGGACGTGCAGGAGAGAAATACAATTCCAATGGGATACAGGACTGGAGACCTACCAGCTATACAGTGCTTAAGAGCAACAGTTTCTTGACATACTTCCCTGATTTTGGAGTGTGTTTGGCACAACATGAAGTAGAAGAATACTCTTAAGATTTTTCTGTTCTCCAGATCTCTTATTTCAAGAAATATTTCCTATATTATATATATATATATGTATTAATAAACATATATATATAAAAATATAAATGTCTGTATATATGCGTATTTACACGCACACAAATAAAATTACTGGATAACATTAAATCATATGCAACCATTACATTACATCACGTTACTTAAGGCTTTCCATAGTACTGCCACGCACCGCTCTAGACACTGGACAGCCAGTACTAAGACCACTTGCACAGGAGTTGTTGAAGCTTCGCTTTGAAGATGGCTGTATTTTAGCAGTGATACAACAACTGCTGTATTACAGCAAGCTGGGTTTCTGTCTTAAAATGAACTTTTTTCCTTCCCTTAACAGCAGTCAACAGATTTGCCTTTATTAGACAAATTACACATATCTATAATATTTCCATCCTCTCTTAAGATCATATTGAACATTTTAAGAAGGCCAAAAAGTCTTCATTATCTTGAAGTATAAAACATTATCTCAACCACATTTTATTCAGTGTCACATACCATTCTGATTGTTTTTCTATTGCAAATAAATTCATCAATTTCACAAACCTTAAATGATGCTGCTAAAAATGTATATAGCTGGCTAAAAGTTGGTTTATAAAGTAGATATTTATGGGGGTTTTCCCGCCTGGCTGGTTTCTCCGTTGACTCCTGTTAAATAAAACAAACAAAACAGAATACAAAAAAACCCCCAACAATCGTATATTACCAAAGCAGTTTCATAACCCTCTAAATTTCTGTTTATTACAATGTTCATCTTCAACATACTTCCCACACAAATGGTCTACCCACGCTGCATTTCCTACTACATAGTAAAGCAAGATGCACAATGTCTAGTGAATGATGCCCAAATACTCATTTCTGCTATTTCTTCTACTATTGAAGGTTTGCTAAGGAGAAAAAAAAAGAAGGTGTAAAAAGAAAAAAAAAAAAAAAGAGACATTACTTGGCTTAAACTCCACAGGTTTGAGCTACTCTTCACTAACTTCCAGCAAGAGTTACACCAGCTTTACTAACCTGCTCTGCACGGTGACAATAATGAGAGAACACCATTTAAAACAAAATAAGCAAACAAAAAATCCCCAGTTATGATCTGTTGCCAGGTTTATCACTGAAATGGAACTTACCTGCATTCCAGGTTTGTTCATTTGTGACGCTAAATTCATTGGTTCCCTTTCAAGTGCTTGTAGCATTCGGAACATATCAATTGTTAACTCACTGAACTTGACCTGCAAGAGAGTCAAACAGTTTATTCTGCCGGATACAGATTAAACAGTATTTCTTTGGAATTATCCAGGTAAGAGATTCCACTGCATACCAGACAGACAACTTTCAGCCTCTCAGGGACCTGTCAGTGTCATCTTTGAATCTCTAAAGACCTGTGAATGACTTTTAGAAGAGCTCACAGAGGACAAAGTCTATTTACTACTGCTCTAGCAGACCAGTTACTGTAGTGCAGACCCCTACTTCACAAATTACAGACTTCTCTGGGGTGTTTACAAATCAAGTGCTAAAACCGCTACATACTATGAATTTAGACAAAATCTGAAAAAGATACACAAACTGTAGTTTAGATACAACTTCCTTATTTCCTGAAAAAAGAGCTCAGAGAGAAGTCACGAAGTCTGTACAACTTCACTATCATCATCATCTAAAGAACAAGATCTTGACTGTCTTCTGAAAACCCCTTCCTGTTGCAACTGAAGTTGCAACAAGCTGGAGTATGTCCTGTCAAAGCCTAAGTCCAACTTTTTCTAGACACATCCCAGAGACCTCGCACACTTCAATTTTAAGAACAATCCAGTATATGAAAATTGACATCATGAATATAAGCAACAAGAGGTCAGTACCATAGGTCTAATATCTAACATTTCATTTTCAGCTCTTACCTCAGAGAACCTCTTCTTGCTGCCACTGCAAACATCACAACCAAAATATTTCAATGTTCACCTCTATTGGAATCTCTGTTGTATGATCAGAAGGGATGTCACGGGGGAAGGACACTGAACTCCAAAGACACAAACCCAAGTCCCCGGAATTTCTTTTACCTGGTTATTGCAGTTCCCAATAATCAGCGCATCTGCAAGAGCAAGCTGTCCCACTATCATTCCCTGCTCTAGCAACGGAGCTCCTGTTTCAGAAAGCCTGTTAGAGGTGATTACAATGGTGTTGTCATCATTTAAAACCATGACAGGGTCTGCCTAAAAAAAGCAACCAGAATAAATCAGGAATTCAAGAAAACATACAGATTTGCAGTCAGAGAGAAGTCCAAAGGTCTTGTCACTTACAGGAAATGTTTCATAACTGAGGAGGATTTTTAAAATTAATTTGCCATCCATATATTTGTATATTTGTATGCAGGCTACAGAATGCCTTACCACCCGGAAAAGCAACAGCTCGTAGGGACTGCAAGCAAATAGATGGTACGAGCACATGAAGGTACAGGAAACAGAAAAATAGTTCCTCAAATGACATGAGCTCTGCTTCACCTTTTCTATACCTGAGGAACCAAATGCCATCAACAACCTTACAAATTCATGCAGAATAAACTAAACATGCCTACAATACAGAAGAACCCTGCACTATTTTAGGTCGCCTTTCCTTCCTAGAAATAACAGCAAAAGGAGATGAGGGAACGATAATGCTGCCATCCATTCTGGCCGTATTTAAATAAACACTTGTGTTACACAGTGACATCTTGTACAAAAGGAGGAAAGTAGAACACTCTCATTTGACAGAATAAAAAAAATCTGCTTTCCTTTTAACAAACTTCAGAAGTTGGTCACATTACAACCACGCTAACAGCCTATCAGTTCACTGCCATGCTTACACCGTACTTTCCATTATATACTGCTTATGCACTGCCAGCGCAATAGGCCAGTATTCCAACAAAGTACACTTTGAAACACAATCAAAACATCAGCAAATTGGATTGGCTTCCACAACAACAGGACTAGAGTTGCCAGTCTCTCCAAAATATTGACCGTGGTATCTGCTGTGCTTTCAATTCCAGCATTTTCTGAGCACCAAGAGCAAAACCAGTAAAGTGTATCTCAGCTTCACGCTTCTGCCTCCAATACGTCACAGGCCCAGGTCTGACTCTGCAGCCACTTTAACGGCTGTCACTGTTACACTACAGTGAACAGAGTTCAATGGTTAAATTGGACAGGAGTGCTGCCCCTACAGGTGGCACACCTGCTTACCACATAGAGGTGGTGACACAGGAGCACTTTGGTGAAGGAGTCAGAAACTTTTACTTTTAAACTAACAACTAAAAGGGAATGATATTCTCACCTCAATAAACGCTGCTACTTCCTGAAGAACCAGGTTCCACTCCACCTGATCTTCAGTATTAAAACGATGAGTATAGTCTTCAATTTCATCTGACAGCTCCTGATGTAAAAAGTTCAAAGACAGACATAGTCACTTCTTAAATTGAGAGCTGAAGAGGCGGTCAGTAACTTTACAATTTGGTTAGCTGTGCTGGCCTTTAAGAATAATAATAAAAAAAATAAATTACTTGAGAACATATGCAGAACGCTTATGACTAACATGCCAGCCAAAACGCGCTCTTTCAGGAGACAGAATGCCAACGTTACACTGCGTTTTGGCAATGCAAAGTGTCTTTTAAGTAGGTACAAATGCAAAGAATATCTGGAGTTAAGTATAACTATCCCACTCAGATACAGCTATGTCACTGGTTATTACCATAAGCTATGGACACCAAGGACTCAAATTTCAGCTTACGAGTAACTTTAAATACATTGAGAAAGTGAATGGTAGGGCTTTTTTAGCTGCTACTAAGCTAAGCTAGCAGTTCAAGTAAGCTTAGACACAAAGACAGTAATGCAACCTACACAAAACTGTCAATAGCAGAAGCTGCTTGCAGCAAGGTTGTCAGAGGGGTTTGGGAAGCATATGCTGTCAGGGGAAGCACGCTGTTCCTTTGTTGTAGTGAAAGGGTATGTCTCTGTCTAGGCTGCAGCTATTGGAATACTTTTACCTGGTGTTCAAACAATGCTATCAAATACTTTGAGCTTCAAGTGCCATTATCACATGTCTGATTCACAGAAGATACTCACTTCGTTAGATGTCAGATATACTAGAAAAGCAATGATCAACATTGGCCTGTACTCTGTGGTACCAAAAGACCTGTGTTTATGGGCACTCAGTGCTTTACTCCCACAGCAGACGCACATGCAGACCCAGCCACTCCAATTTCATGGTAATATCTACGTCATTTAGCAGGGTTTAATTTTGATGGGTCTCTGGAAGGTGCAAAATGTATTCAGCATGTGTTCTAAACATGGGACAGAAAGACAGCAGTTTGGAAGGGAAGAGAAATAAGCTCAACATCAAGCCAGGAGACAATGGCTTTCCAAGCAACAGTGTGTCATGAAGATTTGCTGGGGCACATCGCACCGATGTCCTAAATCCACTACAGGAATGAAGATGTACTCAATTATGAGATGACCCCCACATTTTCAGATGACTAACACGCATCTTACAGTTTATTCCTAACTAGCTATATAAAGTTCTTCTCTAGCCAAATGTTCACATCATACTGAATCTTTCCATAGCTCTAGCCATATTATTCCTTCCTTCTGCGGCATCCAACAGCACAACCAATTAAATGAGGGGGAAAAAAAAAATACAAAAAAAAACCCCTATGCTGCTGCAACAGCTAAGATCATAGATCTACTGAGTGGTAATTCAACTGAAATAGACTGTATTATGGATTTCTTAATTAGGAGAAAAGCCCTGAATAACCAGCAACCTCCCACCCCTTAGCCCCTCTATCTCATTTTAACATACCTTTACAAGGTCCTTCACAACATCCATTTTGTTGAGCAAGAGACAAACCACTATAAACCTGGCATAGTAACGCAGCTTCTTCACCACTAATTCAGGCCTAAACACAACAACAAAAACACCACAGCCAAATCTGAGATTAAATAGAACACAGGGAGTCAACAGGGGTAAGGGAGAGGAGGAGCTTAAGACCAGAGCAAGGCTGAACGCTCCACACACTAAGAGTTCTAACTGAATCCATGTGGAGATGAATAGCTACCTGGCTGCTTAGAGGTTTATTTAAAATTGAGTACAGGGACATAAAATATACATCAAGAAAGCCACAGCCTCCCCCTTCCTCACAGTCTCTTTACAGGAGAACAGTCATGGGAGCCAGATATAGTCACGGGCTCTGCAAGCCTTTGGCAGTTCATGGGCACTATCTGACCCCTCTGCATCGCACGATAATCACAGCTGGCTCAGAGTTCACCCACCTGCGACAACTTAGAGATCTGCAAGTCCACATAGCCCATAATTACTCATCCATTTCTAAAATCTTCTGACAACATCTAGAAACATGCTTGGTCAATCCTACCTTGTCTGAAACAGTTCATGCACTCAGACTGAAACTGAGAGATTTTTAAGAGAGAAGATAATAGGATCAACAGGTATCAGGACACAACAGGGAAACTTTCATCTTTTTTGTGGCACACAGGTGCATTTAGACATCAGCAAGACTAGAGATGTGCAATTAGTTTAAGTCCAGACATCCCTGAATGGCTGGCAGGAAACTCCCTAACTAACCTTCTGCATTTATCTTGATGATGACTTCAGCTCCTTTCTTCTTTAACTTTAATGAGGGAACCCAAGTTTAGTGGCTAGAATGTAAGATCAGGATCCAGAACTGAGTTCTCTAGCTATTTTTATTTATAACTGTCTATGTTCTTGGCAGGCAGCACATGTTCTGCAGTGCCACAACACAGCCCTGCTTTGAGTTTACCTTTCTCATTATAGCGTCTTAAAAGGAAGATGTTATGCCTCCCGAAGCTCTTGGACCTTGTCCCAGTCGGTTACAGAGGGCTGTTGTACTGCAACACTAACTGATGCTCCCCTGAAAAGCCTGATGAGAATCAAAGAGGTTCCTCAGCCTCAGCCCACCAGAGCTATCTTCCAGCCACACCATACTAGGTCCCAGCACTGATACTGCTCAGGACTCAAAATGACAAAACTTTGGGGCTAATAGCTTTCTAGCCAGGACCAGGTAACAGAATATTCCTCCAGTCATACAGCAAAACCTCTTACTGAGGTTTTTAATCATGGCAGGAGGATTAAAAGAAGCTTCCTTCAACAACACTGATTTTATCCCAGTTATTCTCCTACAGTTTATAGTTATTTGCTGCTTTCACACACCATTCTAGTCTTGAAATAACAAGGGCATTCATTCAGACATACCTGTCTTCTTTGTTGACTTGGGAGTAGTATGACCTCTGCCTAATTGCTGAATAGAAGGAGAAAGCTTCATTGAGATAGCTGGTTTCTGAAGTGCGCAAGCTGCAGAGGAAGAATTAGATTAGCTCATTGCTTCAGACGGAAATCCATGCCAAACCCTTCCTTCCTGCCCCCTCAGCCATCTTGTGCATCAATGGCAAGACTCCCTCCTCAAGTAACATCATATGAAAGCCAGACTGTCATCCTTTGTGCCTGCTGGGAAGACAGATTTCAGAGCTTGGATTCCATTTCAGATTAACAATCGAATCTGCCCATCTTGTACCCATATGTGCAGGTGACAGGTTAATTCAAGAGTTTAAAGGAACATTAAGCTCCCAAACTTGTAAATCACATTTTTGCACAAGAGTCAAATGCAGCACGCATGGAAGACTCCGAGACACCTTTGAGGCAGGAGATAAGTCCTTTGGCAGTATCAACACGACCAGCAACGTGGTATGGGGCTCACAGGTGCCTTTCTCTGCAGCACCCCCATGCAATCCCAAGGGCCTTCTCATTCTGAAACAGGCATCATGACTCAACTGATACATTGATTTCTCCTGACTGAGTATCCAGACGTTTGGCATGAAGCTGCCACTAACACTGCATTCCCCTACTGAATCCTTTTCTGTGCTTACTTACTAATAATGGTAATAGAGCTGCCCAATCTTGGAAGCAATTTCCCCAATTTGCCACCGCTTCAACCCATACCGATTGTCCAATACTTGTCTATTTCACAAGAGAGAAAAGAGAGATTAAAAGGCATTCCAGAATTTCTCAGAACATCACACCAGACAAGACAAAGAGCCACTGCAGGACCAAATTCAGCTTTCATTACTGGTGTGGCATTCCCAGTCCCAGTCCCTCACAGAGCCAACGGCGCTGCATACACACACCAGAACAAGGACCATTTCTCTTGCATAAACTTGCAAGAGCTAGACATAAGTATGTTGCACAAAATACAACAACAAAAGGTCACAACTTCCCAGGAGAACACTCAGACTACGCAGCCAATGTAAGGTGTGAAAGATCGGAGCCCACGCTGCAGCAAAACGCTTCACACCATTCCAGATGGGTTCTGCACTGCAGAAGCCATCATCCCAGCTTCTCCTTAGTAATATATTACAGCAACATGCGCTCAAGTACAGCAAAAGGTTTTGTTAAAGAAGTCACACTCAAAACGCTTCAACATTTTAATTCATCAGACTGTGCGCGCTCCAGGAAGTGACTATTCCCTCCCTGCATGCTTGAATAACAGTGAAATCTCAATCTCCGCTGGGGCCCCCAGGCGTAGCAGAGATTAAAGTTGCACTTAAATCCACAGAACACGTTTGCCTACAACATCCCCTTACCGATGTTGCTGTTGAAACTTCCAGAGTTTGGTGTAAACGTCAAATGTTCGCCCGAAATAGGATTGCCACTGCTTTTGCCCGTACTGAGGTAAATCCCTGCAACAGAAGTGACAAACGTGGAGTTACAGAGTAGATTCCGGTCAGCCCAGCGTGGCAGCAGCGTATTTGTGTCAATGTCAGAATAGCTTTGTTCAGAATTGACTTGAAATGCTTTACAACTCTGCCTGCACCCAGAACTACAAGAACCACAATTCATGTGGTTTCTCAAACCCCGTTGTTACTGGCACCTGCAAGGAAGTCCCGTTTAGCTTTTAGGAAGTACACGTATTGAGATCTGACCATAGTATCCCTAAAAACATGCCACAACCCAGACAGCATATTCAGTTAACATATATAGAAGAAAAGACTGCATATGCATATATATGAGAAAGCATGTATTGGGGGGAGGAAAAAATTCTTCGGTGCTGTCTCCTAATTACTGCTTCCTACTTCCAGACGAATTCTCTAGTCACTCCTCAAATGCAAGAGGATTAAAGTTATCAGTGTTAATAAAGGTCCCATGCATTTTGCAGATCTTCCAAGCGATTGCCTACATTTAATTACTATTTGGGGACAACAGACAGCCAGTGTCTCAAACTGCCTGAGCTCTGCAGCTTCCACACGCACAAAAAACACGACACTACAACATCAAACCGAAGGTGCGCAGCTTAACCATAATTTTTTGAAGTAAAACATTTCCTACTAAGACAATACCTAGGCCCTCAAATGCAAGAACCGTAATTCAATTGCTTATTCAAAGAACAGCAGAGTTATTCTAGTTATTCTATTGCCAGCCAACATCCGCAATCCTTAACGTCCTACCCGAGAGCGCTCGTCCAGCTGCAGACTGACAGTCCCCCTGCACAGATCCCTTACAAAAGGTTGACTCTCCCTCCCCAAAAGATTCAACAAGATGGGTCCTGTGCAACAGCTTCCACGAGTTATGCAGGTAGACATTCTCTTTTAAGTTAGTTGTGAAACATATGATACATTTAGAGTGTATTTATACGGTATTTATTAAGAACATACAACACACTGTCCACATGAGCTGTTCTCTCCAGTTGTGCCTGGGATTCTGGAATGGTTACTCCAACACACAGAATAGCAGTGGGTGGAAGCAGTGCTCTCCGGGATTACGTTAATATGAGTCAAGTGATTGGATGTGTGCAAAAAACATTGGTATTTATGGACAAATACAGTCTAAAGGACAAAAAGGAATCCATGCTAACTCCTGTAAACATGCCTTTATCAAGGTTCCTCAATGTTAACAGGTTCTCAACAGCATCAGAACAGGCCTACAAATAACCACTCTAACAGGAACATGTGTTCCTACATGCATTTTTCAACAGGTGATTGAAAACATCTTACTATCTTGCTAGAAGATAAGTAATTTTATGGTTATATGCACAGAAAGCTAACTTGGACTCTTAAAATATCATAGTAAAACAAACAACCTACCCAAGAGCAAGTAGAATAATCTAATCAAAATTAGTTCATTTAGACTGACAGTATTTCCTGCTACTCATTAAGGAAATAATATTTTTTAAATGGATGAGGCTGTTCACCGTGTTTCAGAAACAGACCCTATAACATCATACATAAATCAGCCATCCAAATGTCACCAGGTCAAGCACGCATGTGGATGCTCGCCGCCAGCATTCACTGGGTCAGGTTACATCATCACCACAACATTTGTCACCCTCTGCCTCATAGTTGGTGATACGTCAGAACCTGAGACCCTCCGGTTTTTTTCATGTCTGTCTCCAGTGCTGTAAGGCGAGTTAGTCAACCCAGTTCAGTTCTGCATTCATCCCTCCACTCGATTTCCACGCTGGGATATATTTCGCTCCACCCCATAATCATGGTGTAGTCCTAAGGATTTTAGCTTTAAAGGGTTGTGCTCTCAATCCTAACAGAAGACCGTCACCTGGGAGTGACTTAAGTCTTGGAACAAATCCAACAGAGAAGACCAAAACCCCTCAGTCTCACTGAGCACTTGCTGCTTACCAATCTATACAGAGCTGATTCAAGGGAGGTATACAACTCTACAAGTGGAACAGCTTTTTCAGGACGGCATAATCTGGTGTTTGACTCAAGAATGATTTCTTCAGGGCATGCTCTTTCAAATCACTGTGCTGGTTAACGTACCATCCAACACCCAGACGGACACAGAAAAGCGGCATATTCCACTTCCACTCCTGGGAGGTCGAGACTGAGGGAAACCCCACCTTTTGGAATCTGTGCCGCGTCCTCTGGAGGAGCAAGACAAGCAAAGCAGCACACTGCAATTTCCAGAGCCACGTACTGGCGCGTTTCTACTAACTGTAATTGCTTTAACAGCACCCTAGGTAGAAAAGGAAATTAATATTTCTTCGCTCATCAGCCAACTGTACTTCCCACACAGCTTGAAGGGACCTAGCTTAGTTACTACACGTAAAATGAATCCCTTATCAGCTCTGATTCTTACCAGCCTGGAAAACCATTCCAGTACTTGCTGCTGCGACTCTGCAAAGATGGTAAGGAACCTCAGCAGCATTTTAGAAAAGAAAAAAGAAAATCCTCTCGAACTTGCAATTGGCTGCACAACACCTTGGAACATACTTTGGTGCAGTGAGGGGTAAACAGGAGTATAAACATGTGCTTCAGGGCACCGACATCTTCACCCAAATATAGCTTGATACAAACACATGCAAGTTTAAAGCATTTACTGCAACAAAGGATTTGCCACTTTCTATTGTTGTAATAGATGTAAACGTTTTAGCTAAACAAAAGAAGTTAAGAAACTGTCCAAATACATGCCTAAGATATATTGCCAGCTTTGATACAGCACGAGGTAGTGTTAAATTTAATTAGCACATTCACAAGTTTCAATGTTAAAAAAAAAGTGAATACAAATACAAAACAACACTAAAATTTATAATTTAAAATAAATAAATAAAACCAAAGTTCCCTGGCACTAATTTCAAGAATGACTGAATTAGCAAGTTGACTCAAAAAACCCTACCAACAGTAACTTGGGTTTTCAAGGCCAAGTTGCTGAGGACATCTGAGCGAAGGTCTAACACAAGGAAACAAGAAAACACAGCCACCTTCTCTCAAACATCGAGAAGTAGGTATGTGCACAAATTAAGAAATGCGCAGTAACTATTTGCTGATCATGCTTATGCATATATCCCT
>NW_009650103.1:4723258-4742437 GCF_000708025.1 Charadrius vociferus | reverse complement strand
CCATCATCTTCCCTTGCGCACCTCTGGCACCCCCTCGCTTCGGTACCTTCCTCTGTAGGAGCCTAAGCATTCTTACAGAACCTAGTCCAACTCGCTGCGCTGCGTTCATTTTGAATATATGAAAATTAGTGGCATTTTAAGAAGCCTCTGTTAGCGCAGTGTAAACGTGTTCAGCCGTTGCTGTCCACAGTCACTGCTGGGTGTCCACATGCATATTCCTCAAGCCGCGTGCTCGCCTAATTGCAGCTGGCATAGCTGCACAATACCATGCGATTCCGCGGCTCCCCAGGGAACAGGAAAGATCTCCATGGAAACAGACAGCAGCACTTGTTCTTTTGATAGTATTCTGACATGGCTGTAATAAAACTTCATTTATGACAATACATTACCGAGGTTTCACCACAGATTTTTGCAGACAAGAGCTGCCATTGCTGCCATTCATTTACTGGTTTGTGTCCTGAACATCAGGCATGTTGCTCCCACGAATCGAGAAATTTTGCTGTGAGAAAACGGATGCATAAGCCAAAGAGGATATTTAGTGCAGGTTTTTTAATCAGAGCAGAGGATCTGCATTATTTGGTGAGAAATAGCCCAAAAGAATACTAAAGACTCGGTTGATTGCAGAGTGGATTATTAATACAGCTCCTCCCACTGAAGTAGACAGGGAATATATGACCCAGATGCAATTACACACCCAACTTGAGAGCAAAAGACCTACGTTAGAGCAAGAGATTTTGCTACTGCCAGATCTACAGAAGGATACTAGAGCAATATGGAGAGAAAAAGGCAAGAGCCCATCTTCCTCCAGAGCGCGCCTGGCTGAGGCTGCTGGGCACGGAACGGGCAGAGGCAGGGGTACTCACGCGTGCCGTTACCGATCGCCATCACCTCTACAGGAGGAAGGAAGCGGCAGCAAGAAGGAACCCAGATGCAGAGGAGGGAATGGAGATGCTTTGATTTAGGACAGTTCTATCCACACAAGGAAGACAGTTACGCGCTTCATCGCAACAGCCTCCAACAACAAGTGGAAACTCCTTCCAATGTCTTGGCTCTTAAAACATCCCAAACTGGACATGAAGACAGCAACTCAGGTGCTGTAAAAGGATGGGTTTCTCACACTGGGCACAGAAGACTGGTTCCCTTGCCAGGTGGATAAATTCCATAGAGTCCAGAATTTTATCCAATCCTCGCTGTACAGTCTTAGCGAAGACCGGTACTACTTATATGCTCATAATATATTTTCTGCCAGTAGTTCACTTCAGCCATGCCGTTGGCAGAAGCCAGATAATACTGGCTGAAACCCAATGAAAGGTGCCGAGGTTTGTTTGGCCAGCACCACATGGGAGTTATCACACAGGGACAACTTCCAGAGATGTAAAGATCTTGCGAAAGTCCTAGGGACTCAGCAGTATACTTTGAAAAAGGAAGGTTACAGTAACTGTAAGTTTAACATTCAGAGCTTTAATACAATTACAGTTTTGACAAGTGATAAAAAAGACAATTACCTTTTATGTGCATAGGCTTGTAGTAATTACAGGCTCCTATTCCCAGAGCCTAAGCAGCAGTGGGATAACGGCGCTGTGGTACAGCTTCCCATCGCCTCTAAAAACCCATGAAGACAGTGAGCACACCAGTAGCCCTCACAGTAACCAGCATCACTGATGCAACTGGTGTGAGAAGCCAGTCCCTTCCCAGTACCAGACAGCGTACAGCCTGCAGCATTACCTGAAGCTAACAGGGTCCTGTTGTTTCTAAATTAGCAGCAGCAGCAGCGTGGAACAAAACTAAGAGGTTCAACTTGCATCTTACCAGGAGTCTACAAAATAAATGGGTAAACACTACCGCCTCTTCCCACGAAAGGACAGCAGTCGTGATTCTTGCAGCCTGCACAATGAGCAACAAGACCTTATAATCTGGGAAAGTAGGATATATGCGGGAAGTCTTTTAATTTCTTAAAGTTTCAAGCTTCTCTGTGACACCAAACACATTTAAGCACTTTTTAACATAAAAAAACCCCAAAAAACTGGTGACAGTGCACCAGGAAAAACTGCTTCCTAACACACTCCCTCTTTCCAGTCTTTTTCCAAGAAAAAAGAAAGTGGGACTGGGGAAAGAGAAAAGAGCAATTGGAACATACTTCACTAAGTTGTTTCTAACTTGTAGCTCGGGGTGTTCAAAAAGGGAGTACAGACACTGGAAAGACAACCTCCCCTCGAAGTTATTCTAGCAGGGACGGCCACAAAAAGATGGCATCACTGGTAGTGCGAGCATGTAGTATACTTTGGAGCAGCAACCTTGGCAGATCATCATATGTTTTCCTCAAATGCTGTATTTGGCATCTGTATTGGGAAGAGAGGAAGGAAATGCTACTGAAACAAAGACGTGGCAGGCTGAGCCCTTGCATTTTTGGCAGCAGCAACAGCTAAGCAGCTGCCAACACGGCTATAGGCTCAGTTCCCTGTAGCTGAAGTGCCCAGAGGAGGTTTCAGGAAGGAAATCTTTGCTCTCCTCTCCCTCCCCCATCACTTCTTCTCCATGAAACATGGTAGGGACAACAGCACGGCATAAAACACAGCAGCAAAGGCCATCATCATCTTCAAAACAGAAGGCGGCAGGCATCCATCAAATGCATTTATTACACCAGAGGGAAAAGCAAGCAACTGGACTAAGAATTAGGATACTTGCCAAATCATTTCCAGGTGAACTACCCAGAAGAGAACAAGCACGACCAGAGGAGACACCTGAAAATTATAATGTTGCTTTATCCAGTCATTATGCCCACAGGAATCACAGGCCTTCCAGGTGAAATGGTGGTCAAACGCAGTGCAAGAAGCAACTACGCTAATTGTGTCACGTTACAGCAAGGACAGAGGCAGGCTCCTGTTCCAGTATGTTCTTATTTTCACACAGCAGAGCTGGCTGCTGAAGCCCATCTCTCTATTTTTAGTGCCCAGATTTCACCCGAAGGTATTTCCCATTTTCTTTTCATCTAGCTGGATAAGAGGGTTTCTTTTTGGCAAAGTACCATGGACACACATGGAAACTACATCTCTCCTCTGGAAATCTGATACAAGCACTCACTCCCTCCATGCCTGCATGAAAAGACAGAGTGGCTGTAGGTACGCTGCCATCTCCGTGATCTGAACTTGAGCATCACATATCCAGACCTGAACTGCATTAATTTGTACTCTTCAGTGACTCAGGCCAAAATTTCAAGCAAGCTGTATCAGAAGGCCAAGGTAATGACGTAGACGGTCCTGGAAATCCTGGCCTCAAGATCTCAATCCTTTTGCTTTAGACTTGGTTTCATGGGGTGCGGAATACAATCACCAGGAACTCCTTGTCTCTACTGCCCATTTACCATTCAGACTTTGGAGCACAAACTGTTTGTTTTGGATTTGGTAATCAACTTCTAAAGCACGGGAAAGGATTATCAATAGTGGGGGGCAGGGGGGAAGGAATTAAAAACATCTTTGCTAACCATCTGTGTTTGAATAACAGCAAGCTATATGGGCCCAAACATACAGTATTACTCAGAGACCAGTAAGAGGCTGAACTGCCAACAAGATACGAGCTAAAACCCATGTTGCTTAAGAGACTCTACAGCAAAGCTTAGAAATAAAACAGCTCTTGAATACATAATCTTTAACTCAGCATATATTGACATAAACAGGATGCCTATATCACTGTCCAAACATGAACTATTTTCCTTGAACTCCCCTTACTCTTATTCCCCTTCTTATTGGTGCCGACAAAACAGCTAGACTTTCTGATGTTATTGCAGATGTTTTGCAGATAAATGCAGATTTTTGTCTTTCTCCACAGTTCAGATTAAGCATTTGTTTCACCAGGCAAATACAGGCTAAGGTTTGTATGTTTCTGTTTATCACTTTCTAAATTTCTTCCCCAAAAATATTCCCTCCCCCAGTTTCCCTCATTTCCTCCCACCTAGGCCAATCCTTCTCATGCCTTTTTTTTTTCTTTTGAACAGAGACTGTGGGGTTTTGGACTTGCATGCTGTTGACTGTATACAGCTACACCTAGTTCTTAATTGTGTACTTCATGCACAACATTTGTATGCACAACAGTATGAATTCTAACAATTTCACAGAATTTCCAACTTCTAGCTTACTGTTAATTGACATGACAGACATTCAGCTCACCTTTCTCGCATCTCCTTCCCTACTGTCTCAGAAGAAATGCGTGAACCTCTACTCCTACAGACTTTCTTACATACATGATCCAAACCTACCCATACATCAGTGCACATTGTTCTCTCCTAAACAAACTTATGTGTTTGAGTTCAAAATGTTCATTGTACAACTGACTTCAGCATCACTCACACTAAAGGGTATGCTCCAATGCTTTTCTGAAGGAATACTGTCAAAAATGCACTAACCTTAAGCCATTGAATAGCTGTTTAGATTTATCCAATAAGTAGCAAAAGTCTGTCACTGTTTTCCTCTCTGCTTGAGGAATATCATCTTCAGCTGCTCCTGATGTCATGATTTCTTTTAGGGCAAACTCAGTCCTATGAAGAAGAAAATAGCCATATTACTCAAAAATTGAGGGCTACTATGAACTCATCCAGATTAGATGCATGTACAGTTCCATGGGGATGGTAACAAAGAGCATGCAATTCTCCCACAGGTTACTCAGGACTCATTAAAAATAACAGCTGAGAATCAAAGCATGGGACTAATTATTGCACAATGCACTAGTTAACAGACCAAAATTAAAAATAAAAGGGTACAAGAGTCATAAAATAACTGAGGACTGTATTCACAAACACAAAACTGCCAACAAAAGGACTGTAAAACAAACAGTACTTGGGTTTCATACTTGGACAAAGAAATCCTCTCTAAATTTGCCTTTCTGCAGAGGTGTTTATCCTGCAGCCGTATTTAGAGAGACTAGCCTCAATCCTGTTTACATTTCATATTCTTCTGCGACTGTTGAACACTAGCTCACTAGTTGCTATTGCTAAAACATAGCCATTTTAGACAGAATGCTAAAAAATACCCTGCTTCCTCTCTACTTCCTCATGACTGTTTAATTTCATGGCTTGCACTGCCCACAATTATACCTGCAGATCTATTTTTACTGTTCATGTGAGCAAAATGTCTCATTGTACGGTAATCACCTGAACAAAAAACCAAGATACAGCGTAGGTAATCCTAAGCATTGGGTCACTAAGGCAATATGAAAGCTTATAAAGGCAGGGGGGCTTTTAAAATCGTGCTTAGAACATACAGGTATAAAACGATCCTTTTGATCATCCAAAGGTGAGCTACAGATTTCTCAGTAGCAGCAACAAAATACGCTCCTCTGAAAATGGCTGCCCGGTCTTTGGCTCTTCTGTGCTCTCTAAGAATTTTAGTGCAAGATAAACACACCTCTAACTGGGCAAATGCCGAGCTTTTACTTTCAGCAACTTCTCTACCGGTTCTGGTAAGCACTTGTGTTCAGCAACAAGTTTCCATTTGTGCAGAAGCTGTTTGAATGCTATTTGCATAAATAATTACCTACAAGTCCCCATTCAAGCCAGGAAAGGACAAAGCTAATTCCTTAGGGTCACTGGAAAGTACCCTGAAGTGTCTGTCACCAATTGTCATGAAAAACCAAACAGACTTTAGAAGTACTTCCCTGAACAAACACTTCATGCCTAGCAAACGCAGAAGAAATTGGCAGTTCCCCCCAGCTTTTGGGGGTCATTTAGGGCGCATATCCTCCCAACCAGGCAGGTTCATGATTTCCCAGTTTCGACAAGATGCGGCACACACTCACGTGTCTTTTCCACACTCACAAGACAGCGCACTAGAGTACTAGTGCGAGGACATGGGCTGCACTGCACAAACCGCTTGTTGAAGAGTTCCAGAAAAAGGTAGGAAGTATCTACTTATTGTCAGGTGACTGCAAATGGGCACCAGACAGTACAAGAGACTTCAAAACATACCAACCAGACGCCAAAAGCTGTTGGTATGAGCCTAGCAAGCACAACATGAATATGGTGAAGCACCAGCCTGTGTTTGAAATCTCTCAACATTCACATTCACACAGCATGAAACATACGACACCGAGTACTTAAAGCACCAACATATGAAATCGAAGTGAACGGTGAGAGCTAAAAAACAGATGTCAGAAGCGGCCAGAGGTGATTCAGGAATTTCAGGCAGAGGGACAATACCCCAGGTCCTGTGAGCTCCGCAGCAAGGGTGACCTAAATCCTGCGGCGAGGCCCTTGGGTTCTGCAGCGCTGCGCTGGGGTGGACCAGGCACTCTAGAGCAGCTTCAGACACATTTCCAAAAATTGAGGAGCTTGCTTAAATTGCAAAGCAATTTAGTTTCATACAGTCTGTGTAACATTCCTTTAATTTAATGGTAAAGTCCATTTTTTTTGTGTGCTACCCTTAAGTTCTACTATCCGACTACCCAACCGCTGCTACCCCTGCCCAGCTGAATCCGTGCCAGCCCCGGCGCAGGCACGTAAAACCTACTGCGGTTCTCACGTCGAGGGAGTCCGGTAGACCCACTGCGAAGAGGGCCGTTTATGCAATCAATAAAAGACATGCTAGAAAATTCACTGCCTGCCGATCTGAAAGGTATCAGAAGGCATGAAAAATACTTGTTGCAGAGAAAGAAGAAAAAGCCTCTCTCAGGTTATAGACAATTAAGGCGTATGTATTTTGAACACCTACTGCAAGCCCAGCCAGTTCCTAAATATTTAGCACAATACTGGTTTGTGGAAAGTTAGAAGAACTGAGAGAAGAAATTAAAAAAAAAAAAAAAGGAGGAAAAAAAAAGAGATTACCAAACTGAAAACAAAACATTAGAGAATATTCTGCAAGTTCAGCCTCCTGATGCAGCTATCAGCATGTGAGTTTGGAGCTATTACTGAAGCAGAAGGCAAAAGCACCTTCTCTGTTCATGGAAAGAAACTGCCAAAAGCAGAGGGAACAACCTGTCTTCTTATCAGAGACTGCTGGTGAAGGAACCTAGGAAACAAACCACATTAAAGCACATTCTGACATGCCACGGAGACCTGAAAAATTAGTATACGCCAGAGACACTCCACTAAGACATTCAGTTTTTCCTTTATTTGCAGGTTCAGAAATTAAAAAATGTATGTTGCAATCAAGCCACACAGATCGTATTACTGCAATCAATAACCTGAGTTTAGGCTAAAATGTGGTATTATGTAGCCAAGGTGAGGAGGAAGAGGCAGAGGCTTACATGCAGAAGCATACAAAAGGAGCAGACTTACTAGAATAGTCAGGGTTTTAACTTCATTTCCTCTCCTTCAAAAAGCAAGTCTCAGTCACTCAAACTTAGCTCCAGAAAAGAACCCCTCCTGGTAAAACAGACTGTTCCCCACAGAAGATGTGAAACTACAGTACCTGCAAAATTTCATCTTTGCTCTACAACTGAGTAAGCTGAAATCTTAAAAAACACATACGCTAACATGCATATACATACATCAAGACTTTAGCTTGTATTGCTTTAGAGATCAAAATATCAATAAATAAGTGCAAGAAGCTACTTTGGGTGTTAGGTACGCAGGGCCTGCCTGCCGGGCAGTGTCTTACTACACCAATAGAAGGCTTCCGATCCAACTGTATGTCAGTTCAACGCAGCAAAGACAGTAAGAACTAGACTGTGTTGAAAAATGTAACAGTTCCACTGCATATTATTACCCCTACATTTTATATTATTTAAGCAGATGATGAGCCTCATAAACATTGGGTGCTCTCAGTGTTCCAGGGAAGGATATCATTGTAAAGGACTATTATCGACCATGACCAAAACAGTGATTTAAAACAAAGAGATGTACTTGTATCATTAAGGTTCTGCAGCTCAAACTTTTTGTGTGTGTGTGATGGCAAAATTTTCGCAGACCTTCTGCTAAAACTTCTAAGTTTGTTCATTATTTTAATTTCCATTAAAACCAATACTCAGGATGTTGATACAAAAAGACTGAAATACAGCTAATAAAAGTAAACTGAAAAATCTCATTACGATAGTTGCTGCCATGAAAACATTCCTACCATTCAGCATGCCAGATATGCCTTCTACCTGGTTCCAATCTGCATTGCCATATGTATTTCATACCATGTAAAAGAAAGACTTGCGTGTTAGACCGAGAATAAAACACTCACTGCATACTTTCATCAGCATGCTTTGAATTACACGTCTAATGCTTATTCTAAAAAGGGCTTTGAACAGAACTCTCTATGAGCAACTCCAAAAACTCTGCCCTGCATGATCATCTGTAAAAACTGTACCTGCCAGCTTTCCAGACGTGCTTAGCCCAACCTTACTGTTTCTCAAACATTTTGATGGTATTCTTCTCGCTAAACCTTAAGCACCTAAACAGTAAGACAGACCCAAAAATTAATCTCATTTTCTACTGATGCTTTAAGAGGGAGGGAGGGAAGTGACCAGAAAACACTTGATCTAAGACATCAGAATGAATGAAGATGACTCTGGGTGCTTATGAAAAGCTATTTCATTAGTACATAAACAGCTAAATCACAGTTAAAAGTAGAATGAAATGAAACCTTGTGTGTTATCCACACAATTATGAAACTATCTCTGTTCTTAATGACCTGAAGATGCAAGCACAATTGCCTGTGGGACAGAACAGGCACAACAGACGTAACACCTCTGGGATGACAGGAATAGCTCCAAATAATCAACTCTGGACAGTGACAATGGATGAGATCAAGTTTCGCTCTCTTGCAGGGTAATTAAAGGCCCATTCTGGCTCTGACACATATTGCACTCAGGAAACAGGAGTATTTCTAAACTATCTAGTGTATTTACACATGCACAGGCTATGGTAGAAAGTCCTATTGAAAATCCTTGAAGGTTACGCTTTAAAAGTAAGCATGAGTCCTGCTCAGAACGGACCGGCTTCTTACTCACTACATGTCAAATTTATCTTCATGATGATTATAGAATAACACCATACAGAAAATACATTATAAAAATACTCAGACTGACTCACATCATGGGCAAACAGAGACTTCCTTCTAGGAAAAATTAATCAGGAAAAGAAATAAGGAGTTCAACCAAGAAATAAATAAAAGCAGTGAAGAATTAAGTGGAGTAGTAATAAGCATGACAATTTCCCTCTGTGAGATATCTTTAGGAAAGCTGTCAGAGGTAATTCTTCTACAGATCTCAAATTCAGAGAAGCATTTTGGTTACAGACATGAGCAGGCGCTGATGCAATTCAAACCCTGGTTTCACTCAGCCACAGCACATGCCTGAATATGAAGGAAAGATGGGAAGGGAAGACGGAAAGAAAAAGGACAAGAGGAGCTGTTAAATGGTAGGTGAAGCTGGCTTTTCCAGCTGACAGAGAAGGAAAACAAAATTAGTTATGTCATGCACTGGTTTTGGCTTATCATGCTCCGGAGGGGGTGGTATTTGGTGCTGTACAAGGAAAGAACTACTATCATGAGCAGCTCAGGAAAGGAGGTCTTCCCTGCACTGAAGACTGTGTTGTAATGCAGCAGCATTACAGACAGGAGAAAGAATTATTATTAGAAACAGCAAGTGGGCACCGCAAAGGGAGGAATATAGCTACTGACATCGCCCTTTCCTCAGGGGCTGCTAAGCTCCAAATGAAAAATATAAATAAAATAGTACATCCACAATGTGGACCTCTCCTTCTCTTTGATACTAGAAGTAACCCACAGATCTGTGCTCCTCTTCTGCAAACAGACAGTTGTCCCAGTTTTGACAGCCCAGCTATACCAGAAATATCACCTACTTAATTTTTTGTTCTTGTGTTTGACGCTTTTTGCTTTCTTTCATGTAAAAGAAATTGTTGGGCTGTTTTGCATGACAATTTTTTTTCAATTTTCTTAAGGAGCACATGTTAAAAAAAACAATCTCCAGAGTCTGCAACAGGAGACAGTGAAACATTGGTTTAAAAGACTGTTAAAATAAGTCAGAAAATGGTGACTTCCAGCAGAACTTATTATTCTCTCAAATATTTTGCCAACTCCTCAGGCCACCCAAGGCAGAAAAATTGTGCTAGTCAAGCACTGCACTTTGCGTGCCAGGTTCTTTCCAACACACTCTCAGAACACACCATTCCAGGTTTGCTTAGTACAATACACGAACAGATTTTACAGATTCATCCCATTGCAGCACCCAGGGCAGAGACGCACCCCAGAGGATGACAAGACTATGCAAAGCGGTTGGAGCTGAAAGGCAGCAGGAGGGGGGTATGGGAAAGGCATGGAAGTTTCATGAGGCTAGCCAGTATTTTTAAAGTTATGTGTCACTTACATCACACACGTTTCCACTTCCCTGTGGTTTGCCGTCTTTTGGCTAAGGTTTTTCCAGGCTCAGCTGGAAAGGAAAAAGAACGCTGAAGTCAACGGCATGCCTACTGGCCCTGTCCTTGGGCTCAGGCCTGTAAAGCAAGGCACGCTTTGTGAACAGTGGAAGAATATTCTGGTTCAAGGAAATCAAGCTGACAATGACAGTCAAGCATCGATATGTGAAATAACTGCATTACATGCACATCTCTGTAGACAGATCTATTACTCAGCCAGGATCACTATAACCTGCCACTCAGTTGCCTGGCAGAACGAGGTGCTCGTAACTTCACACCCGACGCTTACACAGAAATAAAACCTCACTGCACAGAAAATGTAGTGATACTGTAACTGTATGGCATGCTGTACACAGGGGGAAGTTAGGAGTGTATAAACTGTAGAGTACGGACAGGTAGAATGAGGGACAGTTTCCTAGAGCTGCATAGCAGAGTTGGCTGGACGTGGCAACTTGACCTCCTGCCAGAGCATTTGCATGTACAACCCATCTGCCTTTTTTTAAGCCATCACTTCTGCTCAGTTATGGAATCATCGGTGTCTCCTGCCTTCCAGTCAACTTGGACAGCCTCATCAGCTCAGTATTCAGAGGATAAAAGCTGTGAGTACCTATTAGCAGTGCTTTATCTGCACCACCTAAATGGTCAATTGAAGGAACAACTCTCTTACTAGAGCATCAGCATTGGACTTAAAACTCTCATCTTGTACTAGTAGAGGCAAACAATCTCACTACAAAGACTTCAGCAGCACATTTGTTCTGTCTGGTATTTTACCAAGGAAATCAGAGTCCGTAGAGCTGAACACAAGCAGTGTGGAGTACAGATACTTCACATCCATCATATACAACCTGTCTTTCTTACTTCAAAACCAGAAGAATTTAGTCTTAAATCTTTAGACATTTAAACTATCACTTTCAGAAAAAAACGTATGATTTTTTAAGTATAAGCATGAGCACATCTTTCAGAAGCAACTCTTCCAAAAATCAGAACACGTCACTCATTATGTCATTTAACAGGTGACTTCCCGCACCTTACAAATACTGATCTCCATGGTGTTCCAGCCTTCCAAAGATAAAGTTTGGCTGTTAAACACTCATACTATGCACAAGAACAAATTTATCACAATGCAGAGAACTGATCAATGTGACCCATTGAAGCTTCTTCGCTAAAATTAGAACTAGAATCTGTATTTTATTTCAGGCGCCAGTCATTTTCATTACTGAGCCTTGAGCTCCGTCCCTGAAATAACCCGTACACGACCTTCTGAACACAACAGCAGATGCAAATCTAACAGGACAATCCAGGATGGTTAATGTTGGGGATGGGGATAGGAGGGAGAGGAAGAACATTCTCTCTTTTGGAAGAAATGCTCTTGTTTTTGCCCACCCACCTGAAGACAGCAAACTGCAAACCAAGCAGTGAATTAGGGTGGGTTTACTACGTCGATTAACCTTTAGCCTGAGAATCAGAACTTTCTGTGACAGATGTAATACAGAACAGCGAGCTGCCGTATCAGCTACAAGTCCTAAACTCTTGCTGATCTGGAGTTTCACTGCTTGCATCAAACACAATTGGCTTGGGGTTTACCGTTGAGGTTCTGATTAATATTAAAATTCTGGAGTTGAGCAGGAAGTATGCGCTTAGACACGTGAATTAACGGTAGGGGTGAGTGATGGCTGCATCCTGACTTGCAGGTTCATGGATAGTTTTACCATTTTAATCAGGAAATCACAGCACAGAAATATAAACTGTTTTTCAACTGCTTCCCACTGCTTACTTAGAGATGCAAGTGGTAACCAAAAAAGCAAAAGCAAACACACTTTCCACACCTATCTTGATACAGGAATTTATCCCAGCGAAGACATTATTAGACCTGCTCTCCACAGAAACCAACGATGGAAAATGCATTCCAATCTATCATGATTTTAAAGGCCTCAAACCCTGAGTCAAAGAGACCAGCTCTCTTTTCAGTTTTCATCCTGACACATCTCCTACAGCATCACTGCCAAAAGGGGATGTGATATAAAGCCAGATGCCCAGTTGGTATCTATTTCTTATCTGCAAATTAATAGCACAGATAAAACTAAAGTCTTGATCATTCCTACCCAAAGCCTAGTACCATCATGTCTCAAGTCTCTACCAAGAAGCATCTGATCTCGCCTTTGTCAAGCAAGATGTCTACCTTTTCTTCTACAGACTGCCGTACTTGCCTCTTGTGTTTTCTTTCAAAGCTATACTGCATGTTTTGGGAAAACCATCTGTGTGTTTCCATGTAATCTGCTCAGTGCTAGTCCTGACAGAGCCTCAGACAACACAAAATTAATTAGAACCCAAATTCATTCCTCTCACCAGAATACCTAATTCTCTACTGAGAGCCACTGTCCTAAAGTTCCTGAGACACCACTCGGATCTATTCACGAAACACTGAAATAAATAACTAACAACCCCCATACACACGGGCTTGTAGGCACCAAAAGCTTCACAGAATGCTTCCCTACTTCAGAGGGAACAGCAAGGAGCAGTTATACCTCAGACCATTTCTTTATAATATACACAGGGGGAAAAAACCCGATTGCTTGATTATTCCAAGGTTTTCAGTAAAAGTTGGAAGCAAACACAGACATTTCTCATCCCCAACCACTGTTCACCTCAGGGCACGTCTGCACTGCAGTGGCTGCAGCTCTTCCAGACGTACCAAGCTCCTTTCACAGCAGCTCGCTCGCACGCTGCAGGAGGCATCTGCGAGCAGACTCCGAGACCACTCCTGCCCTCCTGGCAGGGTCTGTAGTCCAGGAGGACAGCAATGGCCAGGTCTGGCTTAAAGAATAACTAGATTGTTTCTCTATCAGCTGTCTCACTGCTGTATAAACACGCACAAGGAATACACAATGAAAAGGACTCGGGCAGAACCCAGGCTTTGGAGACATTGTTTGAACGCCACAATAAAAAGCAACTCACAGTGTAAATTAAGAAAGAGAAACAAGTAGCTGTTTTATTTAGCTGATAATGCAGGTCAAATCATGTTCTGTCTGCCTGGATGTTTGCTTCTTTCAAAAGGGCACTAATGAGAAATGCAGCATGAACTAGGAGGGTGAAAAACTTCTATTTTGTTACCACGTGGCTGACTGAGAATGACCTGCAAATGCAACTACTTCTACTACAATTGGGAATTCACCAAAAAAGTGTTTTTCCTACTAAAATATACCAATTGTGTAGCTAACTTTCAGAAATAGTAGTAGCTCTGAAGATTAAGCAAGAGGAAAGACATTTGAAAAAAACCAACCAAACATACGAAACCCAATAAGCCTGTGACACTAGTCCATGCATTCATGTATGAACAGTCATCCTCTCTTTTACAGGGGGAGGAAGCCTGGTCCCACATCAACCCATATGTGGCCCTGTTGACCTTTCCCGACCCGTCACAGTAACCCCAGCTCTCCCACCCAGCAAAGGGAACTGCTTCACCTGTCCCAGGGCTCCACGCATGCGGGCCGGCTGGCCAGACGCCTCCTACAAAACCTAACGACTCTCTTCTGTCTGTCTTTCCCTTTAATGGATGCCCTAAACAGGTCCCTCTCCTTCCACTTCCTTTGAGTTTTGCGCACATCACTGGCTAGATAATCTTCAGGCCCTTTCTCCCTACAGCGACACTCAGTACATCGGACAAGTGATTTAAAAGCCGCTTGGCGAAGAAGAAAAAATAGGAAGTCTGACTGTGCATTTGCATAAAGTTTGTTTCCTAAAAAAGGGGAAAGATAAAAACATGCATGCAGAATTCTCCAGATGCACACTGCTATAGCAGGTAGAAGTGACAGACAGCAGGCACACAGTTATACAAGTATTTTATTTTATTACTGCAAACTGAAATTTTAATACTTGCACCTTAATGCGTAGTTCATTCTTCAACCTATCAGACCAGAAGATCTGCAAACACCGTCTCATATTGAGACCCCAGAGTTAACGTGAGCTGCCACCTCTGCATTACCTTTGACATCTCAGCAGGCACAGTCTCAAGATTTCCTGCAGGGCAACAGCCAACACCAGAAATTCAACTCCATTCCAAGTCAAATGAGTTTGAATATCCAGCATGTGGGGTCAGTCCTATTATTTTAGCTTCTAATAAGCGCTTAGTCGATAGAACAGGACTTCTCATTTGGTTTACATGTCTTTAAAAGCACACCTGTCTGTATTCAGAAGATGCTCTGGCATCTTTTCTCCCAGAACAATGCAGAGCTGCTCATTAACATCATACCACGGAAAGTGTGTTGTCCCTTCCTGCCCTCTGCATGGAGATCATCTAAGCCACACCTCACCAGCAGACTCTTCTAAATTCACTATGGGCAGACTCTAAATACAAGAGACACGATATCACCATGGGATGCACGTGGCCTTTTTCAATCATGTTCATAACACAAAACTTTTGCTTCTCTTCTTTATGTTTCTGCCACTGGCAATTTGTTCCACCTTTGTCCATTCTGCGCCCTCTGTGATCCCTCTTTCACTGCAGTTCATGACCTTTTGTGTATAGAATGAAAAAAGGGCAAAGGCTAAAAATGTCATCACAGTTGGGCCTCTGCTCTTCTACTGACTTAACTGGTTTGCTGCTAAAAATGAGCTCAAGCTCAAAGTCAGACTGAGGCAGAGTTTCTGGGTCATCGGAGTCCAGGAATTCCCCAGAAGATGGTTCAGAAGCAAGGTGGAAGAGGATGCAAGTGTTTCCTTTCATCCAAATTAAAATCATGAATCTGTAGTGGTGCCTGCACACCACCTACATGGTACTTAGTTGTCATTTGCATTGTATGAAAGAGCAATAGAAAAAAGAACATCAGGCTAGCTTACTCTTGGCAGGGGTGGGAGGGGAAGAAGGGAGATAGAAAAACACCATCAGCTGCTGCGGGCTGAGCTGTGTGTATTTACATTTCACAAGCTAAACTATTTAGTGGTTTATTTACACACAATGTTCTTGGAGCAGCTAAAATGCCAGTTGTGTTTTATCTTGATTTTGTGGCAATGCACATAAGCCACGAAATCATAGGAAGAGTCTGCAAATGAGATATGAACCTCGTACATCTGGAAAAGCTCGTAAGCCACTGTGAGAAGGGAGAAAGATTTTGGAAGCGCAGGCATAACAAGGGTTGAAACGCATTAGTTATGACAAGACACCAAAATATAACCCAGGACTCGAAAGCAATGATCAAGTCACAATACAACAGTTTACGCTGCAGGGATTGCACATCCCAGTATAACTCTCATAGCAAGTCAACCTACAGCGAGGCATACGGGGGCCTCAGGTCTCTCTGGGCTGCCCCTCCATGTTAGAGTGAGGAGGGAATTGCAGTCAGCTCCATTTTATGCACATTCGATGGCAAGACGCCAACACAACTGTTGACTGAGCCAAATCTGGGCCCCCTTGAACTAAGCCATCACCTAAAGCAGGGTGGAAAAGCACATGCCTCTTGCATCTAGAGCGGCCAAGTTCCTGAAAAGCATCTGAGTTAGATTTTTTTTTTCTTTCTTTAGTCAGAAAACGACTGATGTTTTAACTCTGATGTACACTCATGAATTCAAAACTGAACGGTTGCTATACAATGTAGCTTAATGTTAATGTGATGGAGAGACTTCTTTCTAGCAAGTCAAATTATTTACAAGATGGCCCAAGTGGCAGTTGCAGGCCAGCGTCCGATCTGGAGGGCAGTTATCATCACACTCTGCATCTTGTTAGCATTCTCAGCCAAGGTGTCAATGGCTGCTTTCCAACTGGGACCTTACTCTGACAAGAGAATGCAGTACAAGCTGGGGAAAGCTTTTTGATCAGTTCAGTTCACTTCTTCCCTCCAAACTGGTGTTTGGCGGTAAGCTGCCAGCAAGCTCAGGAATTGCACAGGGAGCGTCATCACTCTGGGAATTCACCCTCCTGAGCAGGAACTGCTCCTGGACCGTTCCTCTGCCACACAGCAGAGAAATCCCTCTGGTGACTTCTGCCTTAATTATATTTAAGAAATTCAGAGTCTAGTCTGTGTTCCATTATAATAATAGCAATAATTAAAAATACTTCAAACGACGAGTCCTCTAAACCTGCTGTTCCATCCAGGCTTTTTGGCATCGCACACTTCCTTTCTTGACTGACATCCTCAGGGAACGATTGATGGTTGTTCTATTCTACTCCTGTTGCAGGGCTGTGCTGCGCTCTCTCAGCACATGTAAACTGCTAGGTAATATTTGTGTTGGCAACTAACTTACATACTTTATAGAAACAGACCTCTATTTGACCCTCCATCCAGCTCCCACACACAATTTGGCCCACTCCTTTAAACTGCTTCCTTCTGCTGAAACACATACGCTGTTCCATACCTCGGTTTGTAGCCTGTTGAAAAACTGCATATCCAGAACAGAGCTTATGTGCTTAGAGAGAGCAACTCGGCTACAAAAAGCCAAGCCTGCAGAATGTCCTTATACAAGAATATTGGAGAAAATTAATATAAAACTTGCATGTACAGGTCCGGGTATTCCTTCTACAGAGATTGCTCCAACCGAACATTTCTATGAAAAAAACCCTATGAAAAGCTCTATGAAAAAAAGACATCAACACACAGATTTCTGTGATAAGACTCTGATAGCTATATCATGCTTTGGGGGGGTAGGTTTGGGTTTTTTTCTTTAAAATACAGTTAAATTCTAGCTATTTAGGCAGTAATATCACCTCAGAATAGACTTTCACACCAGAACTCTTCCTTCCTTGCCCAAAGCACACCATGCAGAATAAAAAATAAGCCAACAAAGTAATGCGTCCAGGTGACCAAAAGAATTGCCATTATCCATTTAAACCGTGGCAGTTTATCAACAACTCCATTTAAAGCCAACAGAGCTAAACCAGAATAAAAGTGATGCAAAAAGAGGCGAAATCTGACTGGCACGCGCCAGGGCGAGCGCAGCTGCAGTGCGAGCGGAGGACTGTGCAGTCGCATCATGTGACAGGAGCGGCGCTGGCAGCAGAGGAGGGAGAGCTACAGCCCCCGTCCTCCCACCTTCGCAAAGCTGTGCCTTCAGTGCAACGTTACGGACAACACAATTTCATTCCAATGCAGAACTGACTCAGGGCATGAGCTTCTCAATGTTTTGAATCGTTATTTTCCCTTTGTATTACTTCCCTCCACAAATAAAACAGTGACAGCCGTGAATAGCAATACAGGCAAGCTATGTATTCCTCCCATTGCTAAGCACTTTTAGCGTTTTATCACTTGTAGATCTAGTTTCTCAACTGAGCATGGTGAACCCAGAACACGGTGCTGCTGTCTGTATCATTCTTACACGTAGATCTTAGCCCAACTAGTCATCCTTGTGATAAAATCTTCCAATGTTTGTGAGGGACATGGATTGCCAATTGAATGTTGATGCTGTATTATACCTATATTTCAAGATAAAACAACAATCACAATCTCCTTTGGAACACAGCAAAATATTTATTCTCTCCGTATAGTTTCTATGAATGTTTTTTATCTTTTCTGTAGCAAAGTACCTGGCTATCATATTTGTGTACACTGTCCGTATTATTTTGGCAGCCCAGGACAATTGCAGAATTATGCTCTTTGCTTCTAGTTAAGCAACTCATCGTTTCTTTCATTTAACATAAATTGTGATCCAGTTTATCAAACCATCTTAAAAGAGACCGACTTATCTGATTTGAAAACAAAGCATCTCTTTCTGTACGAACATGATCTGTAGTCAGGTGTCATGCTTCTTAATCGCTCCCTCAACAGTGTGAGCAAGGCAAGTTACAACTGTTACACAACAGGGTTCACACAAGGCGAGAAGATGCACCGGGCAGCCACCGCATCTGCCAACTTCCATGGCAAGATCCACCCCAGGATGATCTTCTATGATTTCCAAAAGCTGCTACCAACACTGCGGTTCTGGTGCTGGCAGGAATGGTGGGAGAGCTACGCGTGCTAGGAGACTGACTTGTACCAGCATTTTAGTCCAACGGTGCTGCTGTGCGTTACCTTAGACAAGATGCTGAAAATTATGGATTGCATTTATACAGCTCTTGCAAAAACGAGCCATTTTTTATATTAAGGAATCCATTTTGCAGGTTGGAAGACTAGAACTGCTTAGCCGAGACACAGCTTGAGCAAGCAAGCTTGGAGCCTGATTATTAAAATTACAGAAGTGCAACTCAGACTTTGACAAAAACAGGTCCTATTCTGTGGTGGGCAATTAGACCCAGACTCTGAAAACCTGCAGTCTCAATCCTGAATGTTTTATCTGGGGCAGCCTTTGGTTACTGACATTTTTATAGCCAGTAACGGGCAAGAAATCTGGGGTGATGACAACACGTAACAGTCATCCAGCTTCTATCCCCAAGGGCATTTCACATCACCTATTGCCCAAAGCATTTCTCGGTACAAAACAAGAATTTGGTGAAGAGGGAGTTGCTGAGATAAAAGTTTAAAAACAGAACAAATCCACAATGGTTCCGTCAAACTCGCAATTTGGATATCCAGCACTGCACACACAGTTGCTGTAAAATCCAGCAATATTTCATCCGAAATGATTCCTTTGCTGATGCAGAAATGCAGCTACCTGTCAAAGGCACCCGAACCCCTACAGCCTCCCCAGCTGGGAGAGGCGGGGTGGCGAGAGGGAGGATAAGGTAAAGAATGGTAGAAGTTAATAAAGAGGGGGCCGTTTCCATAATCATTGCAGTCAGGTCGCGAACCCAGGCCTAGGCAGAAAACGTGCCACATCGTATTTCTCTTCCCCGTTAACGGCAAAGACAGCGGTGAGCGCGGCTCCGTGCGCCCAGGCTGAGGGCCTCGGCAGCCTCCGCCATC
>NW_009650103.1:4714356-4721597 GCF_000708025.1 Charadrius vociferus | reverse complement strand
CTTCAGCCGGTGCCGTGTGGGAATGATCGCTCTGTGGGTCTGAGAGGCGCTTTCACAGTCGGTGTGGTTGCCTTGTACTGTAAAACAAGAAGAAAAAGCGGTATGGAAGAGAAACAAATATTTGGAGGATGGAAAATCGGTTTGTGCGTCTCTTTGCTCGGAGATGTTGAGCTGAGATGTGCTGGAAGTTGTTTGTGTTTTGCTACAGCGCGGGACAGTGTACGCTATTGGGTGTAGCATGTGCGCGTTTTCTGTACACTGCGTTTTAAATCTATGATACTTGGCTTTCAGTATGTTCTGAAACATACTTCTTGTTCCACCTGCAGACGTGTGGTGCGCAAATCCATTGCCAGAGTCCTAACTGTTATCAATCAGACCCAGAAGGAGAACTTGAGGAAGTTTTACAAGGTAAGTGCAAACATCTTGCATAGCGGTCTTTTTTGTTTTGCTATTTTCAAATATGTAGTTTGTAGGAAGCAACTAATTTTATAGATTGTTGTTTAAAAGCTTTAAACTGAAGGAAAAAAAATGCTTATTTATGTTCAGTTTTAAAGTTCTCTAGTCATGGTTCCTTTTTAAATATTATTGTAAGATTATCCTGAATTTTGTAAGCTGGGTGTGAATCTGCTTTTGCCAGGAGAGTCTTCTGGGCAGCATCACCTCTTTAGGGTGTAGTGTACTTTCCAGAAGATGCAGTTTCCAGAAATGCAGATATTGTTCTACATTTTAATCATGTTACAGGTGACCAAGGAATTCTTTATCTCAATAAGTTCATAATTTTTAGAATATTTCTTCTTGGGGTTTGAATTATATAGTATGGGGGGAGGGGAGGAACTTTTGAAGAGGCGGTGGAAAACCGGGGCTCGTAAGGTTAGCATTACTTAAACCCCAGTCAAAGCACAGCTGGTACAAAAGTTGGAATCAGCCCGTGTTTCCCAGTGGAGAGAAGTTCTCTTTAACTTTTAGACTATTATGTAGTCCCAATAAAAAGAAGCCTAAAGTACTGCTGCTGATGTCGTTCTTCCAGGCAGCTCGGCCCTGCCAGCTCGTGCGCCTGATTGCTGCCTTGCAGTCTCTCAAACTCAACTTGTGTATTTTTGCAAATAGGGCAAAAAGTATAAGCCTCTTGATCTGCGGCCAAAGAAGACTCGTGCCATGCGACGCAGATTAAATAAGCATGAAGAAAATCTGAAGACCAAAAAACAGCAGCGAAAAGAACGTTTGTACCCTATGCGGAAATACGCCATTAAGGCGTAAAACTGCAGTGTGCTGAAAGTTCTTAATTATACTGGCTGAGTATGTCTCATTAAATAGAATTTTGTTTGGAAGTTGTCACTGGTGGTTTTTTTAGTAGCGGTAGGATAAAGGAATCATCAGCTTTATGAAATTAAATCAGAGGATTCACAGAAAGTTTACTTGATCTTTTATTGTTAATGAAAACACTAACATAACGTGGAGTTTAAGAGCGTTTTCCTCTCTGAAGAACGGGCAGATGAGTACAGATCTGTAGAGATCTCTGTAGAGATCTGTACTCATCAACGTAACATGTAAAAAATACTTAAATTGAGATTGATTTAAAATGGAAACTTTACGCAGATGTTTACAGTGGGTCAGTATTCATCACTTCAGTAGCTTACGAGTAAATGTTTAAAGTTTTTGTCTTGTGCCAGTGTTTAAGCGTTACGGAGATTAACTAATTAGCTGAGGTCACCCGTCTGAGCACCGCTGCCAGCAGCTGTGGTGGGGACTGGCCCGGGGGCTGCCACGGCCTCCTGCCCGGGGAACTTCTTCAGTCTCTGTCGGGAAGCTGGGTTCCGGCGTCACCATCCAGATTTATTCCCACTTGCAGCTGATTTCATCTTGGCAAACAGCTCCTGGCAGTAAGAGGGTGCTCTCGGGGTGAGGGTGAAGGCAGCACCCACCATCCCCATCAGCAGAGGTGCGTTTTGGATAGAGGGTGTTTGGTGTGTCGGTGCCTGGCTGCGCGGGGGGCCTGCGGCAGGACTGCAGGGGTGCTGGCAGGCAGTAACTGCACAAGCTGCAACACTGCCTGATGTGAAGTCTGCAGGCTGACGCTGCACTCGCCCTGGGAGTTACGAGTTCTCCGTACTCCCAAGGTGTTTGCAGTGGCATGCAGGTATTTCTCTTGGATGAGAATGGTCTGACCAGGCGGGTGTTGGCATACAGCATTGCACACTGGGGGGTGGGAAGAGAGGAAGCTTGGTTCCAGTTAAGTGTTAAGAAAATGCAGGGGTGTGATAGTTTCAGACCAAGTGCTCTTTTTGTGCGTGTTTGAAGACTGACGGAGGTCAAATAAAATCAGGAAACTGGACTTGGCAGAAGCTGGTTGAACTGGAAGATTTTACTTCTAAAGTTTCAGGGCACTCCCTGGTCTCACAGCTCCACGCTTTCACCTGTGAAGCACAGAACTAGTTAAATGGTTTGACTTTGTCCCCCACGGAGCTGTTTGGAACTGAAAGATGGGAGTTGCGATCCCAAAGGCCTTTTTTGGTTCTGATGTAAGGAAGAGTTATGCAGCGCTGCTCAAGCGTTAGTGATGCAGCAGTCATGGTTTGTGTTAGTGTAGCTAATACATTCTAACATGAAAAATTCTCTACCCATTAGGGAGTCCTTAGATTGGATCCAGATTCTGTTTAGGAAAAAAGATCTTAATTCTGCTTATGGAACTTAGCATAGATCTGAAGGATTTTTAAGCCTCAAACAAGTTTTAACCAGAGCGAGGTCTAATTACGTGTGGTAAAGTGAATTTCCCATATATTGAGCCGTGACGAGGGATAGCTTTACGATGATGCTAATGCTGGCTGTGTGATGGCTTTGTTAGGAGCTTAGCATGGACCTGAACACGATACGCTTGGCAGCGAAGGAGCCCCGGCCTGGCGCAGCTCTTGGCCCAAGCTCTGCGTGGGTCCCGGCTGCTGAAGCGTGCCGTCAGACAGTGTTGCATGTGGGAACTGGATCCTTTGGCTCGTGTTCACATTACCACAAAGTCAGGCAGGGTTACAAAATGCTTTGTGTTACCGTTTGTGAGTATCCTGCAGTGGCCAGCAGCAAGCTGCTCCTGGAGAAGCATGTGCTTTTCACCCAGCACACGTGGCCCTCCGGAAGAAGGAGCACATGGCTGTGAGAATCCCGGATGCACGCACTCCTGTCCCGGAGCCTGATGTCCGAAAGAGGCGAGGGAGAGGCTGGTGCCCTGCGCTGGGAGTCGGGCAGGCTGGCGCAGGCCACTTCTGGTCGAGCGTACCCGGCTGCGTTTGGGCTTCTCTTTTGCAGAGGTGTGGTGTTACCTCTGTGCTCCTCCAGCAGCACATCTGAGGGGAGCCTGGTGGCTCCTACCAGCATTCCTGATGCAGAAAAACAAACGCAGGTGACGGTGCCCTGCTGGCCTTCCAGAGCCTGGTCTGGGGCGGTGTGAGCTGTGGGCTGCACTGACAATGAAGGCAGGAAGGTGGATACGCTGCAGAGCCTCTGATGACAACATTGGAGTGCGATTCAGGTGAAGCAGCTGCCACCTTCCAGCCCCAGCCAGGAGAGCAGCGGCACTGCCCAGAGGATCTCTCTAAAAGATCCGCCTGTGATCCAGATCACTAACATGCCATTTACTTGTCAGTAACAAGGGGAGAAAAAAAAGAAAAAAGAGAAGAAAAAAACTAATTACCAGGCACTGAACTTCCAAGGAGAAGTCACAGGTTTGAATAGCATCAACGCGTCCAGGGAAGACTCTTAATCGTGTGCCTGAACTGCAGAAAGAAAACGAACAGCAGCTTGAAGCCGATACCTCTGAACATCCTGAAGTTGCAGCCGGGAGGGTTTTGCTGGTGTTTGTGTGTCTACAGTTCTACACACACGGCGCAGTTAGAGATGGAGTCATTCAGGTTGGGAGCCTCCTCTGGGGGTCTGTAGTGCAACTGCCCGCTCAGAGCAAGGCTGCCTTTGGAGGTAAACCAGTTTGTACAACTTCTCAAGTATCTAATGGAGACTTCAGTTAACAATCTGGTGTATTTTCAAAGCTTTTCTGTACACCCTTGTGAACAGAGAACAAAACACAGGGTGCTCAGCTCGGTGCCGTCTCGGCCTGCCCTGCGGCGCAGCACAGGGCTGGGGTGCGGGTTTGCTGCCGAGGGCACGTGTTGCCTCTGCCCCCGGCACAGAGGGGGGTTGTGCAGAGCGCGGAACTGCTCCCTCGGGAGAGGGGACCCTGGCGCAGCGCTCTGCTGTCGGGAGGGGGAGTAGATGACCTGCCAGATACTGTGCTGGGATGCCGGGACTGTGCCCAGAAGCCATCCCCACGCTGAAGCGGGACCTCATCTGCGAGAACACAGTTTGTGCACAGTCCACACCATGTATTTAAGGAGGTAAATGGGTTTCTGGCACCGCACTAAATTCTGGGGCTGAATTACTCCATTCACCTGTAGCAGGGTGGCGAAACCAACCAGTCCGGCCCTTTTGTTGGAATTACCCTGTGCTGTTACAGAAGACATCGCATGGACAAGCAGCCCTTTAAATTAGTGGGAACAACATACTGATTGTCTGAATGGATGCAGGGGTGAGGTGATGGGCTGTAGCGCAAGCTTCCTCCAGGGCGCAGGTGGAGACACTTGCCCTGTGCCAAGAAACCCCTTCCCAAAGCAGGGTGGTCAGCCGTCTGTGCTGGTTCCCACTTTACCTGCCAGCCCCAGAGGACGGCCGTGTGGTCCCAGCTCCCTTGCGGAAGGTGCTGCTGTACAACAGCCGGCTGCAAGCATGTTGGCGGGGGGAGCCAAAACAACGAAGAGCAGAAAACTACGGTAAATGCGTTGGCCCACAGCCTGCACCCGTGCTGTACCGCCCTGGCTCAGCACTGCCGGCTGCGCTCAGGGGCACGTGGAGGAGTACCTGTGTGGCCACGGGGTGCCCCGGCCTGAGCATGGCGGGGAGGGAGAACGTCCAGCAAAGGGTAACCCCCCCGCGGCACCCCGGGGCTGCGCTGCCTTCACGGGGAGCAGGCAGCACCGCAGGCAGCGCCGGCTCTGTCCCCCTCCGGCATGGCGCTGCCTGGGCGTGACATGGGGGTGCTCGGAGCCCCTCTCCTGGGGGACCCCGCCACTCTCCTGCGCTGACCCCGTACAGCTGCTGACGCCGTCCCTGGATTTAGCACCGGTGCTTGCAGAGCGTCAGGGCCTCCAAGGCTCAAACTGTTTATTTTTCCCTTATAACTGAAGATGTCCCTCAGCATTAGAGCAGACTTCCCAGGGAAAGCTGTTCTTCAGCAAATAAATAATTTCCAGGGCGGGGATGAGGGAGGACGAGCGGCTGCGGGGCAGGGCCCGGGGCCGATGCCACTGCGCAGGGAGCCCTGGCCGCTTTTTTTAGCAGGACCAGATGTTTCTCTCTCCAACTCCTCGGCACAGCAGGCGGTGGCCAAGTGCGGGTGGTGTCTCTGGGAGCTGGCAGGACCTGATTCTGCAGCTTGGGCAGGGGCATAGGGGGCAGAGGCAGATGCGAGTCATGCAGGGTCTGGGTGGGAAAGCCCGGGCTCCCCCTGCCTTGGCTGCTGTTTGCTGCGATGGACACAAACCCAATGGACGCACTTCTGGCATTGCTCCTGTCACCTCCCTCCTCTGGGACGGCCCCGTAGCAGCTCTCCTGAGCGCTAAGACAGAGGGCTGACCCTGGTTTCTGCGTACAGCGGGGTGTGCAGGGACTGGCGTGTGGTGGGACGCGCGAGGTGCTGCATGCGGCAAGGAGCCTGGGAGCGACCACCCTGGGCATGTCCAGGTGCCCTCTGCTGCACCGCGCGCCCCGCTCCCCTCCGCGTGCCGGGGGAGAGGCAGCCCCACGTGGCTGCGTGCGAGCGGCACGGCTGGCGCGTCTGGCTGACAACAAGCCCCGTGTTGTGAGTGCCCGGCCTCGCGGGGAAATGCCATGTCCCGCTGGCCACGCAGACGGCCCAGGTCTGCCCGGGGCAGCCACCCGCTCCCTGCCCTGAATGCCCGTTTTGTTGGCCGGGCTGGGGGTGGACTCATCCCCACGCTGCCCCCGGTCCCGCTGCTCCCATGAATACGGGCAGTGTCTGGGTGCAGGCGCTGCCCCACGGACACTGCTCTTGCCATCCTGGGGCCCCCTGGACAAAGGTGGCCCCTGGGCTCCCAGGGGTCGGGGGCTGCTGCGTGCCGGTGCTCCTGGCTCCCTGCCAGCCTGGCCACGCACCCGCGGGGTGATGGAGAAAGCCCCTGTGTAGGGGTGAGCAGAGTGCGGCCATGAGAGCGGCCCACGGGCAGCCCTCTCCTTCCCCCCACGCTGTGCCGTGGGGCGCTGCCGGGGAAGAGCTGCTTGCAGGGTGCCCCCCACCACCCCGAGGGGCTGCCGTGCCCCGCTGTGCCAGGGGGGGCGGGGGGGTTTGGAGGGGGCGTCGGCAGTGACCCTGGGAACAGATTTCTGTTTCCACTGGTGAGTGAGTCAGCGGCGGCACCGCCAAGGCCCGTGGCTCCCCTCCCTTCCCTCCGGCTGCTGCTGCCGCCCAGCCCTTTCCCGATGCCGCTCAAGGTCGGCAGCCTTGGCACCCGCGGCCCCGCATCGCCCCGCGGCTCTCTGGAGACCAGCCAGGGGCTCCCGTGGCACCAGTGTTCTCCCACCAAACACATCCTGGCTCAGGCGGCCGATGGGATGGGGGCACAGCACGAGAGGTGCAGCACTGGCATTGAGCCTCCTGCTCCCCAGGGAGAAGCTGGGGACCGCCAGGCTCTGCCGAGAGACTGCTGTCCCGCATGGGCACCACGTCCCGGGCACAGCCCTCTGCCGAGACCATGGTCTTGGAGTCTGGTGGATCTGCAGCCGGGTCGTCTCCAGCCCCACGAGGCAGCTTGCAGCTGGGTGAAGGGAGGACCACTGGGCACGAGGCCATGTTCCCTGCCCGACTGCGCTGCCTCCCCAGGCGATGACTCAGTCGCAGCCCCCCATAAATCTTTTGCTGTCTCTGGGGTTGATCAGCTCTATTTTCAGTGCAGAGCAGGACGGTGCCCTATATGGTCTGGAGAAGGGGGGGCAGGTGGGTGCTGCGCCCGATGCTCTGCCCCTTCCACCTTCCTCCTCTCCTGCAGCGGGTCCCTGCTGGGAGCAGCACGTGCACACTGGGAGCAGCAGGTCCATGCTGGGAGCAGTCGGGCTGTGCTGGGTTGTGCCCTCTGTGCCTGCCCCAGCCCAGAGACAAGGGACACACAGGGAAGCAGATGCTCCCCCCC
>NW_009650103.1:4711374-4713917 GCF_000708025.1 Charadrius vociferus | reverse complement strand
CGCTGCCAGGGCTGTGCCCTGGCCTGCCGGCAGCAGGGACTGCACAGAGGGAAGGGTCAGGGAGGGCAATAAAAATAGATCCCTGTGACGGTCGGTGCTGCTGGCTCTGGCTTTGAAGCGTGTTTGTGCTGTGGGCACAGCCCCAGGACTCGCCCCCACCTGCTGCCGGACACACATCGCCTCATTCCCCGGGTCAGCAGCCCCCGGACGGAGATAAGAATGGAGGGAAGGGCCCGATTCCCAAGTCAGATGCTCTGTGCGCAGCTGGTGACAGCCCTGCGGCCCCTGGGCAAGGAACTCTTGGCTCTTGGTGGCCAGGAAGGGCTGGGTGGCCATGGGCGAGTGACGGTGCTTCTCACGCCCCGGGGAGGGGGATGACCACAGGGCCCTCCTGTGGGAGCAAACTGCAGCCGGGGGTGGTTCGGCTGCACCCGCTGAGGCTCCCCGCACCCGGGGCTGGGGGCACCCAGCACCCAAAGTGGGACAAGGACTGAGGTTTTCGGTGCAAGGAGGGGGTGATCCCCCTCAGTGGGTGCCAAAGGCTGTGGCCAGGGACGGGCTTCTGCTGGGATGTCACCGGGAGCAGGACTGGCGCCGTGCTCAACCCGCTGTGCATCCTGCCTGCCCAAAGGTTGGCCGCCCCCGGAGCTCACCTGCGGCCCCGAGTCGGCCCTGCGCTGTGCCGGCACCATGGCACGGTGCTGGTGGGGCCAGCGCAGCGGCGGGCGAGCAGGATGGCCAGCCCAGTCAGCGGGGACAGGAATGAAGCAAAACCACCACAAACACGGGCTGGTCACGGAGAAGGAAGCGGCTGGGGCGGGGGGGAATTAGGGGTTCACTGCCCGGTTTCACCGAGGGGCCAGCCATGCCCGCAGGAGGGTGTTTTTGGAGGGAGGGCTGTGGCGCCAGCAGCCACCTGCCCGGATGGCCTCAGCCACCCTTCCCTGGGCGCTGTGTCGCTGTCACGGGGGCCTCAGGCCCCGCAGTCCCTCAGCATCGCTGTCTCAAGCTTCATTTGCTGCTTGCTGCTGAACTGAGAGATTTTAATCTTTTAATCACGTTATGAGCCGAGGTGGTGCCGGCCACGCACAGGAGGAATGTCTGGAAGTCAGCAGCGCCCCGCGGGGCAGGAGCCCATCCTGCCCCCACCTGTGCGTCCCCACTGTGTCCTGCTCGGGGACCCCTGTTCTCCCCAGCCCGCCCTGTCCTGCCTGGGACCAGGACTGGGACCAGGACCAGGAGCAGAATCTGGGACCAGGGACCACACCAGGACCAGGACTGGGACCAGGACCAGGCATCAGGGACCACAGCCAGGAGCAGGAGCAGGAGCAGGAGCAGGAGCAGGACAAGGACCAGTTGCCAAAAGGTAGCTGGGGCTGGAGGCCACCCCGCCACACACACATCTGATGTGCCTCTGGGGCTGGAGGCGGGGAACATCAGAGCGGGCGCTCAGGGGCATTTCCATGGACCCCACCTGAGGTGTGATTCCCTGACATATTGCAGCAGAGAAAGGGGATTGGGGTGACTTTGGATTGAGAAAAAGGCATGGAGCGGCAGGGGGTCTGGGAAGCCCGAAGGACCCAGCACAATAACCCCACCGGGAAACAAAAGCCCCTTTGTTTTTGCTCGCTGCTGGTGTTTCCTCGGTGGGGAGCTGGGGGCTGCTCTCCCTGTGCCTGCGCCCCAGCTTTTACGGTGCCGGAGCTTTTACAGCCTGTGCTGCTGCCGCTTGACCACACGCTACCCAAAAACCCTCGTGAGGCTGCAGAGTGCTGCCAGCTCACTGTCCCGCACTGTCCCGCATCTGCGTGCGTTGCCCTGTATCACCCCACATCACCCTGTATCGCCCTGCATCACCTCATCACTCTGTGTCGTTCCACATCGCCTCGTGTCACCCCCCCAGCTGTCCCCAGGCTGCGGCAGGACGGGGCTGTGGAGTCCGGCTGCGCCGGTGCACGCGGCAGCAGGTTTTGGGGGCAAGGCCAGGCAGCCGTCGGGGGGAGAACGCATTTCATGAAATGTCTGTCATGTGGGCATAATTAAAGCTTCTCGTTATCACGGTGTTAGCGGCAGCGAGGGGGATGCTCTCAGAGGGGCGCCTTTGCAGGAGGCCCCACGGCGGCAATTAGGCGATGCTGCCCTCCAGCCACGTGGGTTTAATTACTCCCTTCCCTGTGTTTTCTTCCCGAGGGGAGCGGAGGGGCGTCCCGCAGCCCAGTCCGGCGCAGCGAGGCAGCGCAGAGCCACGGCAGCCCCCGCCGAAGAACAACAAAGCCCTGGAATTAGAGATGTGCTGGGAGTTTGCTTTACTGGAAAAAAATGTCAGAAATCCGTATTGTTTGGACAGGGATTTGCTGTGGATCGCTAGATAAAAGCCTGGCAGGGACCCAGCCAGGGGGAAAAAAGTCAGCCAGCTCCTTTCTTGTGGCGGGGATGTGCGGCCAAGCGAGGGATGCACCGCACCGCCGGTGCGGGGGGTTTTGGGGTGCAGTGTGGGGCCGGGGCAGGGGATGCCAGGCTGCGCTGTGCCCAGCACTGGCTTT
>NW_009650103.1:4708761-4710024 GCF_000708025.1 Charadrius vociferus | reverse complement strand
GCGGCGCCGGGGCCAGGCTACTGACAGGGAGCCCTGGCTGAGCATGGCGGAGGGTGGGCACGGGGGTGCAGCTGGGACCCCGCCGGGCGCTCAGACCACAAAGCGGAGCCCGTACGTCATCTGATGGCCGTTGTCCCAGGCGTAGAGCACCTTCTCCTTGGGGTTGTAGTCGACCTGCGTGGTGAAGGCATACTGGTTGAGGAAGGGCAGCCGGAGCTCTGCCTCCGTGTCCGTGTGCGTATCGAAGGCGTAGGAGATCTGCCCTTCCTTCTGGCTGTAGGTGTCCACGGCGTAGAGGATGCCGCAGATGATGAAGCAGTTCCCGTAGGCGTTGCGCTTCAGCCCCGTCTTCCAGGTGGTCTCCCTGCGCACCGAGAGGTCCCCGGGGTCAAGGCGGCTCAGGACGATCACCTCCTGCTGCGAGTAGTCGTAGTCCACGGAGGGGTAGATGACCCAGAGCCCACTCTCATCCACGGCAAAGTCGATGTCTGAGTGGCCCTTCCACTTCCAGGGTGTCGTGTCCTCGTACACCACGTCATGGAGCAGCGCCCAGCCCGCCACGTACCGCTCCTTCAGGTCATACTTGATGATGTTCTTGGTGAAGGCACGGTTGTAGTAAAAGGCCCCACGGTACACCACATGCCCGGTGCCAATCCAGTTGTAGGGCAGCTTGTAGAGATTGCTCCAGCGGCCTGTGGGCAGACGGGAGAGATGTTGGGACCCCGCAACGCACTGGGGTCCCACGCATGATAGCCCGAGCGAGCCGGCAGTGGCAGGGAACTTGTGTCCCCCTCGCTGCTCCATGGGTGCTCCCCAGTGCAGGTCCACATCATCTGCCCACCACCCAAGTGCCCGGCACAGCCGACGCTGCACAGTGCTGGGCACCCTCCCAGGAGGAGCCGGGGCCCCGGCGCCCGCTCAGCCGCCAGCCCTCACCCTGCTTGAAGTTGTCGAGGCTCCTGAACTCCACCAGGCTGTTCCCGTAGTAGTAGTTGGTGACATAGATGCGGTCATCCTTGGCTGCTGGGTCCTTCATCCAGGCCCCCTCGTTGCGCCCGTAGCTGTGGTGCTCCGTGGGGGGCTCCACCGACTCGATGGTGCCTTCGCACTCCACCTCCTTCACTGGGTATGGAGGAAGAGGAGAAGGAGGAGGAGGAGGAAGGCTTACTCCTGCCCCAGGCAGCTTGCCTCTTATGGGGCACGGAAGCCCTTCGCCATGGCAGGGCTATTGCTGGCCCAGCCTGGCCACAGGTGCCAGGACCA
>NW_009650103.1:4704857-4707824 GCF_000708025.1 Charadrius vociferus | reverse complement strand
CGAGGGGCTGAGCCCCTGGGGGTACCTGTGCCTTGCTCTCGGGGACAGCAGCAGCGTCCTTCTGCAGCAGCTGGTAGCCCAGGTTGGAGATCTCCTTCTTGATGCTAATCATGATGTCGGAGTAGTTCTCATAGCGTCTCATCTGGTCGGTGAGGTGCAGGACGCTCTCCTTCATGAAGTCGTTCTCCCTGCTCAGGTTGGTCTTGATGGTCTGGAGGAGAGGAGAGGTGTGGAGCCCCTCTCGGGGAGCCCACGGCACCCCCAGACGGTCCCGAGCAGCCAGACGGGGCACACTGCAGGGACGGTGCCTGCCGGAGCTCACTCACCTCCTCCAGCGTGTTCATCTGGGCCACCACCTTGCTGATGTAGGAGTGCACCTTCATCAGGTCCATGCTGTAGAGCGTTCCCTCCAGCAGGTCCACCATGGATTGCAGCTGCAGAGGGAGAGCAGGGCTGGGGCACAGGGCTGGGGCAAGGGGCATGGGGCATGGGGCAGGGCTGCGTGGCCACTGCAGATGCCCCCACGTGTCCCTGTCCCCGCTCACAGCCAGGGCACAGGAACCACACTGCTCCGTTGCCCTGGGGCCTGCGGGGGCAGGGACGGGGAGTGTGGGCTCCTGCACATGGGGAGGGGGTCTCTGGCCCCCAGCGCACGGTCCCACCACGCCTGCAGATACCTTGAAGAGCTCGGGCGCCTGCTTCTTCAGCTTCTCCATCTTCCACTCATTCTCGCAGGGGTTGAGCGAGGACGGGGGGGCAGTGCAGGAGCACTTGCAGTCGGCCCCCGAGCTCACCGTCTCCATGTGTCTTGGGGAGCGCTGGAGGGCCACTGCAGATGCCCCCACGTGTCCCTGTCCCCGCTCACAGCCAGGGCACAGGAACCACACTGCTCCGTTGCCCTGGGGCCTGCGGGGGCAGGGACGGGGAGTGTGGGCTCCTGCACATGGGGAGGGGGTCCCTGGCCCCCAGCGCACGGTCCCACCACGCCTGCAGATACCTTGAAGAGCTCGGGCGCCTGCTTCTTCAGCTTCTCCATCTTCCACTCATTCTCGCAGGGGTTGAGCGAGGACGGGGGGGCAGTGCAGGAGCACTTGCAGTCGGCCCCCGAGCTCGCCGTCTCCACCGTGTAGAAGTCTTCCACCCGCATGCTGCCATTCCTGACGCGGCTGCAGGCGTCCTTGCTGAGTGGCCGCAGGATGCACTTGCAGCGACAGTCAGAGCCCTCCGAGGTCATCCGGACCTGGTCCGCCTCACCCAGTGCCTACAGGGACACACAGCGGTGGGGCGGCCGGTGAGCCTGGTGACCTGCCCGGGTGTCCCACGGGGCCCTGCCGACCCCAGCAAGCCATCACAGCCGACTCCCTCTCTGCTGGGTGCCCAGAGGTCTCCCACCACCCCTGGGGCTCCTGGCCATGCCCCGAAGAGTGTGGGGCACGGTCTGGCCCAGAGCACACTGTCCCACCATCAGTGACAGTGACGAAACCCAGGCAGCCGCTTGCAGAGCATTTTGTGCCCCGGGTGCTTTGGTCCCACTTCTGCAGCTGTTTCCCAGCCTCCAGCAAGACCCGAGTGAGCGGGGACGGTGGCGAGGAGACCCAGAAGCGCCTCTGTCCCCCCGCGCCCACAGCCCCGAGCCCACACAGGGTCCGTTGTTCATGGTGACACGCAGCCACCTCGGGGTGAGCTCGGCCCCTCCAGACTCCCACAATGGCCCGAGGCACACACTCAAGGACTCCCTTGTTTCCACTCACGGCCCTGACTCACGCTACGGAGCCCAGGGTGCTTTTCGGCTGGTTTCTGCAGATAAGGAACTGTTCTCTCCTTAACGCCGTTGCGTTCGGGAACAAGCCTGCAGCTCAGCCCGCCCGGCGGGATGGGGAGCTGTGTCCCTCTCACCCCCTACCTCCAGCTGTGCACCCCTGGGGGACATCTGGGCTGGTGGGGAAGCACGGCTGGGCTGCGCTGGCTGCCCCATGCGTGGGGACGTGTCTGCTCCGAGCACCCGGGAGGGTGGGAGAAAGGGGAGCGGCAGTGCGGTGACCCCGGAGGGAGAGGGCTCTGGCCGCGGGGACTCTGACTCACCCTGGGAAACAGAACGGTGGCAGAGCTGGGAAATGAATTTAGCTGTGGCTCTCCCACCCTCCCCGGAGCACAGCGCGGCGTGGGAAAGGCCAGAGGCCCAGAGGGACGATGTCCTGCCTGCGGGCAGCACCCACGGCCGCGCAGGCGCCATCCTGCCCGTGTCCAGCCGGGCTCATGTGCTGGCGGCAGCCGGGCAACGGCTTTCCCTGCGGCAGGGACCCCCAGGGACCCCCAGCTCCCTGCGCCCGGGCTAGGGGCTTCCTTTCCTAAAGATGCAGCAAAACCTCCTGCATTTTGCATTTCAAAAAAGCCTCTCTCTTTCAAAGGGAAACGAAGGAAGGTCCCGCTGGCTGGCAGGAAAACACCAGGCGGCCCACAGGGCTGTAAATCGAACAGGATCTAATCAGGCTCTCGGCAGGGAGCAGCGGGGTGGGGAGCGAGACCCCCTCCCCAAACACCACCTCTCCAGGCTCTCACACCTCCCTGGGCCCCCTGACCTCCCCACGGCAATGCTGGCGCTTGTGCAAACAGGCAGGACAATTCCCAGCCCATGCTGCCGGGGGTCCCACTCCCAGCTCCATGGCCAGGCTGCAGCAGTACCTTGCCCAAATCAGGGTGCAGGGCTTGCACATCCAAGAACTGCCCTGTTTTTGCAAAGTAGCACGTTATTTTGCACTCCCCCGTGCTGGGGGTCTTGAAAGCCCCCTGATGTCCCTCTGAAAGTTGCCCCTTGCAGCACCCTGCTCCCAAAACTCCCTGCCATGCAGAGACAGGGTGGGGAGGACCTGCCTCTTGGTCCCACAGGGTGACCTCAGGGTGACAGAAGTCCCCTGAGGCACACTGAGCTGTGGGAAGGGTGGAGGTTTGGGAGCAGTCGGGGGGAGC
>NW_009650103.1:4702575-4704709 GCF_000708025.1 Charadrius vociferus | reverse complement strand
CAGGGCATGGGGGTCCAACAAACCGAGCCTCCCCCAGGGCACGACGGGGCAACCTCTTCCCCAGAGACCTCCCGCTTCACGCCATTTCCCTCGCGCGTCCCGGCCATCGGCCCCCGGCCGGGGCAGGGTGCAGCCTCGCGGGCAGCCGGGCGGGCGGGCAGCCAGTGGCCCAGGGGCCCGGCAGCCGATTTTGTCTCGCAGCCGTGCAGCAACAGGAAAATCCGCTCACCTCGGGTCGAGCTGCGAGCGGGCGCTGGGGCCGGGGGCACACTGACTGCCCCTTCCCGAGCACCGCGTGCGCCTCGCTACGCCACAGCCGGGGCAGCTGCCTGCCTTCATGCGGGGTAGTAATATTAAACCTCGTTCTGCCTTTTAAATGGCTTCCTTAAACAGGAACCGTATGTTCTATTTATACAGAAAAGGCTATAAACAAGGAAGTCTTAAAAAAAAAGGCCCCCGCACGGTCCATTCTGCAAGGGTCACCTCGCCTCGGTGCATCGGCCGGGCGGCCACTGTCGCCCTGCACCCCTGCTGTGTCCTGACCCTGTGGGGACATCCTGCACCCCCCAGCACACACAGGACCCACTCCCTGACAGCGTGTGGGTGGGCTGCGACACGGGGGCATGAGGCAACCCCTGACGAAGGCCAGCATGCTGCTCTGGCTGCTCAGGGCAGGAATCTGACAGTCCCCTAAGAAACCTTCTCAGGGGCTGCTGCAGCCCCACGGGGTCTCTGTGTGGTTCTTTCCCCGAATCCCCCCGCTCGCTGCAGACCCCGGCCCTGGGGGCAGGCAGGCGGGGGCTGCCCCTCCTCTGGAGCCACATCGCAGCTCCGCAATGGGGCTGCGCACCCACGGCTGCCATGGGAGAGCAGCCCCGCACTTTGCCGGGGGTTTCCTCGCCCCCGGTTTTACGAGCTGGATAATTTTCCCAGCACTGTCTGGTTTCTGGGACCTCTTGCAAGAGCGTCCATGTGAGCACGGAGTTTGTGCCATTATTTGGAGAAAGCAGGACCTTTGACAATGAACCTTGGCCAGCTTTTAAGCTGTCCTTTGATTGCTGCCAGAGGACTTGTCTCGGAGGAAAACACGCTGCGTTGATAAGCACGCTGCTGCGCTGCTCGCCTCTCGCACGCTGCTGGAAAGCATGTCTCTGTCACAGGAGGGAAACCGTGTCACCCTCCTCTTCCTCCTCCTCCTCCCCGGCTTGGCACAACATGTTAAACACATTCTGCAGCACGGGGAGCCGAGGCAGAGCGGGGCTGGCAGAGGCAGCCCGGGGTGAAGGGGGCCCAGCCCCCGGGTGCTGGCACCGCTCGCATGTCCCGTGTCGGTCACGGGGACACAACCATATGAAATGCTTGTGTGGCACACGTATGTCCACCGACGGGATCTCATCCAAACGGCAAGAACTGAGACAATACCTTCAAGTGCAGCAGGCAGTACCTGCGAGGAGGGAGGGAGGGAGGGCGGGAGGTGGTGACAGCACTGTGGGGGTCCCTGGGCTGCCGATCCTGGGGTCCTTCAGACAGCATCACCCCTGAAACCCTGCTGGGAAGCGTGGCACGGGGCTCCCCCCGACACCCCTCCCAAGCCAACCCTTGCCAACAACAGCTGTGTTTTCATCTCGTTCCACCAAACGACTCGGAAAATCTTGGCTTTTTAACACTTTGGTGACCCTGGCATCAGCGCCCTTCCTCCCCGGGGGCTGCTCCCACCACCGTCCCCCAGGGCTGGTCCCGGTGTCCCGGCTGTGGACCCCGACCCCGCGGGACAGCAGCCGGGGAACCGAGAGCTCTTGGATCCACGCGAAACCCCGGTTCCCCCACGCTGCCGTGTCCCGCTCCCGCACTCCTCGGCGTGGGAAGCGGTGTGGGGCTCTTCTCTCCGGCGCGGAGATGCCAACTGCACCGCGGGCTTCGGGCACCCTCCAGCCCCCCAAGTGTGGCCGCAGCCCGATGTGTTCCCTCCGCCGAACCCCCGCAGCGAGGGCAGCCCCGACCCCGACCCGCACCGGCCCTCCCCGGGGAACATCCCCCGCCCCGCAGCCGGGGGGAACGGCCACCGCTGCCCCCACACCCGCTCCCGCAGGAAAACACCGTCTCTGCCCGTCCGAGCGGGCCCCGGGCACGGGCC
>NW_009650103.1:4687192-4700817 GCF_000708025.1 Charadrius vociferus | reverse complement strand
CCCCGGTTTGCCGCCTCCCCGTGTCACCCTCCCGCTCCCCCACCGGCACCGGGCGCTCGGCCCGCACCGGGCGTTCGTTTGATCCGCGCTGCCGCTGCCTGGCCGCGCTGCCGGTGGGTTTATGGGCACCATTTGGGACCTTTTACACTTCCATATGCAGATGCCGCATCTGCACTTGAATGTCCCTGCCAATTTTTATGGTTTGCAATTGCATTTTACCATCTCAAGGTGCTCCTTCTACAAAGGCTCTGCTCGGACAAAAGCGGCTCCTTATCAGGCACCGTCACCGGCGGCTGCTGCGTGCAGCCCTACCAAAACATCCACCGCGCTGGCAGTTACACCAACGGGCGCTTCTGTAATTGCCCTGAAATGTGATTTTGAATCTTATCCCTTTGTGAGGCTGCTGGAAGCACTTTATTCCTCTCCTAATTAGATGCCCAGTTGGATGAAAGACACTTTTCATCCTTAATTTTTTAACTTTCTGCCTTAATTTGGGAAGTGTCTCTTCCTTTGGTGTCCTTAATAATGCAGCAATATTAATACGGTGTCTGCATTTACTATTTTTCCCACAGAAACGTGGCATTTGGGGCAAATGTCTTTTTGATTCATCAGATTAGTTTTAAGAATTGGTTGTGTGTCTTGCACAGCTATTTCATGTGATAGATGCTGTACCTGTGGCTGCAGTTAGTCTTTTCAATGGATGATGTAACAACCTTTTACTACTTTGCCTTAAAAAATGTGAAATACTGGCAGGGTGTTGAGACATTGCTTGACCTTCGGTCTTTCCAAAGCCTACAGCGGCCGGGGGAGGAGCAGAAAAGATTGGCTTCTTACTTTGTTGGCTTATAAAATATCTGCAAATGGTAATGGAAAATGAAGAGTTTTAACATCTCCTGGTTTTAGGGAAGGCTCATAGCACATTTGATTCCGTGAGGTACAGCATCTTCACTCTTCATGGAAACAATTAAAATAGTATGATGCATATATATAGATACACAGGAGAGAGAGGGAGATACATATATAAAAGTAGGATTGTATTCTTGGTGCTTATGTTAAAAACACTAATGAACTTAAGCTCTGCATGTGGCTTCTGTGTTAACGCCAAGTAAACTGCTGCAAGATTATTGGTGTCTTCAATGAAAGAAGCCTCAGAATAACTTTGAAATGCAGTTACATGATTTCATTTCGCATTTACGGTAAATTACAGCCTCGTTATTTGAGGGGGCATTTGGCATTCTTAAAATATAAGATGATGGTTTTCCCTCATCAATTTGAGTACATCCCCTTCTGTGTAAGAAATATTTTTTGTCTTTGAGCAAATCAATGGCAATGAGTAAAGTGAATTCTTCTTAAAAATCATTTAATTAGGGCATTCATTTTTTCCTGCACTACTAGCAATTATTTTTCAACAGTGTCCCATTTAAGACCAGTTTCCCAATAGCTTCAGTTGGCACGTTTTTCCTTTGTGAATGAAACGCGATGGCTTTTACATAATTTTCATTATTTTATGTTTTAACTGAAATAGCGGTAAAGCAGGTTATCTAGAATTAAGGTAACTTTGGACACTTTTGTGTGGATATGGTCTTGGGAGACAGATTTAAGTATCAGGAAACTACTTGAATTTTGCATTCCTTTAAAATTATCGGAGTTTTGGGTAGGTAGATTACTAATCTGGATGAATTTCATACCAGAGAGAAGAGGAAAGTTGTAAGAACACAGAGAACTTAAGGTTTTCAAAGAAAAATGCCACTGCTTGCATCCCTTCCTTTTTCCACAGCGCTCTCAAACTTTACTGGCACACACTGACATTTTTAGTGGTTCTTTATGCTTGATTGCTTTGCATCTGATGAGATAAGCCTTTGCTTAACAAAGACTATTTCATTGATATAGTTAGCTCTTAGTTTACTTGCTATAAACATTTCTTTGAAGATTTAGGAAGAAAAACAAATTGAGTTGTTGAATGGCAATGCTGCTAAAGGCAAATGTCTGAATAAACAAGAAGCTACAGTGTTATTTTTGACTCAGTATTGGCCTGTTGAATGTGGATGGCTCTCGCTTCTGTAAATAATAATAGACAAAAATAAATAATAGAATTCTGAGCTTGAGTTTATGATGGGAAATAAGACTCGTAATTTAGGAAGAACTTAATTCCTTTGTTATGATTTGATGGTAAGGTGGAAAAATGTCTCTTGGTGTAAAGTTGGAATTTGGTATTGATGGCTTCTGTAGATCATTAATCAGGAAAATGGGTTTATGCATGCCTTTTTGTACTAAAAACAGGACTAGCAGTGTATGTTCAGCAGATGCAGTGCGTGATGTGACACTGCAACAACAGGATTTTTTCCTTGCTTTGCTATAAAACAGTATAAAGATATTGTATTATAAAAAATGAGGGAACTTTTCCATCTAGGAGACTATTTCTTGATTGTTGGGAAGTAATAGTAATCTTTCTGTCCTGTCTCTGGCAAGTCATTTGTGATATAATTTTTTTTTTTTTTTGGGGGGGGGGGGAAATGTGGAAGGGGTTTGTTAAATTTCTGTTCAACTCTTACATGGTGGTAGCTTTGAACAAATTCATTTACACTAGCATTCTCTGAGAATGAGAGCACAGTTTATCCTGTTGATAAACTGCCTATTTAAATAAGGCCTTCAGCAGTGTAATCTGGTAATTCTAATTAAGTCATTTACATAAAGAATTGGCCCAGGGTTTCATCAGATGGTTGCTGGTGAGCTGAAATGCATTCTTCCCCTCCAGCTGTATTAAACTAACCTTTTGATCCTCTCCCTTTTTTAGCCTTTAAGCCGGTGTGGTTATCACTTTGCAGAGTTAATTGAGAAAGGGAAGTTGGGGGACAAGAGGACCCTTCGAGGTTTAGCTTTAGTCTTAATTATTACAGTTCTAATTACCTAATTAGAAGACTTCCAGATTTTATATGTTGATAAAAATGATTCTGTACAGGTTTTGTTAGAAAGAGGAAATACACCACTGATAGGCTACGTTCAGTGAAATTCTTTATTGGCAAATGATTGCCAATAACTTATCTTGAAAGCAGTGTATGTCTGGAGTATCTTAATTCTACTCCAGCCCTTTGATAAGGAGGTTTCATGTACAAAGGGTGGACCCCGTGTCCTTCAGAGAGCGTACGTTACCTGTCTACCTTCCGTTGCCTAATCATCCCAGCGATGTGTAGGCTTGTATAGGTGGTAAAATTTAAACCTAGAAATGTCTGGTCAGTGTGAAGGATTAATTGTTTTTAAGCCCTCTTTCAGGGAAAAAAACCCTGATAAAAATTCCCTGGGACTCTAATGCCGGGGTGACTACAAACTGCCGTCATGTCCTTGTCGGGAAATGCCTCTCGGCTGAAACTTGACGGAAACCTTAAATGTTTTTCATGGAAATATAATCTGTAATTGTGAAGCCCTTGGGACTAAATCTCAAAATTCTCTTGCCATATAAGACCCCATCAGCTATTCCAGCAGGAGATAGGAATTGCAGTGGTGGTACATGTTTCCAGGGGTGTACATTGTGCTCAGGTCAGTGTGGTGGATTCCCTGTACTGTTAACGAACCTGGTAGCGGGTGTACTCTATCTGCAACTGTAAATGAGCACAGTGCTCCTATAAAAGTCAGGGTTTATTCTACTGTGCGGATGCTGACTATGGCACTGCTGAGAAGCACAGGGCTTTATCCGCGGGAGTTGGCTTGGAGCCCTCAGATCCTGAAGCCAAGTGATTAAGTGATGGCTGTCACAGTTGCAATAAAAAAAATTGAGAAGAACTTCTGGTCTCTGAAAGTTCTGCCAAATATCAACTTGTCCTCCAAAAATCTCTTCATTCACTCTCACAGCTGTAACTTGACTTTTTTATGTTGTTTGGCAATACTCACAAAGACCTATTCCTGGGCATATTGTTACTTCAGAAGTCTTACGTACGCTTTGGCCAGGATACGCTGTCCTGTGCCTGTTCTGTCGACAGCTGTAAGGAAATGCCCTTTCTGTGGATCGCGAGCAGTGATTGTTCTTACCTGCAAACAACTTGCTGCAATAGGGCATTCTTGGTTGCTGGGATTTTGGTTTAAGGTGGGTAACAGTCCCCGCTGAGGTCTTGGCTTACTTTGCAGTCGAGTGTAAGCTCAGGGCTTGATTTAAGGTGGGCTTCTTCCTGCGTTAGCCTTTGGTGTGAGTCCAGCAGGGCCTGCGGCCGCTTTGCTCAGCCCACACTGACTGAGTGGTTTGCGTGCTAAACGGATTTGGTTTTAATGATCTTTGCATGCGACTGTACCTTATTTGTGGGAGTATCCCAGATTTGTTGCGGTAGTGTAGTAGCTTGCTCCTACCGATTTGCAGTAGCAAGCTAACAGTGCAGTTGGTGCCTCCCACTTCGCCTGCCGGCTTTGTGAAGCTTTTCTTCTGTTTTCCTGCTTACCTGATACGTGCTGTATGGGTCCGTCACCTTAGCACTTGAGCTGACCTTTGGTGTTTCACTTTGTTTTTGATTTACATAGCGCCTCTGCTCAGTGAACTGTCCCTATCACAGGATGATATCCATAAAAATGACACTTCCTAGTCTTGAAAAAAATCCCCAGGCCCATTGGAGACATGTGAAAAGGACACCCAGCAGGAAGAGGGGCCCATGCCTCCAAATATTCATCAATCATTTTCCTGGCACCAGGAAACCAATCAACTCTTCTAAGGGGCAGAGCGTAATCAATCACACAATGTGGGAAACGGGGATCACTGGCCCTACCAAAAACGGTCCTTCGTGGTGACAGAGTAAAAGTGTTGTGTTTGTGCTTATTCACAAGTAGTAACTTACACCCCTGGTGTAAAGGACTCCGTCTTTGTAAAAGGAACTGGTGAATAAAAGGGTTTAATGTTGTATAGGCAGTCTAAGCTTGAACTAAAGACTTTGTTTCCAGTGATGAAGTTGACTTATGTTTTGCATTGAGGGGTTTTTTCTTTACCTTTCTGTATCTGATAGGTGAAGGTTTTGTCTCCTGTTCCCAAACTGCCGTGTTCGATAGGTGGCAAGTACAGCAGCGTGCTGGTTTCTCTAGAGGATCAGAATTTTAAACTTTTGCACTTTCTTCATGAGATAACTTTGAAATAGCTTGTATTGCAAACTGATACTGGGGAAGAAATGCACCTCTGGATGCTTGTCATCTTTTTTTTTTTTTTTACCTTTAACTTGCATTTAACCCCACCCCACCCCCCCAACGTAGGTATATAGGCTGCCCAATAATGACTGAAGAGTAGTTGTCAATATCTGTAGGGTATTTCATTGCAGCAAGTGGATAGGTGTTATTTTTCTAGTAAGGTGCTATGAATTGGAACAAGGGAGTTGTTTATAACCTTGTTCTTTATATGGGAACCTCTGCAATAGCTGTTACGTAAGAATTGCCATAATATTTATGGCACAATAATTGGCAAGTAGATTGCTAGAATCCCTTAACCGGTAAAACATTTCTTGCGTGCCTCGTAGGAAGCAAGAGGCGTTGAGCTGATGGCCCCAGTGAGCTCTGGCTTAGTGTGCAGTTTTGCCTCAGTGGCGAGAGCCTTTTGCTCACCCCCTCCATCGTGGGGCTTCTCCTCCGGCTGGGAGAGCCGGGCTGGCCCCTGCTCCGGGGGCATGGCCGGAGGGTGGGCAGGGGCAGAGGCTCCTGAGGGTCCCTGGAGCCTGGGAATAGCCAAGCGGGAGCCCCCGCCTGGCTCTGACCACGAGCAGCCCACCTCAACAGGCACTGCCGTGGGGCTGGGGGGCGGGCAGCTGCCTCCGCGCTGTCTTCGTGGAAAAGACGAGTCAGGACTTCAGTGACTTTGTCAAACATGAAGTGCATTTTCCGGGCACACAGCTATCTTCTGCAAAACACCTTTGGACCAACAGTTACTGTTCCAGTGCATCCTTTATCTGCCGAGAAGGAGCATTTCTAACCCTTTAAACTTGAGAAACACTGCATCAGAAATACTCTTGACTACTTTTTTTTTTTTAAGCTTGTCAAATGCTGGTGTTTAATACACATCTTTAAATGACACGCTGGGATGGTTTAATGGACACCGCAAGTCTCGGAGCGTGTGGATGTGGCTGGTGGGTGCCAGAGGTGAGCTGGGCAGCTGGCTAAGCGCAGTGCCGTGGTTGTCTCAGGTATTGAAAATGGTCTGTCTGCAATGCACATGTGCAACAGTTAATAATGAATAAGATTGCTGGCTGCTCCTGAATGCTGAGGACAAAATACCTAATTCCTGGTTAGTAATTAAAAGCTTTGAAATGACCTTGAATCTAAAGCTGTCTTGAGGTAAATTTATGACTTGCCTCCATTGCAAAAGAGGCTGGGAACAGCGGTGCTCCGTGCTGTTTGGCAAGATGTGGCATGGCGGCCTTGGATGAATGCTGAAGATCAGAAATAATCAGGATGCAGCTGAGGTGCAAAATGGCCATGTGGAATGGCTGCAAGTACCTCTCAAAAAAAAAAAAACCCAACAAACAAACCCAACCAAAAAACCTATATGTAGAAATAACTGGAGAATAAAACTGCATACTCACACTGAACGGCTTGGAGATTTAATTTTTTTAGATACTTACTGTAATGGCTTGCCCTACTTAATGAGAAATCTAGCTGGATATTTAATAACTGTTTTTTAAAAAACAAACTACTTTTTCTCATAGTCAGTGAAGGTACAGAGTTACTTGTCATTCTCGAAGTGTATGAATTTAAACAGCTTCAGCTCTATGGTCAAGAGAGTACCGCTACTGTGGGCTGTTGCTCTGAAGGGCGCCTTTCCAGCTCTGCAGCTTTTCTGTGTAGCTGGTGGTATCTTTGGGGTTTTTTCTCAGTTCAGCATTAGTCTGGTCTAAAATGATGTTGAAAGCCTCTTTCTTAGACTCTTCTTGAGCTATTGCTTTTTAAGTAGAACTTTGATTATTAGTAATTTTGAAACTTTTTCTTACAAAAGTTGTCCTATTTGTCAGTAAGGAGTGTAACACCCTGTAGCTCGTAAAATGATAAACTGCTAAAGGAGAAGCCATAATGTATATAGCTCTCCGTTTCCTATGCTTAGGAAGTTTGTATTCACCTACGTATCCATAGATTAAAAATGGAGGGTTTGCACAAACTAAATTTAAGTGGAATACCTGGAGTGGAGCTGACTAAGTGTGCTGGAAGCTCCTGCTGTAGGTGCTCCCCGGCTTGCCTGGTGCGCCTCGGCCCTCTCCGGAGTGCCGGGCAGTGCTTCAGCTGTTCTCATCTTACTTGGTCCACTGAAGATCGAGTCACACTGAGATTATGTTTTTGGGAGGCTGAGTAAGATGTTTTCAAGCTTGGGCAGGGTTTGTGGTTGGGATGGGGGTGCAGTAGGCTCCTGCTCAAATGACGAGCCGTGCCCCACACCGCTGGCCAAGCAGAACGTGGCCATCTGTGAAACCTGGCGGTGGTGGACAGCGGGGAGTGCCCAGGTGGGGGTGTTCGTAGGCTGATTTTGAGTGATGATTTTTCTAATCAACATATGAGGTGAGAACTCAAGAGTCTCTGGTGCGTAAGTATGAAGATGTCAAGTGTTGTTGAGACAGTTGCCAGAGAAATGATATCAGAGCGAATGTGGGCTGTGGTGGACTCCTGCCCTGCAGAGCCTCCATCCACCTCACCGCGGCAGGAGCGGAGTGAGTGGCGGGAGGCAAATAGCTGCTGGGAGCTGGCAGAGCTGCCGGGTGCTTATCTCTGCCCCTTTGTTTCATGGATTTTTTTTAATACTTTTTTTATTAATTCGGTTGAGATGTCTGAACTGAAGCTATGCCAGTTGTCTGCAGTGACTTGCTCTGTTCCTTAAGGCTGGGAATACTGTCAAGAGCCAAAGTATGACTATATATTCTTGAGGGCGTGTGCATAGGAGTTAATTGCCATGCCTGTGCCTTGTCCTGCCGTGCCTGGCTGGTCTGAAGCCTCGAAGACTGACCCGTGGGTCATGTCCCGTTAATGCTGTGGCCTTACTGAGAGGGAGCAGTCCTAAGGGGAGCGCTGCGTGACACCTTCCCGGGGACTGCTGTGCTGTAGGGATGCTGCAGCATCCACCTGCAGAGAAACAGGAATACAAGCCCTTGATGGTTCTTATTGCAGGGACTAAAAATTAAGCTGTGACTTTGAAAGCATGTGAATATTGGTTGTGGGTCTAATCAGCTGAAGTGCCCTCTCCCTGCGCTGGGAAGCGTTTCTGATGAGCGTGCGGCAGGTCAGGTAGCTGGGAGGCTCACGTGGATCCCCAGCAGATACGCAATGAAGTACTGAATCTCTTTCCTCACCCACACACAAGATTAGCATCAGCCTGAATTGCCCCTCACATGAAATGTTGCCTGACTTCTTCTAATTTAATTTGCAGCCCGTTGAAATAACTGGCTTGCTGTAGTGCTTGTTTCATGCTTTAGCAGGTCGAGGCTCTCGGCAGAGAGCACAGGCAGCAGCTCCTCGGCTTCAGGCATGGTTTGCTGTTAAGCGGCTCACTGGTGACGTGTGTATGCGCCAACTCTGGGCCCGCTGCGCTCTCCTGTGGGTGTGTGGCCCTGATCGCTGTCGGGCGGTGTGTGCTGGCCCCGGGGGGCACCTGGGGAGGACGGCTGGGGGGACAGCGCGGGCCATTGGGGGGGGATGGCAGAGGCCATCTGCTCGTGAGCAGGGTCTTCCTTGCCTGAAGTGGCTGGTGAACAAGTTGTGTGCGTGTACAGAAGGGGATACTGATAGACTCACTCATCTCCCTCTGTACTGACAGCTGGGGATGTGTGCGGAGGAGCCAATTCCTTTAAGCTGAAAACGTGAGATTATAAAAAGTAAATTGTACATTGCCTTTTTGTGGAAACTAGCAAAACGTGAAGTCCTGTATTATTTTAATAAAGTTAGATTAAACTAGAATGAAAACTTCAGATGCCTTTTCAGAGCAACTATGTATACTAAATTCACTCCAAAACAATTTTCCCATTGAGAACGGGGACTTTGTTTAAAAGTGCTGGTATTTTTTCTGTATTTAAGGTAACTTCCTAGTACAAGTGGAGACAAATGTCCAAATGTGAGGAATGATGCTTCCCTTCGGAAGAACATTTTATAGCTGTGAAACGCTTTCTGATGTGCTTTTTAAGATGCTTAGATGTGTGTTACCACAATTGAAAGCTACTAAGAGACATGGCATCCTGCAAAATGAGATTATAGCAGTAGACAGATGTGGCTGGAATGAGCCCCAAAGAGAAAGGGAAGTGTTTCTGGAATTGCAAACAGCAGGAGGTAATAGGGTTTGCAAACATGGTAGGCAGAGAGGTAGGTGGGGAGAGAATCAAATTTCCCTTGATTCTTGCCTGCATGTAATCCCCGTCCCTGGGAGGCCAAATGCTTAATGTAAGCTTTTCACTCCAACCAACCCCAAAGTAGTGGTGTTGGTGGGGCTGAAAGGAAGTAGTCAATGAGCCTGGAAGGCTGTAGGTCACTGAGCGAGCTGCTTGAATCAATACAGGAAGAAAAACACTTTTAACAGAGCATAAAACTCCTATTCCATAGCAGGCAACATAGTTGTGCCAAGCTGTGCCTGCTCTCTGGTCCAGGTGACTAAAGTTGCCGTGTGCCGGCTGGTTTTGTAGCTGTTTTCAGGGAGAAGTGTAGGGTTTGTGCTGGTCCGACTGAGTGGTGCTCAGATGAGCTGCGGTGTGTGGTGCCGCCTCGGATCTGCTACAGAGCAGAGTGCCTGCTCCCACGGCAGCATCGTCCCAGCCCGGGAGCGCCTGCCCCGGCCACTGGGCATCCCACGGGCACAGAGGCTCTGGGCTGACCCGTCTGCCTCTGAAGGACAGGTCATTTTTTGCAGCGTGAGCCACAGAACACTTCCAGGTGGCCTGTAGGAAATCAAGACCTCACAAAAATGAAAGAGCAACAACCACTGCTATACCCACACTGACAAATTAAATGTTAAGCTCATTCATTGATTTGGTCCTCTCATGTGATGTACAGTGAGAGCTACAGCTCTGGTGATTGAGTCATACCATGCAGAATATATCATGTTTCTAAAACCTGTCACCTCCGTGTGCTGAGCCATAGGACTCGTAGATTTAAATACAGAATGCCAAGAGTAGCTGTTATATGGCAGTGAGCTTATTTGCTGCAACCCAACCATCTCATTTCATCCTCGAGCCCTAGGAATGTGCTGTACCTAGGCAGCTGTAGAGCCGTTTCCCTCTAATGCTGTTCAATGTCGATTATACATTCAGTGGTTGATTCGGATGAGTCTTTCTGTCTGTGTGGTAACAATGAGGAAACTTGTTTCAATGTGTAGTGCTTACACCTATCTTTCACATTCTAGGATTCTGTCGAGATCCTCCCCCAGAGCACGATGCATCCACTAGTAAGTACTAGTCAGTCTTCTCATTTCCAGGGTAGCGCAGCCAGCCGGGTCCTCGTAGGCACTGGCAGTGTGCAGCTGAAGTCCATTAGAGTTAGAAGCTGTAATATTATCTCCACTAGTTAAAATGTGAAGATAAAAGCTGTTAAATTCATTAACCTTGAAGTTAGGGAAGCTGTTTTCAGACTCGTCATATATCTCTGTTTCTCCAGGATCCCAATTTCAGTGCCATTCATGACTAGCTGTTGAATTCAAAGGGCATGTTACCTTCATTGTGATAAAAAGGTCCGTTTACAGTAGTGTTTCTAGCCTGATGCGCGGGGTGGCATCCAGAACCACTCACCTCTGGGAACACTGGCTAATTTGCAACACGATTTCTGGCATATTCTGTATGTGCTATTGTTTATCAATAGATGAGTATTAAGCTGGGTTGATGTTAACTCTTAAAAATACCGGTGGTATCTCTACTCTTGTATAGTATCAGCTAATTCTGTGTTTTAATGTAGGTAATTCTGGTGGACTCAACAGATGGATTTTGCTATCATAGTATGCCTCGTGTTGGCCAACACTTTATCAGTAATCAAAAAGTAAATAAAGAATTTCCACAGATTTACAGAATGATTATGCAATTGATCTTTCAATATTGGAGTAGTCTGGGCTGCCGGGCAGGCAATGTCCTGGTCAACCAAAACGTACTCCCGGCATAGAAGATGCAAAATGGCACGTCCAGGGACGAAGCCAGCATGCCTGTGGAATGGGGCTTTGCGTGCCGCGAAGCGCTGGCTGCGGAACAGGCAGAGGTATTTGAGTAAGTGCCTGCTGCTGCACCGCATAGCAAAAAGCACTGATGTGGTCCTTTGGATACGGAAAGTATTGCTTTTATGTTTGGTGCCTATCTAATACTGACAGTGCTGCATTGGAATGCTGCATACAATCCTGATGCTGATCTCTTGAAATATTGGGAATTGCCCAAAAAGATTGAGGCAGCCTGATAGTCTTGGCTTATTCAGCTTATCAAAAAGATTGTGAGTAATTACACTGAGTTACAGCTGCAGAGAGAATATCTTGGATATCAAGAGGTTCTTAAAGAGAAGACAGACTCAGTGTAAACAGACTGCAAACTGAAGATATGAATTCAAATTAAAAATACAATTTCAACTGAATATAATTTTTACTATTGGTTATTACTTCATTTTATAGGCTTTTTTTTTGTCCACAAGTCAGGCTACAGTGACTTTTAAAAACAGATGAGGATTGTGAATAAGGGAAATAATGTATTCTGAAATCCTCGTTTGTCTGTGCTAATTGCATGTGAACATGCACTGCTGTACCGGTGAGCTGCCTCAGCGCTTAACAGCTCAGCTTCTTCAGGAATTGTTTAGTATTTCATGTGTAATTTCAGTTGTGAATGAAATGCTTTGACAGTGAAAGGAAATGTCACCAAAGGACTGTAAAACATTTCAGTATTGATCTGTGGAGAAAGATTAACATGAATCTCGGTTTACAGGCAAAGAAACGAGGTGTTTTGGCAAGACATGATTTTAGGCTTGATTATTGTAGTTTCAGTCCCCTTTGAATGCTCAGCCCACCTCACGGAGCTGCTGTCATGGCTTGCACTCAGTGACTGAATGTCACTTTTTGTTTAGGACATGCCTGGAGGCTGCTTTCATTATTAGAAGTATTTTTCTCAAAGCTTTGCTTCTTAACTATGGACAGACTTTTCCCTGCCCGTACCCTAAAAGTTTAAAATAAGATGCAAAATGTATAGGAATCCCCTTTGGAGGAATGAGTTGGCTGTTGCAGTGGGCAGAGAGCAGCCCTAAGGAACCTCGCTGTTCCCAGGCGGTGGCTCTGAGCACTTCCATCTGCGCCACCCCATTTCACAGAAGAGCCCGCTAAACCTCCTGGCGCAGCAGTGGTGCTCGGCTCTCAAGAAGGGCACCGCGCTCTGGTTCCGAAAATGCAGGCGGCTTCTGGAGACCTAGTCCATAGCCTGTGTGGTGAAGCTGATACCACAGCAACACGCATCTCCTTTCTACTTTGATTTTTGTGTCTCAGGAGGCATTTCAGGAATCCTGTGACTTTTGATGGCATCAATAAATCAGATACCATGCCGACAGAATTTTACTGGAATGTAAACAGGCATTGAAATAACAATGTCTGTATAGTGTTTATTGAGGAATACAGTGCAGGTATAGCCCTCCAAGTATGGGGAACACTGAACTGCTGTGCATGTTTCCCTTCAGTTATGTTGGTGAGCAGGAGCTGTGATTGTTTTCCATGTTAATAAAAACAACCCAAAATATTTATCATGAGGTGACCTTACTTCCCACTCCTCTTTCCAAACAGTGTGTGTTCTCAGTGCTGAGGTGAGACAAGAAGCCCTGCCTGATGTAGGGGAAAGGGGAGGAATGTCTCTGTATAGTAAAATTTAGCTGATAAGGGATAATGAATCACCTTTGACTCAGCTCTGCTGAATAGTAGCTGATCTGGGGAACTGCAGGCTGGCCAGCCTCAGCCCGGTCCTTGGGAAGAGTATGGAGCAAGTCCTCCTGAAAGATGTTTCCAGGCGCTTGAAGGGGACAGGAGGGTAATCGGGAACATTCACCGTGGGTTTACCAAGGGGAGATCATGTCCCGCCAGCCTCGTTCCTTCTGTGATGAAATGTCTGGATCCCTGAATGAGAAGAGCGCAGTTTTGTCATTAACCTTCAGCAAGGCTTTCGATCAGTCTCCGATATCACCCTTGTAGCCAGACTGGGCTACAAGGCAAATGCGGGTGAAAAACTAACTATGCCATCTGGTTCAAAGGGTAACAGTCAAGAGTTTGAAGACCAACCGGTGGCCAGTTATTCAGAGGTTGTCCTTGGGAGTCAATATTGGGGCCAATACTACTTAGCAATTTCATCAACCAGCTGGATGATGGGATGGAGTACACTCATCAGTCTTGCAGATGACACCAGATTGATACAGCTGCTATTCAGAAGGACCTCAACCTGGAGAAAAGGGCTAATTGAAACTTCAGAGTTAAACAGAGACAAATGTCAAGCCCTGCATCTAGAATGTAATAACCCCGTGCAACGGTACAGGCTGGGGAGCAGCTCTGCAGGAGGTCCTGGTGAACCTCATGGCTGTGCATCAGTAGGGCGTGCTTGTGGTGATGACAGCTCATTGGGTGCTGGGTGGTGTGTAGCCAGCAGGTCGAGGCGGGTGCTTATTCCCCTCTGGGAACTGGCGGAGTCAAACTGGAATACTCTGTGCAG
>NW_009650103.1:4661647-4687153 GCF_000708025.1 Charadrius vociferus | reverse complement strand
GGGGCTGGAAGGCATGACTGGTGGGCAGGCTGAGGGAACTGCGTTTGTTTAGCTTGGAGAAGAGGAGGCTAAGTGGGGATTAACTAGCAGTCTTCCAGTTCTTTAAAAGTCGCTATAGGGGAAAAAATGGAGCCAGGCTCTTCAAAGGTACATGGCAAAAGGCCAATAAGATGATCACGAGTTGCCACAGAGGAAAACCCTACTGAACAGCTGGAGGTGGGGGTGGGTGGGTATCAAAACTTAGTGGAAGTGTCCTTCTGCTTGCAACTTCGCAAGCCCCACTGCATCTTTACCAAAGAGATCCAGGTGTGTGATCGATCTTCCGCAGGCTAGCAGCTGGGCAGAAGCAGTGGAAGAGGATGCAACTCACTCAGCATGTTCTGCTCGTTCTGATCTCGCCTCTCCCTGCGTTTGGTCAGGGTGCCATCTTTTACCTACCATACTCTTCTGCATGTAGGATGACAACCTCTGGGGAGGGGGTACCAAAACTCATGCACCGATATCTTCAAAGTCCAATGCTATGTCACAGGTTCAGGCTAAGTTCATTTCTAGGAGTAGCCCATGTACCCCTTCAATTAGCATAAACAGGGACAAGGGCAGCCAAAGGTCAGAAGTTCAAAATAGCATAACCTCTTTTTGGTAGTGTTCCCAAATGTTCGTAATCCTGCAAAGTTCTCCAAGCTGCCCTTGCCATCGTGTTTACTAGACAGTTGTAAAAGTCAAAGAACAAGGCTGGGCTTGATACAAGGGAAGTTAGAAATCGAGCGGCTGAGAATAGGTAGCATTGTTGCTTAAAACAGGAGAAATAATTGATTTATGTTATGGTGGCCAATTAGGCTGTAAAGTGAAAAACTCTTAAAGAAACCCTGTGGCTTCAAGGCAGCTTTTTGCTCTGATTTCTGCTCAGCAAATAGGGGTACCCCAATAAGGGTCATCAGCTCCATGAGCTAAATTATTAATTCCTTTCATGCCACTCAGGGCTTGTAAACAGCATATAATACAAGAAAACAATTGGCACTGTTCACTTACTGGGCAGAGGAGAGGTCAGAGGGTAAACAGTTGTATTGGCAGCAGCTGTTCTTCATAGCTGAGCAGACTTTTGTCCTTTTCATCTTTTGGAGCAAACCAGTTTCCAAAATGTTAGCTGGTTGTTAATCCATATCTCTTCTCTCTTAGCTGAACTGTTTTTAAGAGTTTAATGTGCTGCATATAATTACGAAGATAAAAAGGGCTGGAGGGGAGGGTGGGGGGTGATGGATAAGGGAACAAAACCAGCATTGCCATGTTTCATAACGAGCTGTTTGAGATTTTTTAGTATTAATTTACATGGATGAAAGAAATCTTAAAATCCACCTGTTTGAGGCAAGTTGTAGGAGAAGTACTTGCACTTTTTATATACTTCATTAAAAAAATGAAGTATGATTTTGAGATTAATAGGTTATAAATACCCCTGTGCCAGTAGCACAAGAACGGAAATGTTGAGGTGTTCTACTCATCTGATACCGTGGACTTGCCGTGTCCCAAGGGGCGGGGGTCTCTGGGCTGGCCGCTGGCTGCCGCATCGCGCCCTTTACAGCAGCACTTGACAGGACATTGAGGCCTTCAGACTTGAACAACTGGACAGCTGTGGCCGCAGCGTTAGCCTTTGTGAACATATTAGAAATAGTAATTAAAATATGTATTTTCAAGCATGAGCTGAAATTATCCTTTCCAAGTATAGGTAGGAAATACTGTTCAGCTTCCCTTTATAGCCGTTACCGCAGCAGTATAGTGAACAATCTAAAATTATGGGACTTGAAAAATTTCCACTGGCTCTCTCCGTGTTCACCACTCAGAAATTTCTCTGCAGAAGGCACGTGCATTATTTGGTTGCTTTTTGCATGATACTTGATAAACTATTCCAGATGTTTGCAGGTGTAGTTTACTACCAGAAGTGACTGTTACTCACACAGTGGCTTCTCAAGTGGTGCGGACTGCTGCTGGCCGCTCCTCGCCTGCCCCTTGCCATCTGGCCGCCTTCTCGGGCAGTTGACCTCTTTTTGCCAGAGAGCAGCAGGTAACCTTTAAAGGACCATCTGCTAATCTGTTACTTCAACCTTTCTGAAAGCTGAGTTGTGCTCAATACTGAGACTTACACGGGCTAAATCTTACCACTCTCAGAAGAATAAAAGTAACTTTAATGCTGTACTTACTTTTTGGATTATGTTGGCTGTGTGATGATCTTGAAGGTCCCTTCCAACCTAAACCATTCTATGAATCAAATAGGAAAAAAAAAATACAAAATTCTTTCCAGGTATCTGATATTGCCATAGTGCATATGAAAAATCTTTTTTACTTATAAAAATGTGTATTGTTTATGACCTGCTAGCTCTTTCAAAGGGTTAGCAATTCTCACGATAGGGACATTATAATAATAAGGTGGAAAATACAAAGATGCAAAATCCAATTTTTTCTTCTGTAAGCAGACTAGAGACCTTCAAAACGTACTGCAGAGTGTGACTGTTGGAAATCCTGCAGTCTTGCATGTCGCACACAGCTTTCTGAGCATTGGTGCAAGAACTGCAAGGAAAAGCCAAGTGAGATTACAAATTAGTGTTTAGATGCTCTAGAAAATAAATGTCTTTAATTCAGTGGAGCATAGGACAGGGATAACCAAGGACATTTCTTGAACACATCTGCTGTTGTGTTTGCCACTGTTTTTCACTGGACCGGTATCCAGCGTGTTAGACCTGCTGGCTCTGCGTCGCCACGCCGAGTAGGCTCCTAAGCAAAGGGCTTGCTGGGGGGGCAGGAAAGCACGGCAGGAGGGTTAAGTTGATGTAAGCGTGGTGCTTTGTCTGCTCTTCACATTCTATAAAAATGGTCTGCTAAAATGTTTACATTTGTTTGTGGTTTGCCTAATTAGAGCAGAACTTTGCACTTCCCGGTGTAAACAGTTATCCTCAGGGCGCTGCCTGCTGCCGAAGGATCGGGAATTGTAAGAATGTGAAACGCAGGATTTGGACTGACAGCAAACCCCGGCTGTGGGCTGAAGTCACGCTTCTCGGACTGCGTTCTGTGGTCAGGAATGTAAACTCGTAGTATGCATTTATTGGGTCTTAAAGCTAAGAGGGAATTATAAAATATATAATTATGTGGTATCTACTAGCATCAAAATGATGGAGGTGGAGACTGATTTGTTTGACTTGGGCATTTGTGGTGATGCGCTTGGAGTTATTGTGGTTTTCTCAGGGAGAGATCAAGCCCCAAAGAATGTAACTTTGTTTTACCTAATCTTAGGTTAAAACTGACAGTGTTACTGGAAGACGGTTCTTTCCTGGGTTGGGTGCTGGGAAGCTGGACCCTTCCCAAAAGGCAGAGGGCATCTGGCATGTGGTTCAGTTCATGCTCCAGCTGTGGGGTTTTTCATTGGCAATACTCGGGAAGGTAGTTCTGTTTCTTCTTTCAACTGTTAGAAGAGAAAGCTTTTGGAGTGTCTGTATTTAAAGACTTGTTTCTGATACCGCTTCAGATCAAATGCCAGTATTTTGCATACCTTTGGAAGGGGATCCCTCTTCCTACCGGGAATCCTTTGAAGGCGCACTGAACACAGATGGGAGATTGTGTTCTTTCATTCCACAGTAACACTCCACTTACAAGTTGATACTGCATCGAGTTTAAAGCTGATATTCAAGGTTTCTTTGTGCTGGAAATTGCTCTGAATTGATATTCTGAAACCATCACAAGTTACAGACTCCCGATATGACTGCTCGGAAAAGCAGATCTGCAGAAAATGTGTATGAGATAGAAATATCTTAAAAGAGGAAAGAACAACGTTGTTAAAAAATAACTGCTTCTCACAGCAGCTTCCTCAGGTGATCAAAGATACGCATGTTCAGTTTAAATGGAAATGAAACTTTTCAAAATTAAAGACTTCTTAGTAACATGCACATCACAACTTTCTCATTTTCACTTTCCTATTAGCTACAGATGTGGAGCAGATGAGTTCCTCTTCTCCTGTCCTTCCTATGAACTCCGTGGGCAGTAAGTACCCCTTTTTTTGCCATGTGTGATGAGGTGGAATTTCTCATTCTGAGATAATCCGGAGATATGAATTCATACTTCACGGTAGAGATTTTGAGAAGTTTTAGAGCTCATGCTTACTCACAGAGGTGAGGATTCCCCCCATGTGATAGCTGATCAGGTCTCTCACAGAAGCAGTGTGGACCAGGTCTGTGCATCACTATTTACACCAGCAGAATGCAGGTTGCGTAAGGTCTTTTTCCACCATTGGTGAAAGCTGTAGATGCCTGTACGTTACAGTGATAAACACCTGAGGTGCTGGTAAATTATACTGACATAAAAGTATCTATTTTAAGTGTATCAGTATTATACTTGGAAATCTATAGCCTGGGATTTCTCATGAAACAAACCAGTCGGTGAAATCCTCTTCAATTTCACTGTAATTCTGGGCCTGTAACTTTTTGAGACTTTGAAAATCTGAGCTGTTGGACACCTAACATAATGAATTCAGAATTCTTTCTTAATACTCCATCTAGTGGTATTTGCTGTGTCCAAGGACCAAATGCATTTTGTCGATTATAATCCACTAGATGGCAACAAGTCTTTGTCAGACTTGCAGAAGTTACAGGCATAAATTCAAAACAATTGTGCTCACAACAGAGGGATGAGCTCTCTGCAAATTTCTCATTTAAAGCAACTTTTCGTGTCATTTTTTGGAAAGTCTCTGGATTTTCCAAATGTGGCAGACTATTAACTGCCAGCTCATATTAAAAATAATGCTCATAGGCTTCAGCAGTTCAGAATTGCTGAAAGCCTTCCAGAGTCACGGCACTGTCCTTTCTACCTATGCCACTGTGTTGATGGGCATGGACTTAATTTTATTGGAGAACTTTGATGCTCTGGTGAACTGTGGTTCCTCTACAATGAGAAATATGGTTCCTCTTTAAAATGAGAACAGTTGTGTGGAATGAATGTATAACAGGCTCAGAGTTGCAAATGTGTGGTGTTATTTGTGTGATTAATAAAGCACACATTTGGAGGCATCTAGCTAGGTTTTCATGTAGTTGATCACTTTTATACAGAAACAGATAATTTCACATGCATATGTAGAAAAAATTTAAGTTTAGACACATGTATAGTTGGTGAAGACATACTGGCTGATACTCTGTTGAAATTTCGTCGCCTGGCATAGCTCAGACTTACTGCATTCAGGCCTCTCATCCATTAAAAGGTACTAAACCAAAATCTTCCACAGTATTCTCACATCGTACTGTATCTGCCAAATACTAAAAGCAAGACTGTCTAACATGAACTGAAGGATCCTTTCTTTTTCCCTTAAATAATTGTGTATTATTACTAGTCTGAATTTGTCTAGTCACATCTTTCATGTCTGTTATCTTTTGCTAAACTGAAAAATGCTTGTCAAACTTCTGTTCCCTATGAAGATATTTATATAAACTTTTGATAAACTAAATAAACTGAGCTCTTTGAGTTCTTTTGATGTCTTCCTGTCTTTTGATCAGCCCCTCAGTGCCGGCGGGCAGGCCGAGCTGCAGCAGCCAGAGTGTGGGCACGCTGGGGGGCTGCTGGGGTGCTGCCAGCTGGTCGCAGGGCCGGGGGGACAGCGGGGCGGCAGTGTCCTTAAAGTGCTGCAGCAGACCCCTCCGGCCCCAGCTGTCCAACTCCTGCAGTGGCAGCACTGAACGTGCCGGTGCTCAGCGTCATCCTGATGTGTTGGTTTGGCTAACGGCCGGGGCAGGCGGCTCTGCAGGGCGGCGATCTCTGGTAGGGAGGGAACAGTTGGTGTCAGAAACATCTAAAACTTCCCGAGCATGGATTTTGAAAAATTCTGAACACGTCTGCTAACCTGTCTTCCCCTAGGAAGTTTTTTCCCTGTCTCATTATCAAACGTGATAAAATAATAAAAAAAAAACCTTGAAGATTTTCACAACAGAGTAGAAAACTGAATTCTTAGGCTTACTTGTGCATCCAGAGCATTTGAGATGTGTGGAGTGTCTGCTTAAGCCTTCTGCTTGTCATGCATTAGCGAACAAGGAGATAGCCCCTTTACTGGAGTTTTTCCTGTTTGTCTGATATGTCTTATTCAGGACAATCGCAGTTTTCTTGCAGTAAAGATGAACGCCTCTGTCAGGACTCTTGTACTTTGTATTTTTCCTTTGTATTTTCCTACAGGTGTGTCTGGGGAAAACCAGTAGGCTGAAATGTCTGTTTAAAATAATACACAAGTGCTTTCTTGTACATCATGTAAGATGCCACTGGAAAAAATCCAAATTGTGCATGTGTACTTTTGAATGAGTTTTCTGAACAGGCTGAAATATTTGAGATTTCAAAGGCAAAATGTCAAACTGCATCAAAAATGAGTCATTTGTCTAGATTTCATAATGTTTAAACAATTTGCTGGGCATGCTCTCAGGCTGTTCACTTTTCTATTACTGTAGTAAATTCTCTGTATCAAACCACCATGCGTACCAAGGGTTTGGGGGAAGTGCTGGCTACGGGCGACTGCCGCGACTGAACAGAGCCCCTCACTGCCAGACGGGGGAGAGGGGAGACTTAAAGCCCCAGTTTTGCAAAGAGTTCAGCCTGTTTAGTTTGTAACTCTGGTGAACTCAGTGAAGCTGTTCCTGTAGTTTAAGTCTTTTAGCAGAGCGAGCAGAGATTTATTTTGAGTATTCACCTAATTGGAGTTTGGAAGTCATTAGTAAGTTGTTCCGACACGAACTGCACAGTAAGCTTAGGGAGACGGGTACGGTGTGGTATCAGCCCAGCGTGTCTGAACAGGCTGCTTTAAAATACTCCCATGAGCAACTGGAGGAGGAAACAAGGCGTAAGAAAAGTGCTTGGGCTGTTGCACAGTGAATGGACTGTGATACCTCTGCGGGGCAGAACAGCATCCCCTTTCCCTTCGGGCATGCCCTGCCCTCTCCTCGCTGAGCGCGGCGTTTGGAGAGCGGGGGGTGCATCGCAGGGGCCTCTCGCCTTTACTGTGCGGTGGTCTCTGCACCCGCTGCATCGCGCTGTCCAGAGACAGTGGTGTTCCTGGGCACAGGTCTGTCATGTAAATCATTAAAAAAAATATTTAGAGTGCAGCTGGAGAGGTTGCTCTTTTCTGCCACTGTCACTAGACACTGCACTCCTGCACAAAGCTTTTCTGACCTGAATCTTCTCTGCTGTAATTGAAGCTTTGTCCTGCCCACCACAGCTCCGAGGAATGCTCTCTGCAGCAGTATCTTAGATCATGGAAGTTTTCTGCTTTGCCCCCTGCCGTTCCTATCCCTGTCAATCGGAAGTCACACAACTTCAGCCCTTTGTCATCTCTCACTGTTCACTTAATAGGACCCAGTGTTGTTCCGTGGCTTGTCTCACGCAGGAGGAAATTTCATTTCCAGAAAACTAGGTGAATTGTATGTAGGTTTACACTTTACTGATAGTGAAAGTAGTGATTTACCAAAAAACCATAAAGCGTAAGGTGTGCCTTTATTAAAATTGGGTTAGTTACTCAGCTATCCTGTCTCCTGTATACCCCTCTCAAAATCCCTCTGCAGTTCTTATGGGCACTAAAAGCATGATGGAACTCCTACTTAACCTGGGTTAGTAAGATCACCACATGGTATCTAAATAACTTCTAAGGTCTCTAGGAAAAAATTCAAATAGTCATGGGACAGCTTTGCCGTGTTACAGCGAGTGCCGCCCATGGAGGCAGCTCTACTGCTATCACTTACGTGCTGTAAAACAAAGAGTGAACTTGGTGGGTGGCTGCAACGTGATGAGCGAAGGGCAGCTAGGGCTGACACCTGACGAACATCGGTCAGTGCAGAAGTGCATTCTCTCTTCGCATTATTTCTGGTATTCTTCTGATGCAGCTAGGCCTGGCTTGGCTTTAATTTCAGGAAGGAGAGCTGCTACAGTAGCAGCTCACCATCACCTTTCAGCTTCTAAAGGTGAAGGCTGACAATACTGGGAAGATCACCTGGCTGGAGGTGCTGGTGGAGTAACCTCTGCCAGGAGTGTAGTTTGTAGGTGTGGAGAAACTGTTGTGGAGTGTTGCCTTTGCAGATCCCTTCTGCTGTGTGGTAGAGGCTGTTTTTCAGGGTTTGGAAGAGGAAAGATGTCAAAAAAACCCCAAAACCCTAGTGAGAGCCAACACCACAACTTTACAGCACAAATGAAGGTTTAACTTGAATTCTACAGTTGGAGCATTGATGTAAATACATCTAATGGAAAACCCACTTATTAAATCATTCCTCACTTTGTAGTTTGCGAGTTGTTGTGTGTACATTTGGGTCTTTTTTTTTTTGAGAAAGTATTTTTTTTACATATGAAATTACACATAATGTTCAGATTTGTAGTACAAATGAGACAAAAATTGAAGTTACTGAGTTTGCTTTGCGCAAGTAAAACTTTTGTTAAAAAACACTTCAGAGCAAAAATATACCTGGTGCAAGATACTATTTTTAATGTGGTTTAGTAAGCAGTACAGACTTGTACAGAAATACACCTGACAGTTGATCAGGTTTCCATGCTTAAATAGAAGGCTTTTTGTGTTCTTCATAAAGTGCTCAACATGGAAGCTGATAAATGACAAGGAGGAGTAGCTCAGTCTACGCTGAGGATGGATCATGATTTTCCTGTATGTAGAAGAACACCACCTCAGCAGACAAAAGCTTCGTAGACTCCTGAAGGTCCAACGCGCTGCACGGGCGTGTGGGGGCTGGAGGGCAGGATCTTTCTGCAACTGCTGCAGAACCCCTGAGAATATAGAATTGAAGAGGAGCTTGTTCTCGCCAAACACAGTGCTGGAATGCTTCGTACAGTTAGTGCGCCTCAAGAAAAGCCACGGTTATGTGCTGTTATAATGTCTGCTTTTCTACAAGGAATACTTATTTTATCCAGAATTTACTGCTCTGTAAGATGTAAGATGTCATCTGTAAGATGACAGCCTCACAGCGGCTGTCGGGTGGCAAAGAGCACCCATCCTCATGAAGGAGCTGGATGATGTGTCCTGAACTTCTTCGGTGAGATAACGGCAGAGCGGTAGACCTGCCTTACACAGGCATTGGTAGGCAGAAAGTGAATGCAGCGATTCTTCAGCAAAAAGCTCAAGTCCCTTTTCTTGCCGGAGCGACGGCCTGAGCTGTGTGACTGCGCAGGCTCTTGGCTAGCTGGTCCGCAGTTTGCATTCATTGATCAGTGAGTTGATAGAAACGAAAACCCACCGACAGCAATGAATGTTGATTGCAGCCATTAGATGCTAAAGATGTGCGGCACTGCTCCTTCCGAGCGCTTCTGCAGTCGTCTTGACTTCAGGACATACAGCTACTTCAGGGCCTCTTGAAATCTTGGCAACTTCTGTAAAGCACGCTTTCACAGGGAGAGTAGTAGAAAAACATTCCTCAATTTAGAAACTACATTAAAAATATTATATAAATCACCTTTTTTGGTAAAGGTGATTTGTTTTGCTTGGTTACTCCACTTATACTACAGATTCTTGCAGTCAGGAGTATCTGTTTCATAGTTTATATGGTTCTCGACTCTGCGTACCTGAAGGGCTTCAAAATGGCGCACTCAATGAACCTTCCCTATTCATGCATTTAAATTATTTTCCAAAAATTCTCAAGAAGCACATTGTCCTCCAGCTCAATGAGGGCTGGGCCTCATCCCAGGAGTATTCGCATTACAGCACTGTGAGCGACATCCTGCTTAAAAGCATTTATCGTGTTCTCATTGAGTCTGCTTCTTGGCTATCAAAAGAACTACGACGCCATCACGTTTACTGAGGCACCCGCTGCTGTTGACAAGTGGTTTATCGCTTCGAGGAACTGTTTCAGATGGTAAACTTCTGCGTGGGTCAAGATTTTTAAACCTTTATGGTGGGCAAGCTCTGATGGCGTGACTGTCAGCTGAACCACCTTCTACTGGCATGTGTTTTGCCAAAGGCCTGTTTTGGTATTTTAATGCCACAAGGTCCCCTGATATGAGCATAGAAAAGTGCAAAGTGTGCTTGAAAGGAACTGCCTTAGCTTTCAAGAGCCTGTGCTTTCTCTTGGTCCTGAGACAGGTATCTGTTTTATTAAGTGCTGCCCATCTGCGGCCGTATACAGAAGTAAAATTATACATGTTGCAAGATCTCTTCTTCTAGAGCGGCCCAAGACAACAATCCCTGGCACGTGTTTCGAGTCCTTTCTTCTTGTGTGACTCCTCGGGGCAAAACACCTCCCGGCACCCTTGTGAAGGCAGCGCTGCGAGAGCCTGCGGGGCACAGTCCTACATCCCATCACCCAGACGGGACAGAAAGGGCGCCGCGTGGGTGCTGCTGAGGTGCCGCAGCCTTTGGCTTTCTGTGCCTTTCCAAGGAAGGAGGTTTTCTTGCTTGCCTGGCTGCAAAGCGACTGTGAGTTGCAGGAGCAGCTGGACCTTGCTGGGAGGGATCCGGTCCTCGGCCAGCGTTCCCGGTGAGCAGCTGCTGAAATCGAGCGCAGGTTCCTGTGAGCACATGAACTGACATTCCAAAGCTTTTTCCAGCGAAGCTCAAGTTGCCAGCCCAAATGGAAAGGAGGTTTCCCTCCTCATCTGGCCTGTATTCTGCTATTTTGAACATATACCGTGCTCAGATTTGTTTCCAAGTATACCATATGGTGAGGATATGTTACTGCTTTTGTGCTGCCCATACAAAACCGTCCATTACTCTCAGATACTGTGTTTTGCAGAAATTCTGCTCTAGTATAAAGGTTTAATATTTTTTTTTTAAAGAGAAAAAACAAACATTTCTTATACACCAATTCATTTCTGGAGAAAGTAGAAGAACTGGAAAAACTCAACCTCTGTAACTCTTAATATAATCTGTAAATCATGACCTGTTAATGGCAACCATATGTGAAAAACTATGCAGGTTCAAGCTTTCCATTTAACAGAGGGTTTGTGATAAACCTCAAGGTACAGTCAACGGTCGATGGTTTTTTCTAGTTCTCAAACTCACCGACAGCGTTGAATGTTCACTGAAGCTATCCAAAGATGGCTGTATACATGCACTGTACATATTTTCCATGCATATGTTTTCCATAGACTAGCAGTGGAAACACTGCTGAGGACTGCACATTCTTTATTGTAAAGTCTTAAACTGCAAGTATTTTAATTACGAAATGGAACCATGAGGACTAATGAATTGCAGAAGTGTAACACTACAGTTATGGACGCAAAGTTGACTTAGTGTTTCTTGAAACATCTTTGAATGTATCTGAACTGCAGTTGTGAAAAAGCCTTTCGTCCTGTGGATATGCATATTCTAAACAGCTACGCTAAGGGCGTTCATAATGTTTCGGGTTTCTTCACTTTAAAGTTCACTTAAAAAAAAACATAATAAAAAAGTGGGGGGAAGACCCATAGCTGTAAACCAGGAAAAGCGAGAGCAAGGGGATCTACTTCTTACAAACAGGCTTTACGTACTGCAGTGTTGCTACAGCCCCTATCCCCTCTCTTCTTGCCCGTGGGTTTTTCAAGGCTTTACCTGTGGGCTGCTGTGGGGCACGCACGTTCTCAGCAGCTGCCTGGGTGAGCTCAGGTGACCCTTCCACGGCAGGAACATCTCACTGGGCAGAGTGGCGGGACAGCGGGATGGGGACTGCTCACGAGGCTCCTTCAGTTGCTCGATTCCAACTGCATTAACCTGACCCTCCGCTGTTTCGTGTACTGGCAGCGGTTGGGACGATGCTCCCAACCTGCCTGGGGGTGGGCAGGCAGTGCAAAATGCACTTCACCCGATGGTCTCTCCCCTCTGCTGCCTTTGCTCGCCGCAGATACTTGGGGCTGCCGAGATGCTGCGTCGCAAGAAACCCGCAGGTAAACCTTCCAGAGTTTTCTGTGCCAGCTGACAGCACCAAAGGGCATGGCTGAAGCGCCAGGGAGCCCGTGTGGCACGGGCAGGCTGGCAGAGGCGCTCGGTGCCGGGCTGGGGCTCAGAGCGGGATTGCTCCCTCCCCTGGAGGAGGTGGAGCAGCCGGCGCTGGGGGTGTGGGGGAACCCCGGCACGGGAAGCCCTTCGGAGCCTCACGTCGTTGTTAATATGATCTAGAACATTATCGGAGCAGTTTAGCTGCAAGTTTAACTGAGTATGTAAATGTCTGCCTAAGAATGCACTGGTTGGCATAAATGAATTGCATCATCTTTCCTCTGAGAAGTGGAAAAGGGGATTTATTCTCTTTAAATCTCTATATTGCATCTGCCTAATTATCTTCACTTTTTCCACCTGGCTTGCATGGTTTAAGAGAGAGGGGAATTATTTGCAGCTTGTTTGTTAAAAATGAAATCTGCTGCTGTATCTGAAATAACTTTGCTGTGAGTGAAGTGGAGCCTACGGAGTTAGTGGGAATAATCTATCATTTTAAAATTCTGGAGACTTGCTTTTAATTCAGAGTATTTTCTCCTGTCGTAGGGACTTTTAAGTGTCTCTCTGAATATCCTGAGCTGATACATGTAACTTAACAGTAAGTGTATTGTCTAATAAAGTACTCGAAACAATCTACTATATTGACTGAGCTGTTTGAGAGATGAGCTTGTTCCCAGAATACAGGTTGTAGTCTGCCCTTAAATGGAATGATTTTAATGGTATCATTAAACATTAACTGATACTGAAAATCAAAAGAATTCTCTGAAAATTAGTCTCACCTTTTTCTTGCCATCTTTTTGGAGTAGAAGCTGGTGGAAAGAACAAAGAACATTTGAATTAATAACAAGCAATGCTCAGCCCTGAGTGTTGAGCCTCATGAGTGTCCCTGTGTGAAGGGGGACTGCATGTGGTAGGTGTAACACAAATCACGGCAACTAAATTTAAGTCAAGCATGAAATTTTCATTTTAACAAACCAAAACAGCATGTTATATTTAAACTACATTGTGAGAGAGGCTTTTTCCTCAGTTCACTACTTCCTCCTCCTTTGTACCTCTGCTCACCCGACTTGGCAACTTTCATCTACTCATTTCATGTTTTGAGAGCCTGAATTTCTTCTGAATGTTAAAAACAAACTCTGCATGTTAATTCTAGATCCCGGCTGCACACTCCTCTCTTGCAAAGTTCAAAGCTCTCCATCAGCTAGATTTTTGGGCAGATTCCAAGATGATAAAATAATTCTCTGGAAACTGTAACTGGGCAGTACGTACGAGGCTTGGGACAGCCAAAAATGAAATCTTTACAACCGCTCTGTTGTTGGAAGTTTTACCTTCAGAACTACATACAAAATCCTTGTTCTCTTTCTACTCTCCAAGCCCTTTCTCTCTCTGGGGGCGTGTGTGTGTATGCATACACACGTATGTGTGGATCTATGTAGCGTAAGGAAACCTCGAGAGGATTACCCTGTTACAGCAAGAGCCGTCCGAAAGCTGCAGTAGTGCGCGCTCCAGCACGGAGACAGGATTTCTCTTCCACACAATCCTAGCGCTTCTTCCATCTGTTTTGCTTCCCTACCGAAGTGTCTTTATGCTTAATGGAAGCCTCGACGGTGGGGAGCAAAGCCTGGCGCGAGCTGTGAGCTGGGGAGCAGAGGGTGCTTAGAAAAGCCCGTACCCGCTGGCTCTTGCCTGAGCCTACGCTGCAGGAACTCCTGTGCTTTTTCTTTTTTTTGGCATTAGCATGGCGGAACGGGTAAGATGCTGTTGTATTTTGTGGCCTGCTTAGCTTGGTCTGACACACCGCAAAAAAGTTATTTTCTGCACTGAATCGTCAACATCCCTTCCTCTCAGACTACTTTTGCTTAGGAAGCACTGAACCCAGCCCACAGCTGACAGTTGCCACCTCTATTGTTACTGCTTAATTATTATTTCCCATGGTGGAAAAAAGCATTAAGTGGACCCAAAGCCTTCCCTAGATGCTAAAGGCAGTCCGCCGTGGGACGGGGGTCTCTGAAAGCCTGACGCTGTTAGCTGTCTACGTGGAACGCCTTATAAACTGGAATCCCTGTGAGGTTCATCAGCGTAATGACGTGACTCAGGGGGGCAGTGGATTGCTCAAGCAGAACTTTACAATGAAAACATTGTGGATTCAGAGCACGTGGGGTTTTCTTTCAACTTACAGTGGGGAAATGGGTTTCTGTATGAAGAAAATGGTTTCCTCGCAATATGCATACAAACCCTGAAACAGAGAGGTTAGCCCGAAAGTCTGAAGTACGGGGACAGGATTTAGTTAATTCTGTGGATGTTTCTGGTACTCTGTGTATTGATGGTGCCTGAACAATTCTTACACCCCAATTCAATCATTCTATTAGTTCCTCACAATAAGGCTTTTATTTATAGCAGGGCAGAACTCCTAATGGCACTGCCTAAAGTGTCACAAAATAAATTTAACAGCTATGTTTCCCCTGCCCCCCGTGCTAGAGCTGTGCCTCTCAGGAGGGAGGTGTGCGGTGGAAATCGGGGCTGAGACTGGGTGAGTGCCAGCCTTCGAGCATCCTCGGAAATGCCACGTGCATGTTTTACTTTGTCCTGTAACAAGCTTTGATTGTACTATAAAAATGTGTTTTCTTTGTAGACATAAAAGACTTCAGCAGTGTAAGCATGCAGATACACCTTCTGCGACAACGGGGAGATGAGAGGATGTAATCGCCGGCAGTATTTTTAGTTCTTACTGTTGTTTCATTGAAATTTGGGTGAGCGTTGAAGTAGCAATGTCATGGCCAAATGCTTCAGATTCAGAAGTCTTCTACAATTAGCATTGGAGATTTGTTATTTTTTTTTAACTGTCAAAAGCTCCTTGGGCTACTCCTTGGCAAGTCCTGGGACTACATGAAATCAGGGGACAAAGGTACCAGTCTGTTCCATTTGCCCTTTTAGAGTGTAGTGCTGTGATGGTGACCCTAAAGAAAATAGGTGCAGAGCTCTCTGGAGCCGGAGAGAAATGCAGTTAATACCAGTTTCCAGCAATTTCTAGAGGACTTCTCAAGTTATTTTGATCTCATTTTGAGTTGACAGGTTTGCTTGTGGATGCAGCATACCCTAGACTTTTGTAAGGTGTCTGACTTAATACCGTATGACAACTTAAACTGGTATGATACAAATTTGCTGTGGCAAATGTTAAAAGGATTAAAAAATGACAAACGGGTAGGTCTCAGTGCAGTTCCGAGCGGGAACTTGATGAACTGGGCGCAGTGACTGTTTGCCCTGTGCTGGAACACTGCTGTTCCTGGCCTGGGAGAAACACGGTATCAGACATGAGAGGGTCTGGGGTGTTCAGACAGAGAAGCGAAATCTGGATCTCTAGATAAATAAAGCATAAATGAATGCTTCAGTATAGTCAAATGCAAAGTTACATGTTTGGGAACGAGGAATACAGACCATGTGTGAACAGAAAGGACTCCACTGTACGCAGTACGTGCTGTGGTAGATCATTAACTGCATGTGTGTGCACAACCTGACTCCTGCTACTGTGCAAACAATGGATACCGGAGCGGGACAGAGGGCGGTGAATCTGCAGTTAGTTCTCCTGCAACTGCTGAAATGATACTGCGTCCAGTCTGGTACAGGCTGCCCTAACGAGCTCACTCAGCTGAACAGGCTGCTGAACAGATGAGTGGAGAGCAATTAAATAATCGGAAAGAAATTTTACTGTCACCAGTAAAATAAACTTCTCTGAAGTAAACCAGTGAAGGTGAGGGAGTTTTAGCCTGGCTGTTGGTATCTTTACCTGCACAAATGAGCCAGTTAGAGCACAGCAACACTGCCTCCGGCTTGGTAACGGGTCTGCTTTTGCAGGGGGAAAGTTGGGTGTTAGCAGGGAAAAATGGTTTGACTTCATCTTCAGAAACAAGATGTGTGAACTTCTGTTTCAAGAGCATATGGAAGGGTGGAAAGCTTTTTTTTGAACTACAGGGAGGTTATTTTGCAACAAAACAAATTATTTTATATTATATACTCCTTGTTCTTGGAAAATATTGGACTAAGTCTCAGCAAGTGATTTTAGCAGAAAAATAAAACTATTTTTGTTTTGATTCTTTTTGCCAAACGGGATTAATATTTTAAAATAAGGAATTTATTAATGAGCAAGTCTAGATCTTCTTGCAATCTGACATCCCAGGTTGAGTAATCAAATGCCCTCTCATTTTAGGCACTTTACTGAACTCCTTCCAAACCAGTGAAATAGTGAAATAGTTTTATTTCTTAAACAAAACTTGTTTTACCTTTCTAGAACAAACACACAAGCCCTCAGAACCAAACCCTCCATCTTCTGTTACCTGCTAAAGGAAGTATCTGTCAAATTTGCTTGTAGCGAGGAGGGTGGCTGGGGCTGGAAGACGTTACCATGGCCTGGAGCTTCCTTGCTGACCTACTTACACGGGACTGATCGTACCGGATTAGACTCCAGCTCGCTATCCTGTCTCCAAAGTTGTTTTTGTGTAAGGTGAAGGGATCAGACGCAGTGTGTTGCAAGGCCTGCCTGCCTCTTCACCAGGTTTTCCAAAGGACTAAGTACAATTTCACCCAGGCAAACTGGGGAGGAGATAAGGAGCTTCTTCAGGACCATGCACGGCTTTCCAGCACCCCGAGGGTGGCGTCAGGGATGTTTTCTGAGTAGACCCAGCAGGGATGATGTTTGGAGCAAGCTCCATTTATGAGCTATTTGTACCTGCAGCATACAGGGAACAAAAAGTATCTCAGCTCAGGATGTCTTATTAAATAGTGGATCTTCATCTCATGGCGCATAACTTAAGAAATTGTCCTTGTTGGGGGGGGGGAACCCACTACCTTGATGTTTGGGACCACTCCTGAATTGTAGCAGCTGGCTGCAATCAATAAAGCAATTCTGACTCTGAAATAAAATCAAAGCAGTGGCTAATGGATGTTTAGAAAAGGATACGAGGAGGAGGAACTTGCCTATTTCCTACTAATCATCTCCTGTCTTCCAGACATTTTTCAACACACACACAGACTTCTGGAAACAGGCTTCTGTGCATTCAGGAGCCATGAACGCATTCTTCTTCTCATGAATTTGCACAGCCTCCCTGTGAATGTTTATCCCCCATCTTTTAAGATAACATTTGTTGCCATGAAGATTACTGTCTGTATTAGATTCATCATAGAGAGGAATCTGAGTGTCCTCCTGATGAGTTCCTGCAGTTGTACTATGCCCTGACACATCTAATGCTGGGTAAGCAGCTTCTGTAGATATAAATAACACTGTCTCTTTTGGTCTATCACACATGCTAATAATTCTTCATCACTGAAATACTGCATTACTCTAGAGCTAGGAGGCTTTATATTATTATGGTCGTGAATTTCGGATGAGTAGTTCTTCAGAAGATCCTCCTATGCTGACTGCTCTTCTTGGCTGGCAACGCTGTGAAGATTAAACAGATTACCCGTTATTCGTGAATTCAGGCGTAGCTCCTGTGCCTCGGTTTCGGGAAGGAGACAGACGACCCTAACTAGATGATTCTGTTACTGAGATTGTTTTCTGCCTTTTAGCATTTTACAAATTATCGGCACAGTCATCACTATGACAGTCAACTTTGCAAAAATTAGTTCTTCTGTTGCAGAGAATTGCCTTTTTGCTCCGAGACTGGAACTAGTTGGACTTGGCCAGGCTTTGTCAGGGTAGGGAGGGCAGAAAACGCCTTCTGTTGTGATGCGAGTCTCAACAGTCAAACTGAGATTCCCTTGGTATTGTTTCTGAGCTGTGTAATGTAGCTGGAGATGACAATGTTAAAGAGAATCCTGTTTTCTGGAATTAAGGTGTCTGTTGTTTTTGATGAGCCAGTGCACGTCGCAGAGCCTGTGTTGTGTGGGCCCATCCCGAACGCGATGCCTGCCCTGGCAGGTGTGTTTTACAAGGAATCATTTTAGTTTTTCAATCTGAGATACTGAAGAAATGCCCAGAACCTGCACGTGCAGTTGACAAACATGGGGAAATACCTTGCAAAGTAATCAGGAGAGAAGTTGGAGGTACTTGGTTTCTTTATATGGCTTGATCTTTAAAGACTATGCTAGAACATGATCCCTGCTGCAGAAGGGGAGCTCCGTTCCTGAGGAGGACATTTCACAGGTGGCTTCCTGTGGCTCAAGACCCCCATTTTAACTGCTGCCGCGTGCCCTGTGCACACACACTGATCCCACAGAACAATATAAAAATACAGATTTTTTTCATATGTTAATTGGGACTTTAATGTTTGACTCACTGTTTGGCATATTAGCAATTCTAGCTGGATAAAGCTTAAGTTATCTGCTTGGGAAGCAGTATGGATGGAGAGGGATCAAATGAAGGATTTGCTTTTCATAATCGTAACGTCTCCTCCCAGTTCATTGATAACTGTCCCTTTGAAGATAATTAGTTTCTGTTTTTCAGCTTTATAAACCAACAATTCTCATCTGGTAGACCTCAAGATTTAGAGTTGTTCTCAAAAGAAACACCTGTAAAATCTCACTGTTTGGTTCCGTTTCGGCAGCATGGCACCTCCAGTCAATCTTACGCTGCCATCTTTTGAGATCCCATTTCACAGTACACTTAGTACGATAAAGATTTTACTTCCAATAACCGAAGCAAAGACAATGCCGTGACAGTGACACTGTAATGAGCAGGTGAAGATCCATCCCATCACCTTCCCATTCTCCTTCTCCCAGCCGTTGTGAGGTTTCTGCTCACTTGCCAACATCCGGCTGAGCTGGAAACGCGTTATTCCTTCAGTGAGAGGTACATCTTACTCCTGAGCTGAACGGGTGCTGCGCACGCAAAAACTGCCCTGAACTCAACTTTTGCCAGATGCCGATGTCCCATTGCCTGGGTTTGGTTACTCCTGTCTACACGCAGCCAGTATGGAGGCTCAACGTACAGCGCTCCTGGCTGGTGGGGACAAACGTTACTGCATCCTGCGCGTGGGCTAACCCACACCATGGGTGAATTCCCACTACGTTTCATTGCTGTTCAGGTTTTCACAGCAAATTCCTGTAGCCTTGTTTACAAATGATCTAAACTACAGCATGCACACCCAGCGTGGGCTTCAGAGAACTTCAGCCGTATTTCTGCGATACTTTTCTTCGCGCTGCTTGTGGCTGCTGCTCAGCCAGAGAGCAGCGGCATCTCTGTAACCCTTCTTCAGGTGTTAAAATTTAAAATAGAAGTATCGTCAAAGACTTGTAGAACAACTACGTACGATTTGGGGAGAGGAAAAGGCACTCTCTTATATCTGGTTACCAGGCAAATATTCTGTTGGAAGAAAGACTTCCTCCCCCTCTCTTATATATTTTATTTCTTTGCTTTTGTGTGCTTTTAAATATTGGATGGATGTGGATATGACCCCCAGGTGTGCAAGACTCAGCCATTCTTTTCTGAATTATACATTTAGCCTATTTAAATGCAGCCATCATGTGAAACAAAAAGGAGAAAATGTACTTGTGTTCATTTAGAAGAATGATCTTTGGATAACGTCACCCAAATATTGCTGGGTTTTTATCTTGCCTATAAAATAAATTGGTCCCAGTGTGCTGTGAGATGCACATAAAAGTTTGAATATGAAAGTAGCATAAAATTCAGATGACTTGGTAGAACTGGCTTTACAATTTTGAAAACATCGGAACAGATTTACTAAGTACAATTTATGAGGGAGTAAGGTACTGGAGATTTTAATCTGCGAATCTCAATCTATTGGCACCTTTTGTGCCCTTTTCTCCTGCTGTTTGATGGTATTACCTACCTTTTCTCCTGGGGTGTGATGAGAGCACAACTGTTCTAGATGTGCTCTGTACCACAGCTTTCAGCACAATAAGCCACAGAAATTAACGATGATGATAATTCTAAAATTTGGCTGGTGTACTGTTCTTTGAATTGTGGATTCTGCTATCTCTTCATTGGTTTTTTCGTTTTCCTTTTACACTGAACTCACTGGTGTTTAGAAAATATTTTCTAATATTTTAAGATACACCTTCTCACCTTCCCTCTCCCAAATACTTACACCAACAAACTGGTGTTTGCCTGATCTGTGTTTCAGTAAGTGCTTTCTAACCAAAACAATTAAGAGCTGTGAGAGGAGAGGAAATTTATCATAGAATGTTCCAAGTGGAAATCTGCTTTTATGTGGTTTCAGAAGGACAGCCCAGAAAGCATAGGTGGAGACCACGCAATAGTGTCAGAATTCAGAGAGCAAAATCTTTATAGTCAGTACGCAAACAGCAGGCGTTCGGGAGGAGAGTCTGGTTCTGCGCTCAGGCTGAGCGACCCGAACCGGCTGTCCTTCGAGGGCACCACAAAGCCCACACAGATGATACAAACGAAATAGCCTGGCTTTACTCAAACGTTTCAGTACGTTCTTCACTTCCAAAGTAGGCTGCAGAAATATTGCATCTATCCACTGGTTTCTGAAGGAAAAAAATGAATTAAATAGGGCAAACAAAGCTGAAGCTAAGCTATTATGTATTTCAGATTGCTTAGTATTTGGCATGTGGACCAAATGCTTTAGATTATAAGGCATAAGCCCTTCAGAACCTTAAGTTATTTTAAAATTAAATGGATGACAGGCACAGGTCTGCTGCATGGATTTGATTTTCTTTGTGTCTTAGCAGAAGTAGTAAGCAGTGTCTGTAAGTATCTAATAAAGCTATTTTCTGCTATTATAGAGAGGTTTACTATGAGAAACAGAACTGAGGCAGTACCACGTTTTCAATAAAACAAATTGAACAGATTCTCAGAAATCTAGGTCACAGTAACAGATGACCTATACATGGTCCTAGTTTTTGATGCAACCGTCTAATCTGCTCTGAGAGTACCAGCCAGACATCATTCCTAATTGACCTTGATATTCAGTGAACAGAAAGAAAGCTAAAGCCACATGATATTTAAATCTTTAGCAGAAAAAAATATATGGCAAACTTGAATGCATTCTGTTTTATAACTAGGATCTGTACGTCATGTGAATGTTGTCTGCAAATGTGTATCATCTTAAAAGTCTGAATTTGAGACTCCACCTAAAGAAATAAATCTGAATATGAATAGCCATTCATAACACCCAGTGCCCGAGGAGAGTTTTCATGTCCCTTGTATAACCGTATTTTGTAACGCAGCCGCCCTATCAGCTTCCCAGACTCTCCCATGAGGGTACAATGTTCTCTGGGTGGGTGCGAGCTCTCTCGTTCCCTCGGACTAGTCAGTTCTGCACAAGACCTAGTGGTACCCAGATTTAAGGCACTGTAATTATGTAAATGGGAACTGCTGACTCGCCAGGGCGCTGGCATGCGTGCAGCTGTACATGTAAGTGTAATAGGGGAGACTGGAAATTACAGTATGTATGGCTAACGCCTGACCGCTGCAGTGCACAGAGCAGCCTGATCCTTTTTGTTCATGGCATCCAACTCGCGCTGTAGCGTTATTTACAGAAGGCACTGTGGACTTTCTACACGTGAGAAAAGATGGATGTGTACTTTTGTGCTAAAGTAGAAGTATGGTCTGCTAGTAACCCCAAAAGAAACTAAGTAGTAAAGCCCTGAATGCTCATATGACAAATACTTCTCAAGAAAACTATAAACTGATTTAGGTTACCAAATTAAGAATCGATAAACATACCACAGGAAAGTTTCGGATTGATAACCCGTGGTTTGCTGGCCCTCACCTGCTCAGTTTCAGCTGCCTGTATTTGGCAAGCAATAGCACATCCCTTTGAGGGTTGACCGTGCCGAGCGCTGGAGCCGCCACCACATCACAGAGAGGAGGTATGGGGGGCATCACAAGCAGTTGGGAGTTGTGCTGCGGAGGAGCTGGTTGTAAGCTGGTGGCCGTGTCCCATGGGGACACACATCAGTGACCGCGCGCCGCTCCGTGCCCGTCCACTGCAGCACGCCCGCCCCGAGCCTTCTCCTGCCCTTAATCACATTTTGGCATCTCATCTCAGACAGTCTGGCTGTTTTGTGTCGAACACGGGTGAACCGCAGGTCTGAGCAATGTGGCGTTGCAAAGCCTCAGTGTGCAGGACTGGAGGGCGGTTAAGATGGAACGGGACCTGCTACCAAGCAGGCAGAGTTCCCGTCTGAAGCCTACTGCAACGTTCATTCACATGTGCCTATTTAGGTGGCACAATTAATCATTAATGCCGAGGGGTTTGGGTATTGAGATGCAGCACTTCAGCACACTCAAAATCTGCAGTTTTATGCGATGGTCATTCATGGTGATTGTGGTCATTTCTCTGCATTATGGCTCAGGACAGCTGCTGACAGCTCACACCATTTTCAGGCAGTGCAGGGAAAGTAAGAATGACTGAAGTCTATTTAAAAAGGTGATGTCATCAGTCTGTATGTCAGTGTTGCTTCTCATGAAACAAAACATACTTTCATTTTATCCTTAACATAAAAGCACCCGATTGTTGTCTTCTGAGTTCTTAACATTTGAAACTTTTGAGTGATATTAATCAATACTGTGGTTTTGAAATGATTACAGCATCTGCTGGCTATTATTGAGATAAAACAAAATTCTTAGGATTCCACATTTTTTGTTAAATTGCCCAGTGTATTGCTAGATTTCAGCATACCTGATGCATTTTTATTGGCAGCTAACCCCGTAATCCAATGCTATATATTAATGTTTAGTCACAGTATATACACGTCAGTCTTTTGCATCAGCTGCAACTTCCAAGTCTGTTAGTGGTCAACAGGTTTCTTCTTTTTTGGTGAGTCTTTATAAACTTTCTACTGGAATGGTCATAACTGGAATTAGGAAAACTTACTTTTGAATTATCTATTATTTCTATGTGCAGTTTAAAAAAGAAAAAAAAAAAAAAGACCACAGGAACAGCCATCAACAACCTTTTCTTATGTGCATGATGGGATAATTCCCACGTCCAAGCTGAGTATGCAGATGTTTACGGGGGTGGGTTATGCCCAGACATTCCTTTTACGGCTATTTTGATGAGGCAGAAGCCCTTTTTGCCAACCTCTAATGGTCTGTATGCCATTCAAAGTGATACGCTTAACAGGTATTCAAACTCTAAGACCCAACTGCAAGGGCAGAATTTAACTTTCCAGCATTTGTTTTTTTTCAGGCAGCACTTCCAAGGGGTAGGTTTTAAAGTCAGCCTCCAGACGAATACCAAGTATTAGCAGTCTTAGAGGTAATAAAAAAGGCTGCTGTATTTTAAGAATACCATGGTATTAATCTAAAAGTGCTTTGTAGGTAGAGCCATCAATATCCTTAACCTTTATTGAAAATAATCTGTAATATTTTTGTTCAAAGGCTTATTTTAGGTAGGCCCTTCTGGGCCTGTAAGTACCAGCAAGAAAAAAAAAAAAAGCTTGATTGTAATCTAGCCTGATGCTTATCACCTAAGTTTTACTGAGAAGTAATACACCCAAGCCATTGTACTACATCAGGAAGAGAATTCAAGGAAATTATATAATTATTCAGACAAAACTGACTCCTGTGAAAAGTATTTACATTCACATTTGTATTTCTAATGTTCCGAAATAGCAGCTGAAAATTATGAGCTGGTCCCTCACATATATAGATGTTTTGTTAATCTTACAAGTAGTACCTTAGAGGGGATTTCACTTTTTTTTTTTTCCCCCCAAACATTGTGTTGTTTTAGTCATCCAGTCTTTTTTCGCCCTGTGTTGCTCAAAAGAGCAATGGCAGCAAGTCCATCGTCGCCTAACAGGCTGGTGCAGAGCATCAGCGTCAGTCTTCCCGGCTACCTCCCAGGTGCCTTGAAAGGTGGACCCTTTTCCTCGCTTCAAAATTCTTCCCCTTTTTCTGGGGTCACAAGGATTGCATTGATAAAATACACCTAAGAGCAGCAAACAGCCCAACCTTTGTTTTCTGAATTTTGTGATACTTTTTATCTCTGGGGTTCGTAAAAAACACACATTTCACAACTGCAATATATTACAACTCTCAATTTCATCGTTTTTTCCCGGGTGAGGAGAGCAAAGTCATTCCCGCTGCACTGGTCGCGATACAGAGACACTGCTGGCAGCTCGCTAACGCGGTATGCCTGTGCGGATTACAGAAGTCTTAATACCCAGTCAGACTGGGTGTTTTATCTGGCGCTAAGTTGGCAGGGTAGGTAAGATTTATGGAAAAATATGGAAAATGAGGAGGAACAGCCCAAACCTTCCTGCCATTCGGGTGAAGGCTGACCCGACTTCCGCCCCTCGGCCGCGGCGCCGTGCACAGCGAGGGGCAGGCTTTGCATCTAATAAAACCCGCTGGTTGGTTTTCTAATCTTGATCATTTCTGCTCATTGGCTCCAATCAGCGGATTAAAGCCCAGTCTCCGAGGAGTTCTCACTTTAACTCGAGACTGGGGGGAAAGTGGGGGGAATAGGAGGTACCAGACACTGAACGTTTTGGTTTTGTTTTTCTTATTTATTTTGGTATTTGCCAAGTTGACACAACTGAATAATGTCCTCCTACACAACTGATACAGGAGACGCAGGGAATAAATACACTGAACCTTTTCTGATGAAATCACCAGCCTGGTCTCCTTAGAGCTGCCGTTAAAATGAAGTCCATTACAACACCACCACATCTCATGCTAGACATCAGCTGCCTCAGCAATGAATCTTTGCTTTTTATAAACACTTTGAGGTTTTCCGTCCTCAAAAGCCTTTTAATTCCCCACCCCCACCCCCCCGAATTAAAAATCTCCAGCCAGATCATGCTTCTGCCTTCCAGACACGGGGCAGCGACCACAGCTGAAAAGTAACCATATGGACTTCATGATTTTATGTACTGTGACAATAAAGCTTTTATGACATTCTAGGTGGTTAAAAATGGCAGTAAGGAGCTCTTAAACATGGCACAGTCATGTTGCTTTTCTGAACCGGCAGACCTGCCAACAGTGCATCAAAAGCCGTAATTTCCTGTGCACTGAAGCCCCCATCTCTGCTGCCTCCAGCTTTGTGTCCCAGGGCTTGTGCCTGTGTGCTAACAAATCTCTATTGTCCAGCGGGGCGAATAGTGGCTGGGACGAAAGAATTGCTGTCTGGTTTCTATTCAAATCCAGGTAGTCAGATATATGAATGGAGTTTCTCGAACAGCCATGTGAATAACCTCTGCTCTGCGTGGCGGCTGCCGGCGCTCAACGGGCTGTGGGTCTGCGCCCCGGCTGCGGACAGCACCGGAGTTCGAAACGCGCTTTTAATACTTATTAATTTTAAAAATGCGCCACCTCGCATTCCTGGATAAAACAAGGCAGGCAAATCATCCCCTTCTCAACTTTCTAAAAACTTGTTGAGGAATTCCACTTAACAGCTTTAAAAGACGAGTCGGTTTCGTGAAGAAACTGATCGGAAAAGTTTATGGAAATTATTTTTCTTCGAACGTACCAGATTTATAGGTGTATGTCGCCCGAGTCTCACTGCACACGCTGCCACCGTCACCCTCGGGAACCGCAGACGGTTCTGGCAGCGAACGCACTGATTTTCTTTTAGAGTAAGTTACGCTAAGAAAAATCTCCGCTGCGATAGTCCGAGCAGGAATTGGAGGAATATCGCAACCCGGCGTTCGTTTTACTGGGTTGGTTGTTTTTT
>NW_009650103.1:4647682-4660160 GCF_000708025.1 Charadrius vociferus | reverse complement strand
GGACGCGGCCCTTCACCCCACTGGGTGCCCATCCCACCAGTTGGCCGTCCCCAGTGATGGGACGTGGCCCTCCATCCCAGCGGGTGCCTGTCCCTAGTGAGGGGACACGGCCCTTCGCCCCACCGGGCAGGCAGGGTCTGCGCCCCCGGCACCCGCTGGCCGGGGCATCGATCTCTGGGCTTTCTGGGCCGCTGGGAGACTGTCACTGCGCAGCACGGCCCGGTGCGGCACCTCTGTTCAGCACATGAACATACATTTCATTTATTTAATGTGATTTTACTTCATATTTATACTGAAAGGCAATAATGTGTCATAGTAAGGTCCCGGTGCTTTTGAAGTACTCAGTAGACTGGTGGAAAACATCTCAGGGAGTCTCCTCTATAGCAGTCGGATGAGTCCCACCCCCTGCGTTGGCAGAGCTGCCTCGGAACCATAGGGGACATCAAGGCGACTTTCCGTCCCTTCTGCAAGTGTCCCTGTTAGGAACAACACTGCTGTCGGAGCAGCAAGAACAACTATCACTGGTTTTATTGCAGGACATGCCTTTAAGCATGTTCTCAAATGAGACCACCTGATGATAAATGAATTCCACTAACTTGCTAGTTTTGGTGGTTTTATACTAAAAAACCTCAAAGCTGCTCCATGGACTTGTCTGTAGCCTCTCCCTGTGCTGCAACAGTAGAACAAGACACTGAGATGTCTCTGGAATATGGAATTGCATAACGAGGATACGCTGACTTTGTTTTTCTAAAGTGTTTTCAGAGGGAACACCGGACTGTGTGGAGAAGTGGGGAGAAGTTGATGTACTTGTTCCATTCTCTCTTCTCATTCTCATTCTCATTCTTTATTCTAGTCTTTTTAGTATTCTTTCTCTGCTTGTTTCCAGTCACTGACCTTTCTTTCTTCTCTGAGGACATTTTGACACAGGGAGGCCAAAGTACTGGGCACCCTTCTTGGCGTGGAGGTTGGGCTAGACGATTCCTGAGGTCCCTTCCAACCTGCAATCCTGCAGGTGAAAGATCCACCATAGGAAATGGTCCTTCTCTAACACGACATGGCCATTCTCTCTCTGTGTTTTGCTGCTGTTAAGAAGCTTTTAATAATGACGATGGTAACCTACCGCTGATTCTGGATTCCTCTGCTTTGGCAGTTGGACCGTGCCAGCCCCCCAAGGCCGCCAGCACGCGCAGGTGGAGCCGCAGGTGACCGATGGAAAGGAAGGTGCTGCCGCAGTAACGCGGCTCATGCCCCTTTGTTGGTTTAGCAGAACTTGGGTTTGCTGAGCGTTTTTGGACATTTTGTGATGATGGCATTAGGAGCCCCTCCTGGGACGCAGGGTGAGGGGTCAGAGGTCCCTTTTGGGCATTGTTGACATGGATTTCTATAGAATTCACCCGCAAGGGCTGGTTGAATGCATAAATGCAAAATGAAAATTAAATGAAAAGACAAATGACAGTTACATGGAATTCATCCAAAAGGAAGCAATTTGGAAAAAAAAAAAAAAAGAAAAGGTTAATATGCTGCTTTAGCGGTGACCCGGGCTCATATCAGCGTCATGCAGCTGCTATTGATGGGGATGAAGAGGTTCCCACCTCCTTGTCATGAGCGTGAAGGAGATCGCTCATATCCGCTCTCCGTTCTGCCCACAGTAACCATCCCAGGAACTTCTCCAGTTCCCAGACAGCTCCCGTTCTGTCTCCTCTTTCCAAGATTGTCTTTGACTTTGTGAGTCACTTGATGATTCATCTAAAACGTAGGTGATGCTCTTGTTAAAATACGTGTCCTTGTGCGTACTGGGGTATGAATGCGTTTCGAAGTGGTCAGTTATGGGTCACCCTGGCTGAAAAGCATACAACATCTTTGGTCCTATTTATGAAAAATAAAAAATTAAACTGTAAGAGTGTCTGTAGTGTGGTCTTTAGAAGCCATCTGAACGGCTGCTGAACTCCAGGAGCTTTCACAGACTCCTGTGCTTGGCTTCATAGACCTACTGTACTTCCCAGGACCCGTATGGTGTCCAAATAATGAAATCTTTTGATGTAGTACCCTTGTGTTTTCTCTTAATGCTTTATTCTTAAGTCTTGCTTTAAAAAAAAAACAAGTGGGGCAAATTTTGTTGAAAAACATTTAGGTCTATATCTGAGATTAGATTCCAGCCTAGTGCTCCAGCCTAGCAACATGAGAAGTCCCCAACTGGCAGTTACTTAGTGCTGTCTGCCTAATACAAAATTGTGATAATTTTAAAACTTCAGTAACTAAGAGTCAGAAGTCCTCTGGTAAACCAATTTTAAGATTTGCAGAAATAATATGAAAGTCCCCAAATATGAAATGTTAGGGGCTAGAAAAAGAAACAGTGTTTTGTCATAGCGTATAAACATAACCATATCCCGTCTCCAGGTACCTCTTTCTGTCTCCCGTGTCAGAGGTGATCTTCAAATGGTTAAGTCGCTTGAATATTTTGAGGCTCGTCCTAATTATATTGCTCTCATTCTTGAAACACTACGTCCCGTTCAGTTGGACGTACATCGCGATTACTCAATTAGAACCGCGTTTCACTAAATCTATGGAAAATATCATTTCCCATTGGGAAACGAGCGGCTGGAGCAGTGGTGGAGAACAAGTTCCGCAGGCAAGGGCACCGCCGCCGAGGACGTTCTGCCGTGGCGGTTCCTGCCAGCAGGAGCTGGGCCCTGCAGGACCCTGTCAGTTGTGGCGGGCTGGGAGGAGGAGGTGGGGGGTTGACCCAGTTTTCGGCCCTTAAGCTGTTTTACGATACTGTAAAGCAACTTTGTGTTATATTTTGCTGCATAAAATTTACCCAGGTCAAAAGGAAAAAACAATGGAGATGTGTAGAGGCATCCAAAGGAGAGGCAGTGCCGATACTCCCCTGTGCTTCTCCCAATTGTTCTTCAGCCTTTCTTTCTCCCGTCCTGGAGAAAGGCTGTGACAGGGGAAGGAGGAAGGAAGAATATTCCAGTAAGTTTGCTCAGATCCAATGCGTTTGACCCAGACAGGCAAACGTCTGGGTCAAATGTGTCTCATCTCTCTGGATACCTTAAAGCCCAGCAAGCCGAGAAGTGAGGGCTTAAATGAGAGACACTTGTCTTTTTCTTCCCCGATATCATCTTCATTGCAGCTACAGAGAAATTCAGTGCGTTAATGTGAACGTAGGATTTGTGAGGTTTGGGAAACTGCTGTTCTGTAAATAATCGCTGTCCTGGCTGTGCTTCTTATGTCCGGTGGCTGCCCCAGCACCACGGCGGCATCGGGAGAAGGGCAGGACTGGCTGCCTGCGGTCCTCACCCCCATCGATGAGGGTCCATGCTCACGGGCAAGGCGTGCGTGAGAAACGCGGCGGCAGGAATACTCAGAAACCAGAAAGTCGGCTTTTAGCAGAAAAGCAGTTTGACAGTGGGGTGAAGATGAAGCGAAGGGGCTTAACTGGTAGAGATGCCTTCAAATTCGTGACGATACGGTGTTTTACTGTCCATTCATGGACTGATTGCATTTTATTAAAATGCTGCAGCAGCCTTCAGACTGAAGGCCAGACTTCTTCTCGCTATAGAGTGGTTCCTGCAGCTGAGGGCTGCGCTAAGCCTGAGCTGCTGCTGCCCAGCGTGGACTGGAAGTGCCTCCCTTTTGGCAGGGGGTACAAGTTCCCGGGCACTATTTTTCCTTGGCCCTCATTCCTGATGAGCGCGAATTAAGTCGTGCAAAACCAGAAGCCGTTGTGACCGAGCGAGCGGTTCCTGGCTCTGAGAGAGGCGCCTGGAGCCCCGCACTGCGCAGCCTTCCCTCTCCCGCTGACCCAGCGCTACGTGGCACCACGCTGGTCAGACCAGATGGGTTGTCTTCTTGTCCCTCTCCATTGCTGTTCCTCTTCCTTTCCTTGGGCAACTGAAACGCGTCTATTGTTGAGTGCATTCAGACAAGATTGTAAAACAAAGTAGTTAAGAGAATAGTTTGGAAAAAGTTAATTTGGGTCAAAGGGGGATTAACTGAGGAAATTGTTTCTACTTGTACATCCTTCTGCTAAGAAGTAAGCAAGGAAAAGCTTGAAAATAAACCTCGTTGAGCCCATTTTTTGGAGTTATTTTGTATGCGCTCTGTCCTTTCGGTAGCTATCATTACTGGAGTCTCTCTGACTCAACGAGGAAGGAGGGAGATTCAGTTTGAGAGCAAATTCAAAGTGAAAAGATTTGGCCAGTGGCATGATGAAAGGGAGAAGCATAGGTAGAATGGGATTAAACAGAAGTGTTCTTGGTATTGACCACATGGTTCAGAGGCCTCTACTTTAGCACTCTTTGCAGCCTTATTTAAAACTAACTTTGTATCTCTTTTGCACGAAACAGGAAGGAGAAAATTCATTTTAAAGAAATCAACATGAAACTGAGGGAAATACAAATTGTTTCCCAGAACTGATAGAGATTTGTGAAGACTCACTACAAAACTGCAGGAGCAGCATCAAGGAAAGACCATGTCCAGAAAGACACTTGGATGTGGAGCAGGTGATCCGTCGGGATCGTCCCTGCTGGCCTTGTCCGCAGCTGGCTGCTCCTCGGGCACGGGGGCCGGAGCTGCCCGGCTGCCGTCCGGACGCTGCCTGGGACGGGGCTCGGCTGCAGCATCTCCCCCGCTTCACCGTGCCGGGGGGAAGCCGTGACAAACAGCAGTGGATTTCGTTCTTGCTTTGCTGTGCTTGTCGTTTCCTCTCTGCTTTAAAACCTCTGTTAAAAACAAGTAGCCTGTACAAGTGGAATTACATGGGCCTTCCAAAGCATTCCCATGAATTACCATTAAAACGTGTTCTGTATCCAGACCAGCATAGTGTTTTATACTGTAGTGTGGCACAGAGACAGTTACACTACGCGTTGTGCGAAGTCGGTTATCCTCACAACGCTGCGAGTTCGGGAGGAGCTGGAATTCTCACACTCGAGGAGTAAACAAGAGAGAAAAATGAAGGCATAGGACCAAAACTAAGTAACAAGTCAGCAGAAGAGCCAGAAATGGGGTCTGCTAACGCTGAGCATGTATTTGTTTTTTAGGGTATGCTGCCAGTATTAATAACAAAAGAATTGGCTCAGTTTCCACATTTCAGCTATGAAAAATGCATGTCTGTATTCGTGTAATCAGGGGAGCACTTGTGCTCAAAGAGAGGCACGCTGCAGGTTAGCGCTCTGACAGTGTCCCTGTGGCTGTCTTTTTCTCGGTGGCTGTCACCTTCTGTAGTCATCAAGTGGATAAAGAATTTTTGTCATGCTGCTTCATGAATGAAGTCTGTGCTCTTAAAGAGCATAAGAATTAGCTCTGAAGGATGCATTATCACAAAGACGACGATGTTGAAATCATAAAAACTAAAATATACTTTCACTCCATTTTCCATTTCTCTTATCACAACTCTGAGGAGGTGCAGAGTCTGGTTTCAGTTTGTCATGCTTTTTTTTTTCCCTGGCTGCTGCTAAAATGCTTGGGATTGTGGAGAGCTACCAGCTCTTTGCTTTTAGCATCATTCAAAAACCTTCCATTTAGAAACCATTCTGATATCTTGGTGGTTTTTTTCTTCTTCGTCTTTTTTTAACTACTAAGGAAATTTGCATGAAAATGGAATCATTGTTTCTGAAGAGTTCCATCTGCTCCTGCTGCTTATTCTGTAGCTGAAGTCATAATCCTCTGTTTGTGAAATTTCCCATTGAAGAGATTTTTGGCTTGTTATAGTTTCAGCACAAAATTTCAGAACAGAGGAAGTATAGATGCTTCACCTAAAAAAAAAAACAAACCCAACAAAAAAAGCCTTGAGATGACATCAGAACTACAAGTGCATCTGGAGGCGATACGCTGTAATTCTGTAGGGGCCGAGTGAATAGCAAATAGGACAGTAAGTGAGGTGTGCGGGGCTTGGGGCGGGAGAATGCCTTTCCTCCCAGCGCTGCGCTTTGGCTAGGTGTGATGGAGGAATACTGATTTTCTGGTTGGCTCAGTACGTCAGTATTTCTTTTGGTCGAAGTTGAAGGGGGGGTTGATTCGGGGTAATAGGGATGCTCAAACCAGCTGGAGGGAAACGAGCAAAGTCCCTTTAAAAGAGCTTTAGCCAGAAGGGAACAGCCGCGCTTCTTCCGAGCAGTCAGGAGCATCCAGGGGTTGGATATTCCTTTAGCCACTCTTGCAGCCCGTGGCGGCTTCAGAGGGATATTCTGCCAATGAGAACAGGGGGTTTTGTTGTTGTTCTAATTCCTTCTGTCCCTGGGATTTATGCGTTTTACATACATTTTTGTGTAACGCCATGCTCGTGTGTGCCTGCATGTAAACGCCGAACGCATTCTTCCAGTCGAAGCAGCAGGAAATGGAGAATCCCGTGGGCTGGGAGGTGACACTTGTCCTGCTGGGACCTCTGTCGCTATGCAGAAATACTGCAGGAAAGTGGGTCAGAGCGAGCAGCGCCGGTGGCCGCCGTGCGCCGCAGCCCACCGCCAAGGTGACGGCCCCCGCCACGCCGCGAGGGCAGCGGGGCGCCGCGACCACCCCAGTGCGGGCACTGATAACGTCTGTGGCTGTGAGGAGCCTTCGTTCCAAAGATACTCTGAGAGAAACGGTGACCTCATTTTGCATCCTCATTTACGGGATTGTTTTCTGCACCACGTGCGGTATTTGTGAAAAACGCTGCATTTGTATGGACGAGGCTGTGCTTTACCGTCGGTAATACATAGTTCTGCTTAAGAAAAACAATTCATCTCAAACATTTGGCATTTTCTCTGCCAATTAAATTGTGGTTCTCTATTCATTGAATCGCAGTGCGCACGTGTACCCTGTGTGCAGTACGTGTGCTCGAGGACTGCCTCATTAACCCTTCCCGCCATCAGCAGTTTCCAGAAAGCCTCTTCGCCCGCATCCCTGCAGACTGAACTCACCCGCTACCCCTGCCCGTCCCCTACATGCTCGGTGATCTCCTTCCCCACGTGATGGCTATAATGGCGCGCTCCTCCTTTTCCCAAGCAATGCCATGTGCGCGCTGCTCCGAAACCAGCAGCGGGAGATGGATGGACTGTGCCCTGGCTGGATGCTCGCCGGGCTGCCCATGCCGGTCCTTCGCCGGGTTGTTTTCGATTCTCCCCGTCTGGTGGCTGCTGAACGCTCTGCCCTTTGTAAAATCTCTCCGTGTATTATCCCTTCGTAGGAATTGGCCCCTCTAGGTTGTTGGTCCACAGCTCTGTCTGCAGTTCAAGCGTAACCTTTAACAGTTTCTCAACTTTGTATACAAATCTGATGTAGAATTTACCTCTTTAGGGACAAAGGGTAGCTGATATCAACAAATCTGCATACTTCGCATGCAGCGGTGCTTTGTAAGCTCCACAGGAAACACACTTAGCTAAACAAAGTTGTAATTACGTGCAGCTTCCTACCTCTGTTTTCTTGCTGTTCTGTATCACGTTAGTGCTCAAGTAGCGGTTATTTAGGAAGCCTGGCCGGGTACGCCTCACCCCGGGCAGTCTCTTGTTCCCTTGTTGCCACCTTCCCTTCCTCCTCCATCCTCTATCTGTCCTTGGCCTTCAGAGCCTTTTGAAGAGGAGATTTAAGTGTTCTTGTCGGGCAGTGCCTGGCCGCTCGCGCTGGGCTGTGCCGGGGTGGATGGGGATCAGCTGGGAGCGCACGTCCCGCTCTGCCTCCCGTCCTCCGCCTCCCTCCGACCCCGCGGTTCTCGCCGTCTGACAGCTCCCGGGGGTCGTCTCTGTGGTGGGGCCTGCAGGGGTTCACCTGGAGCTGGGCAGAAGGCTCCGGAGAAGGCACCCAACCTCCTGCCCCAAACACAGCGCTCACGCCGAGGGTTACGGACCCCGGCGTCCCGCAAAGGCAATTAGTTGGACACAGATTGCAGCAGTAGGTACTGGCAGAGGATAGCGGGCCGTGTTCTGTGGATGCTGAATGCTTTTAGAGGAGAAGCTAATGTTGGTCTTCAAGCATAAAGAAATACTAGCAAAGATGCTGTACTGAAAAATGAAGGAACATCACTTCTTCAAGGGGGGAAAAGCCTCTGCAAAAGTTTGTTTTCCGTTTTGGTGCCTTGGTTTTTGAGGCAGGGTCTGTCTCCCCTCTCTGACAACCATAGGACACAGTGGCATTTTTCAGATGTGTTGGGCTTGCTGACGTGTTGGTTTAGTTTTCCTTTGTTCTGTACTGCAGGGAAAGCTGTGAGCTCTGCGTGTTTCGCCAGTGGTGCTGTGGCCTTTCTGTTTAGAAGATAGAAGAGTGCCTTTAAACCTGTGTTTGAGCTGCCATAGCATGTAAACATCATTCATAACATAGGTGTTCGTATTGTTGTTTACATATAAATCCTTTGTTTTTCCTTTTTAAATTAATTCTGGTTTTTCTTTCCGTGTGCAGAAACGCAGCAACTCACATGTATGACCTAAGTACAAATTCTGCACGGCTACAGCTAAGTTATAAACGAGACTAGAAATTACATGTAGCTCTGTGATTTAATTTTCTCTGACATATTGAGTCTATGTTTTAGCCTACAGAACTCCACAGCTGTGCCCTAATTCTCTTTTCCTTGTGATCTCAACATCGCTGCCTTTTAAGGCATTGCTATTCTGGGATCCCAGCAGGACACCATGTCAGACTGTCACCCTGCGCCGGCCGCGCTGCCACGGCAGAGCGCGGCCTCTCCCGCGCTTTCCGATGATGCGTATAAGGAAAAGTTTGATCAATTTAGTGGGCGGATGGGACTAGATCCCAGCGCTTTGTATTCTACACGATGGAATACATTGAGGTGTGGCTGTAGGGATTCCTCTGCCATTGCTGTCTGAGGGCATACGGAAAACGTTTGTATTTTGTTACGAATAATAAGCAGTAATGTAATTAGGTTTCCGCAAGACTTACAGCCGAGGTGACAGTTCACACAGGAAAAGATGGATGTCTTTTCTGCTTTAAATGAGAGGGTCGCTGCCCTGTGGGCATTTATATTCTGTTTTGTTAAGTGGCATTCGTATCTATAGAACTACATAAGCCTAACTCTTGATTTAACCAAATATTTGCTGTGTTTTAATTCCGGTGCGGCCTTTATCTAACATCCTGCGTTTGCTCGTAGAAGTGTAATGCAGCACAGTTTGCTGAAGGTGCTGGCCGGGATTTAGCCTGTTCTCACACCGGGTATGCCGCCCCTCCCCGTGCTCAGGTACGAGAATCTGCGAGTGTCTCCTGTCAGCAGCAAAGACTGTTCTCTGTCGTACGTGTGCTGCAAAGTCATCACACACGGCACAAATAGCCCCGTATTTTCTGCTGAGGAGATGCCTGGTGGTGAGCACTGGGATTTTATCTGCCGTGTTTTCAAGATACATGATAAAAACGCTAATGCAGATTTTAATTTTTAACTTTTAAACAATGAGTAGGCTTAACTTAAATAAGCAATATGAAAATATAATACCATTGGAATTTCAAAAATTTAATGCCAAAATCCAGGAACTGCTGTTGGGGCAGATCATTTTCGTTCCCAGTCTGAATCTCCCATGTCTCCTCTAAAACCATCTCACGTTTCTTGCAGCACCTCGTGCTGGGGAGGGTCCCTCCGGCGAAACCGCGTGTGCTGCATTCTGGGAGCAGTTATGGAAATCCTGGGCAGCGGCCGTGGGCTCGCAGCTGGCAGAGACGGCCGCCACAGAAGGGCAGCTCTGTCTGTTTGTCTGTCCGTCTGTCCCGCCGCAGCATAGGCAGACCCGCTGCTGCCGCCGGGCCCCGGCTGCTCCTCAGCCCCCTCAGAGGAGCGGGGAGAGTTTGTTTGGTTTCGGTAATCTGCCATTTTTACGTTCCCAGCACAGCGACGGCAGTAAACCAGAGCAGCAGCGGTGGGTTCCTGACGCCGCTGTGCTGCACCGGGGTTTGCAGGAGGTCCTGAGGAGGACGGTGGTGCCAGCAGAGAGCAGCTCAGGACACGCTTAATGAGGGGAAAGCAACCCCCCTAATTGCGGGGCTGCTGCCCCCGGGCAGTCACGGAGAAAGGCGGATTCCTTCAGTAGGTAACTTAGAGGCATCTATTTAGGCCATAATTGCTGTCCTAACTTGGGTGTCCCCTGAGTATGGAGTTCCCGCACAAGGAATTAAGGTCCCTGACTTCTGCCAGGCAGCTGCTGGGAGAGATCATGGAATCATAGAATGGTTTAGGTTGGAAAAGACCTTAAAGATCATTGAGTTCCACCCCTCTGCCACGGGCAGGGACACCTCCCACCAGCCCAGGTTGCCCAAGGCCACCTCCAGCCTGGCCTTGAACACCTCCAGGGATGGGGCCTCCACAACCTCTCTGGGCAACCTGTGCCAGTGCCTCACCACCCTCACAGGGAAAAACTTCTTCCTAATGTTTAATCTCAGCCTGCCCTCGTCCAGTTTAAAGCCATTCCCCCTCGTCCTGTCACTCCATGCCCCAGTAAAAAGTCCCTCCCCAGCTCCCCTGTAGGCCCCCTTTGGGTACTGGAAGGCCACAATAATATCTCCCCGGAGCCTTCTCTGCTCCAGGCTGATGCTGCTCTTTCTCGGCTGTACGGAGGAACTCAGCACCTCTCCACTTGCAGGGCATGAAAGGGGGAAATCTCTGTGGTCTCAGTTCCAGGTCTGGTGGTCCGTTGCTTTTGGTCCTGTATATCCTGAAATCCACGCGATTTCAGTGATTAACGTAGGCATTAACTTCCTCCTGCTAATAGATGTCGTGCAAGCTCAATATTACTAAAAAGCCATTTCATCAGCTGTGCTCCAACACAGCATCATCTCAGACTCCCACTTTTCCAGCTCGAGATGGTTCCCGCATCATATTGGGGTCTGCTGGAAGGAAATGTAGGACTTTCAGATTCCCCTTGGGAAGCCGGCTGAGCCTCTGCGGACCTTGTCCCGAATCCCCCACAACCTGGCGGCCAATGCCGGTCTCGGGCCGGTTCCGTTCTGTTTGAAATGAACTGCAAAGCAGCCACAGCGCTCCGTGAGCAGCTCTACCTCTCCGAGGGTACTTCATTTAGGAGGGTTTCGTTTCTTGCCTCTGGAATCCATTCCCCCGGCAATCCACCCCTCCGTTTCCAGCAGGCTTTGGGGTTGTATAAATCGGCTCCTGGGGAGGGCTAAAACGCACTGAGCGCTCTTCTGCAGACAAACCCCTGCCTACACTGTCAGAAACCGGCCAATTAACCGTGGGTGCTCTAGGCACAATTTGCTGGATAACTTGTATTTACAAACTGCAAGTATGTGAATTTGTTCAAACACATTTTATGCTACTTGTTGTCTTTAAGCTGTAGGCGCCGCTTTCTTCTGCTGGTGCAGCTTCTGCCCCGGCAGACCTGGCTGGGGCTTCCAGGCCGTAATACCGAGTACTCGGTGCAGTCATGGTGGTACCACCATCCGTGGGAGTGAATCACAGACATATAAAATACAAAATCAAAAAGCGAATGATTGTGGAAGAATGCTATTGGTAGTGGGACCCGGTGGGGAATTCAGGGTGCTGTGCAGGGTGTTCAGTTAAAAAGGGCAAATCAAAACTATGAACCACTTTTACGGACCCTGAATTCACAAATGCCCCCAAAACATCTCTGGTTGTTTTGAGAAGAAATGTAAAGGCCAAGAAACCCTCCTCACAGTGACAAACTGCGTGAAGAGAAGCCCTTTGGCTGGGTTCACCGCCAGCACCACGTTTCGGAGGGGACTTGGGAGAGCACTGGTGGTGGTCCAAAAGGATGTGGACGTTGAGAATTATTTTATGTTTACATGTCTTCCTCTAAAATAAATGTAAAATTTACTTAAGGGGAAAAAATTGAGAAGAGAAAAAAGGATTAATTTTAGTATTTGTAGTTTGCTGTTTCCTCCGCATCTGCACTGGCCGCTCGGAGCCCAGGTCGGGGCTGGCAGGGAGCATCCGTGGTCTCACCCAGCGCAGCCTTGTTCGGGTTTAGGTCACTTCTTCATGGAAACACCACCAGGACAGTGCATTGGTTTAGATACAATACTACTACAAATGTCAGCGAGGTCAGGTAATTGGTAGTTATTATTGTTTGGGTAATGGACATCCCAGGTCTGCTCAAACAGCTGTATTAGGAAAAGTTGAGAAATAGACGTGAAAAAGCGAGGAAGGAAGAAAATAACCACTTTTCAAACCAAAAAAATTATTCCAGCAAAAAGTAAGTTTCTGAATCTGGCAGAAATAGAGCCTGGAGTGCCTGGTCTGCGCCCACCCCGCGCCCTCCCATCACCCGGAGCTCCCAAAGGCAGAGCCAACAATTCCGCCCTCTCGGCTCCGTCCTGCCCCTTCCCTGCGCGCTGACAGTCGCCTGCACAGCGGCGTCCAAGAGCTCCACAAAAAGGCATGCTGTGAGCAGACCAGTAGCAGACCAGTAGCAGACTGGTCTGGTCCCGGATCCATGGGTCGCCTCTATGTTTAGATTCCTTAATGAGACAGGCTTTTGCGGTCGGGGCTGCTGACAGGGAAGAAAAAGGGGAAAATAAAAATGCGTGT
>NW_009650103.1:4644476-4647456 GCF_000708025.1 Charadrius vociferus | reverse complement strand
TGTAGGGAAGTATCGTGGGAAGAACTTCCCACAGCATGCACGGGCTCTGCATGTCCTGAGGACAAAGTTGGAGAAATTCAAAGAAAGAAAACCTCTTGGCTGGCTATGGCAAATCATAGCATTGTTACATTACATTCAATGTATTTTAATTGACTCTGGTTTTGTCCCCCGTCGGTTTTATAGTGCTGTCATCTGGAAGACAAAATATAGAGCTATGGTTTCCCAGCAGAGCTCTCCTCGGATCTGCACTGGTTGAATCTGGAAGACCAGACTTGGTGTGAAATGGATAATTACCCTGTAAATGAACCAGAGCAAATGTAGATTTGTGAAGTATCTTCTAATGTGAGTAAAATATTGACTACCTCTCAGTTAAGTTAGCACGAGGCTGGATCATGTGGGAAACAGCATGTGAAGATGCAGTTAGACTGTACCGTGAGACATATGCACATAGGGATCAACTTGATACCCTAAAACTTAGTTCCACCACGTGGAATAAGTTCTTGACTCCGAGGCAGATACCTGGCACAGACCGGATCCTCTGCCGCTCCAGCCGGGGAAGTGGCTGGTAATTAGAGGCTCATCTTCTGTGAGTCGGCCACAAAAGAAAATGAGGGCATGTTTTTTGAATGGGCTTGTTGAAAGCAGAGGGATATTGGGATTAGAGAGTCTCGTTTTTTCCTCTGGGTTTGGAGCAGAGTGGGATTTGTCATGCTCCCTTCTGGGCAGCCGTGGTTGGTGCACCCCGCTTGGTCCCCTTCCCGCCTGCTCAGTTTGGTTGGTGGCTGTTGGGTTTTTTTTTTGTGCAAGATGACCACCGTTCCCAGTTTCTCCTGCTTTTCTCCCCGTTTGTGAAATTAAGGGAAATTCCTCAGTACACAGAAGACCCGGTTTATCTTGGAGCTACCCAGTTCTGCAGAACGGTTTGTTGACTATTGGAATTTCATCCTGAAAATGTGTTGCCGTCCTGCGGACTCATGGTATGAACAGCCAGTTGTAGCTCTTACCGATATGTAGCAGCTTTCCTCCCCAAGTACATTATCTTATTACCATAGATTTAAATATTTGATTTACAAAATGTTGCTGCCTGATACTCCGGTAGTATCATATAAGACACATCACAATAGACACCGAGTTTAAAGATTGTTTTAAATGGCTTTAATACAGACAGAGGTCAGAAAAGGCAAGATAACAGCGAAAGAGGCTATGTCAAAAAGTAATTAGAGCAGGACAAATGGATTGTGCAGGCATGTCGAAGGCTGTTATTTCTGTAGGCAGTGAGTAGGAAAGGTGTTAATGTAATGTGACAGATCTGGAGCAAAAATGAGGGTGCAGGGAAAACAAATAGGAGCTGACCAATGGAATGGTTTAAATTATGAGGTTTGCTTTAACATAATTTGATTACACATGAAAGAAATGTTTAGTGTAGTTTCTTTGAAAATCTAATTGTCTTAAATACCGCACGTTCGATTCAGTCTTTACACCCAAAGAAGCCGTCCCCTCTCTGCGGCAGCCTCGCTGTCTGTCAGCAGTGAGCATATGAATCGTTTGCCCTGTGCAGCTTCACCAGCGGAGAGGAGGATGGAAGATTTTTTTCCCCAGTGTTAGTCTAGTAAAATTGGCTCTTATTTGCAGTCACGCACAGCTTAATTTGGGACCTCGTGCTATGTGGGGTGGGTGGTGTCCGGGGCCCGGGAGCTGCTGGGAGAGATTACGTGAAAATTGAGAATCTGGTTTCTCGGAAGGAGAGGACCGGGCTCAGATTTAGCAGAAGGAAGAGAGGGAGGTAACAGTTACTTCTCAAAAGTGAGAGCAATATTAGTAGGAGGGGGGTAGCAATGCAGAAGTGCCCCAGATTTCCAGACTGTCCATTTCCAAAGGACTGGACAGAATAAAAAGATTTAATTTCCTGAGCACGGTCCTCCTCTGTGTGTCACGTTGAAGTAACACTGGCTGCTGTGCTCGTTAGGGTTCGACTTCGCACCCAGAGCAACCTGTGTCGTTTATGGGAGTATTTTTCCAGCATATGAAAGAGCAGAAACTTAAAATGATGAAAGCATCTTTCTTAAGGAGCCACCGATGAAGCTTTGAGCTGGATGCTTGACGCGATGGCTAGACAACGAAAGGGCTTTTGGAGCACACAAAAAATCCCGCTCATGGGCAGCTGGGCTTGGCATGGACCCCTCAGCCCTGGAAAACAGTGCCAGGTACATCACTGAGCCACCTCTGCTGGTTGTCTTCCCTGACTGCTTTGAGTCCCTCTCGAAAGGAAGTCGAATTTACACAAGTTTTTCTAAGTATGGGAATTTTTCCTGCCCCGTTGTCCACTGTCATCTTCTCTCTCTTGAATTGTCCTTGCATTTCTAACAAATATATTTTCCATGGATTTTGACATTTTGCAGTTTCATTTAAACTTGACATCATCCCAAGAAGGAACTGTGGTTTATAGATGATTAAGGTGAGGTACGTTTAAGGTGGTAAATCATTCAGTCTTCAAGCTGAGGAGGTGTTGGCAGAGGTTCTTACAGAAGCTGGGAGTTCTGGTGGTGTTCTGGGTGGAGAATGCATTGAGAGCTGCCCTGAGGAGAAGGACTTGGGGGTGTTGGTTGATGAGAAGCTCACCATGACCCAGCAATGTGCGCTGGCAGCCCAGCGAGCCCCCGGCATCCCGGGCTGCATCCCCAGCAGCATGGCCAGCAGGGCGAGGGGGGATTCTGCCCCTCTGCTGCGCTCTGCTCTGGGGAGACCCCCCTGCAGTGCTGCCTCCAGCTCGGGGGGTCCCACCAGCAGAAGGACACGGAGCTGTTGGAGCGGGGCCAGAGGAGGCCCCGGAGATGCTGGGAGGGCTGGAGCCCCTCTGCTGGGAGGACAGGCTGGGAGAGTTGGGGGGGTTCAGCCTGGAGAAGAGAAGGCGAAAAAGGGGAGACCTCAGAGCCCCTTCCAGTGCCTAAAGGGGCTCCAGGAGAGCTGGGGAGGGACTCTG
>NW_009650103.1:4643376-4643774 GCF_000708025.1 Charadrius vociferus | reverse complement strand
CCCCCCCCGCGCAGGGGGCACCGGGCACCCGCTTAGTGCCCAAAGAGGGCTTGCCCCGTACCCCTCGTGTTCCGCAGCTGCTAACTGGCAATTGGGGTCTCAACGGTGTGTTTGACGCGGGTGCAGAATCTGCAGCTTTAGTCCTGAAGGGTTTTTTTCCTCTTTGTTTTACCGTCTGACCTGAAATTTGAGGAAATCTACACTCACCATTGGGTTTGGGCTTTGTTTTGTTTAATTTTGTTTTGTTTTGTTTTCTGGGGATACCAGCAATCAGAATCACAGAATGGTTTGGGTCAGAAGGGACCTTAAAGCCCACCCAGTGCCACCCCCTGCCCTGGGCAGGGACACCTCCCCCCAGCCCAGGTTGCTCCAAGCCCCGTCCAACCTGGCCTTGAACA
>NW_009650103.1:4637852-4643028 GCF_000708025.1 Charadrius vociferus | reverse complement strand
AATCCCCCCTCGCCCTGCTGGCCACGCTGCTGGGGGTGCAGCCCGGGGTGTGGGGGGCTTTCTGGGCTGCCAGCGCACATTGCTGGGTCATGGTGAGCTTCTCCTCAATCAGCACCCCCAGGTCCCCAGGTCCTTCTCCCCAGGGCTGCTCTCCAGCCATTGTCCGCCCAGCCTGGAGTAGTGCTTGGCATTGCCGTCCTTGCTGCCTATTTGGAAATAATGCTCAGAACGATAATAATAACAACAGTTATAATAACAAACTGCTGGTCTGTTGTTGTTATTATTATTAAAAATACCAGCAGCTGCAGCAGTGTGGTTGGTACCATGGCAATTTATGGAAGTCAGGCCTGAAATAACCTTTTGGCCTTTCATTTTACCATTTAAACACACAAAACTTTTCCTGCCTCTTCAAATCTGGGAGATACTCTCTGTCTTCTGACCTACACTCCTCTCCTCTCTTTCTACATCCCACTGAACATCTGCGCTTGCTGCCCAGGCACGGGCCCACGTCAGGTTTGGACGAAGAGGTCTCTGCCCATCGGTGCGGGCACCGGTGTTGGTGGGGTGCGCTGGTCTGGGTACGCTGGGAGGGAGCCCACTGCTGCACCCGCTGTTTGCTCAGGGGATTCCCTGCCCGAATATTGGCGCCGTGGGGGAAACAACCGACTGCCGAAGGACACGAGAAGGGTGCGGGAGGATGCAGCCACGCAGAAGCTGCGGCGAGCGGCAGGTGCTTGGGGCGCTGCGGGGCTGTCGCTGGTAACGGGGACACAGCTCCAGGACTTCTCCCTGTTTTCCAGAACGATCTGACGCTGCATGTCTGATTGGGGTTACTGGGAGTTACAGGAGACACGGAGTCCTCCCCGTAGGAAGGGAAGCACTTTCTGCAAAGGGTTTAGAAAGGAGCTCGATTGCCCACTCATAGAAATGCAAAGCTTTTCACTTTGCAATTCTCCTTTCTTGTACTTGCCCGCTAAGGCAGTAAAACCATATACTTCTCATGCCTACAATCCCATTTGTTTTCCTTTTTCCCCCTGAAGGCGACCTCTCTAAGGAGCCCTTAACCTCCCCCTGCTTCTTCCTCAGTTACGCAGCGCTACGCGCCACTGTTTGTCACCCATCAAACCACATGCAGTGAAACGCTTCTTGCACGCCATTCAATAGATTGGGATGGCAAATTCGGTGGCCGAGCAAATAAAAATATAAATGAACAAGTACAACTGGAAATTTGATAGAAGGATCTGTTTTGTGCAGCAACGTATTGAACTAGTAAGAAGGAGGAAAATGCTTAATTGTATGTGCAGCAAGTGAATACCTTCACCAGAATTACCAACACCGCGGTCCTGGTGTGTTTAATGCTAGCGAGCGGAGGAATCACCCGCATCCCTTATTAAACCTTTATCACAAGATTTCTCAGAAGTTAGGCAGATGTTTATTATCATTTCTTGCAGTTCTTCCATAGCTTCTCTCAGCAATGGTATTTTATTTTTTTTATTTTCTCTGAAATATCTGTAGACATTGAGGGGAATAGAGGTGTTGGGGAACGTATGTGCTGTGTTTACCCGGAACCAGTTCTCTCACTGTAGTGGCTCAAAGTGGTAACGTCTGCAGTACAGAGGCTGCTGAGACACATTAATCTGAGATTACAACATTTATTCAGCTACCTTTGCAAACCAGCTGGGTTTTGGCGTGCGGGCGCTGGGTGTCGTTCCCCGGCGGAGGCTCCTGCCCGTGCGGGGCTGCTCCTGTGCCTGCCGGCCCGCGTGGGCTCAGAGGCATCGGCGCTGCGGAACAGAGGTGCTGCCCGTGGCTCCCTGTGTCGGTAAAATGAACACAACGCCGAGTCTGGTATTTCCTTATGCGCTGTTTGCTGCTCGAAATCAAATCCACGTTAGTATTTTAGTCTGGTCCATGCCAAGCTCGGCTGTGTGGAGGCAGCTCTTGGGTTCGCTGCCGTCAGTGCCGGGATGTGCTCGGTTTTGTTACCGGCAGCCCGGACTTTGTTCGTGGCACAAAGGGGCCAATGTCTCAAACTGCGGGGACACAACAGAGCTCCGATTGTCATGAAAATGGGAGAAGCCCCGCTGGAGCCCCGGGAATTATGAAAGGGCGGCTGTGGGTGGGAGGGCGAGGAAGGGCTGTCCCCAGCCCGGGGCCACGCGGCTCTGCCAGCCCCGCTCTGCCCAAATTTGGGGTTTATCCTGAAGGTTTTTAGGGATCAGCTGTGGGAAGTGACGGTGTCTGCCGACCGCATCCTGGAAGACCGTCGCTGTCCTGGTGTGACCCATTTCAGCAGTGGCTCATGACTCCAGTCAGGCTCTACATTTCTGCAAAGGTCACGTCTTTGGAGAATTCCTTCTCTCTGGTGTGGCGGTGGCACGGCGTGTGCCCGGGCAGGGGGCAGTGCCCGGCGGTGCCTGCTCTGCTCCTGCCTGCTCCCTGCGGGCGGCCCGGGAGAAACACCCGCGCTCCCGAAAGCAAATGGGGAAAATGTGCTTGAGAAAAATGCCCTAGAAAAAGGACGAGATGACCTGCAAAGGGCCCTGCCAACCCAAACTATTCTCTGATTCTATGAAAAGGCTCTCAAAGCGCTCCTGCATTTGTACAGGATGCCTTTTAAAGCGTTCCACAACTCTCACGCATATTTTCCTTTTCCCCTGCCACATTTACAACCTGTCATCTCCTCCTGGCTGCTTTGCCTGGCATCACGCTTCCCTGTGGACAAATCGCAGCAGAACTCAGTGGTTTTGCTGTCCTCGCTTGCAGACAAGTGACCGCATTTGTAGTGGGATGAGCCAATGCTCAGCACACCCTGGAGGCCTTTCTACGTCCCCCCTATGCTTCCCGTGCCCGTCCCTTACGGCTGTAACATCAGGATGATAAATCTGTTGCAGGCAGCAGTGTCACTTGTCCAGTTTTTGGCAACAATTTTGGCTTTTACTGTTGTGAACTGGTGTTATTCTAAACCATTAGCTCCCAGTTACAATAGCGACAGCTTTCTCTGTTTGGGGTGGGAATTGGCTGATTCAGGCTAAAATAAGAACCAGCCACTTTATTTTTCCTTTTACCAGACTCACTTTAAGGCTGTTCGCTTCAGACAACAGAATTAATCTTTCTTGTCTCTTTGCCTGCCCTCTGCCCGTTCCTCGTTCAGGCTCTCATTTTACAGAACAGTTCCAGATCTCTGCAATTATTTTCTGCCCTTGAGGATTTATTATGGACGAAGCGTGACATGTGTATTTAATGTGAGTTTTGAGTAATTTGGAAGATTTGGGTTGTTTGGCCAATTATCCTTTCCCCAGCCAGGTTTTGTCTATACTTGCAGTTGTTTCTGACTTAGCAGGGTTTGGTTTGGGGTTTCTTTTTTTGGTGTATCTCTGTTTTGAGTCCCAGCAGCAGTTGTGTGAGCAACTTCGTGTTGCCCTGTTATCCTGAGATTAAGGCGCTTTATTTCAGATCGCTGTGTCCACATCACACTGCGGTGTTACAAAATAAGCACTCTGCATTCTGGTCACACTCCTCCGAGGGGTGCCGGGGGCGAGCGGAGCGCTCGCATGGGATGAAGAATGCGGAGATTTGGGAGCCGGCACAATTGCAAACAGCTGTGTCAATAGTGCAGCCAGGGGATGGCTTACCTTGGCCATGCGCTGCGAGGGCAGGGGAACAGCCCCTCACACAGCCCTGCTTTGGTAACCTCCGAAGCAAAAAAAAAGAGAGGTCAATTCAAAGAGCACGTCAAGGACCGGCACAGCAACGTTACAGATTTACAGCAGAAGCAAAGCAGAGACCTGGCCCAGCGCAGCACTGGTTTGCCACAGTTTGCGCCTGTACTATGCACCTGCTCTGGCGGGAACGCTGGGTTAGACGCAGGATTATGAAAGACAGGATCACAGAAGGGTTGGGGTTGGCAGGGACCTCTGAGACCCTCTGGTCAGACCCCCCTGCCCAAGTGGGGTCAGCCCGAGTGGGGTGCCCACACCGCCGGGAGGATGCTGCTGAGCTCTGCTCGTGTGTGCACGTGGGGTTATTCGCACTGCTGGATGTCACCAGAAAGCAGTAAAATTTCAGGCTTGGGATTGAGTGAAATATGACCTCTTTTGTTGCCTCTGTGCCTTGTTTATTTTAAGTCAGCCTTTTCTCAGAGCGTGGTTGAGCCCCGCGGTCCTCGGGATGAGGAACAGAAGCAGACTCTGAATTGTGAACAGAGTCAGCGTAGACATCTGGAGGATGGGTTGAACAGGGCAATGGCAGAAACGTCTTTGGCCAATCCCTTAATTGCCCCGGTGTGGTGAGCGTTGGTTTGGGCTTGGGCAGAGCCAGCTGACAACTGGGACAGGTTATTGGGCATCCCACGTTCGCAGCACTAGGGACACATGAACTGCACAACATCCAGGGCTGAGTTCATCCCAGGAGGAGGATGAAGGAGCAGAAGAGCTTCCTGGAAACATTCACTGCGGCAGAGAAACACACGGCTGTATCTGATGAAGAGCTCATTACTACCGGTGCTGCCACGGGCAGGGGGTGGCACTGGATGGTCTTTAAGGTGCCTTCCAACCCAAACCATTCTGTCATAGAATCATAGAATAGTTTATGGCAGGGACACCTCCCCCCAGCCCAGGTTGCTCCAAGCCCCGTCCAACCTGGCCTTGAACACCTCCAGGGATGGGGCAGCCACAGCTTCTCGGGGCACCCTGGGCCACAGTCTCACCGTCCATTCTATGATCCTGTGATTCTCAAGCTTTCCTCCAGAGCTCTGGTGTGGGAACGGCACAGGGGGATGCTGGAACAGGTTGTGCTTGTGCTGGTCCGGCAACTACTGCGTTTTTAAGTGCAGACTATGAAACAGAGCGTGAGCTCGGCCCTGTTGGCTGTTCACTCTGTGGAAATCTCTGTGTTGTCACAGCGCACGTGTTCCTCTGGTGCGGAAGCTGAAGGGAGCATCCCGTCGCCGGCGTCCCGTCCCTGCAGGTTGGGTAGCGCAGACCCGGCGCGGAGCGCTCCGGTCCCCTGCCCCGTAGCGACCACCGCGGCAGCACCTGCCTTCCCAGTGCCGTGGGAACTGGGAGCCCCAGTCCGGGCTCCCGGCGGGCTGCGGCCGTCGGCTGTGCCACGGAGCGCTCTGCGGCGCGCGGGCGCGGGAGGGCTCGTGGGCAGCGCGGTGCCGTCCCTCGCCCGC